>NC_047088.1:151654532-151957562 GCF_902459505.1 Geotrypetes seraphini | reverse complement strand
TATAAAACTTAGAGCTCTTGGACACATAAAATATAGGCTAAATATAACAAACACTGTGAAATGTTGCATTGCAGGCCTTCAAATGAATGCATCGTTATCAAATCTCTACTTCTTATGTTCACAGGCTCAAGATATACTGAAATTACCCCCAATATTAAAGGAATCTCCCCAACCAAAGTTTGTCTGCAAGTGTCAGTTCGGAACCCGTGAGATGCCAAAAGAACTCCTTATCCTGCCACTGTTGATTCGATTTCCTGAGAATAAGCATGCCAGAGGGGATGACAAAGATTCAGGAGGTACAGTGGAGAAGAATCAAAGATACTCACTGCACAGCGCAGAACTGAGGATAGAAGAGTTTTGTACAGGGCTCTTCAATTCTGTGTTCACTCAAACTACTGTAATTAATGTATTTTTGTTATCCTAAATAAACCTACATAGGTATAGTTTGGCATGGGCATGAAGGGGCAGCAACCCCTCCCTAATATTACAGATGGTAATGTTAAATTAGTCTCCTTCCCCTCATTGCCAATATCATGTTCTCACACATTACTGCCTCTCTCACTCAATCTAAGCAGACAAACTACACCTCTGAGAACCTGACCGTTTTATATTCCTTGAGCTCTAAAGTTGGGTAGCCAAGTTGTAGTGGTTAGAATATTAGAATATAATCCTGAAGAACTGCTAGATCAATGTTATTCAAATGTGGCAACCAGCTGTTTTTTTTTCTGTAGCCTCAGGCATGCAAGTCTAGCTCTCTTCCTGCTCAGCTGCTGCCATTTTTTTTGGCTGTCTGTGGCTTTCCATGGCTCTCAAACTGATTTATTTTTTTTTTTCTTGCAAGCACATTGGTGAGTATAGAACTTCATGGCTCAAACTCACTGAAAGCCACTGAAAGCAGAACTACAGAAGCAGCAACAACCTGGAATTCAGGTGGTGGTGGTGGGGAGTTGGGTAGTACAGCCAAGAGGCTTCAATGGAAAGAGGAGAAAATATTACATTACATTACATTACAAACAAACATTATATAGACAAACAAGGCACTCTACTCTTTTCCCTCCCCACCTAGTTTCTCTACTTCTGTATGAAGAAGTGTGTGAGTAGGAGGAAAGGTTCATGAAAAATAATACATAGGTAAATATTGCCAAGAGTGAGGGTTTTGGGAGCAGAGAATTCATGTGGGTATGTTCTACATTTCTGGGATCACAAATGATCTAGATATGGCCACAGCTCCCAGTTCTTTGCATAACTCTTATGCATGGAGCAAACAAATCCGCTCAGCCACCCCTAAAACTGTATGGTTATACTTAGCTTTTTATTAGCCAGTGGTGATATCGTTTAGGTGCAGCAAATTAATCATCAGCAGACAATTAGGTAATAAATCTTAAATCACAGAATTAGTTGGACACATCTGCTTTGCATCAGATGACAGCACAATCAGAAGATAATCACAAGTAAATAGGCACAGAAACAATGGGGACTTTCTTCTGCCGCTTTCCTGGACAATGCAAGGGCAGCAGCAGATTACAGAAGCCAAGTCTAAACTCATGAGAGCATCCACTCGCCTTGGCATAAGTATCCATATAAGATGTTTCAGCAAACTATCTAAACCAGTGATTCCCAACCCTGTCCTGGAGGACCACCAACCAGTCATGTTTTCAGGATAGCCCTAATGAATATGCATGGAGCAAATTTGCATGCCTTTCACCTCCATTATATGCAAATCTCTCTCATGCATATTCATTAGGGTTATCCCCAAAACCTGACTGGCTGGTGGTCCTCCAGGACAGGGTTGGGAAACACTGATCTAAACAGAGTCCCTATAGATCAGTGGTTCTTAACCCTGTCCTGGGGACCCCCCAGCCAGTCGGGTTTTCAAGATATCCCTAATGAACATGCATGAGAGAGATTTGCATATAATGGAAGTGACAGGTATGCAAATCTCTCTCATGCATATTCGTTAGGGATATCTTGAAAATCCGACTGGCTGGGGGTCCCCAGGGTTGAGAACCACTGCTATAGATATTGCTGCAAGTTACCTAAGATGGAGGCTCAATAAGCAAAATCTTACAAAAATAGAGTTCTCTGTACCCAAGAGGTTGTGATTCTTAGAGACAATCAGAAATATGAAAATGTGTAAAAAAATGTGTATGCAACAGATATTCAGGCTTTGATGAAAATCATGAGATGCCTGCTCCAGGCACAGTTGATAACAGAACTTTGCAGAGAAGGCTTTCCTTAAAGCAGAAATAGGCAGTGAATATGCTCTTGTCTAGTCTCTTAACCCGAGAATAAAATATGGAGATAAGATGTGGTCTTAAAAAGGCAGTGTTTCTAGCAATCAGGTAGGCTTCACAGTCTGATTTTCAGTAGTACAACCATGGTTTTTCCATCCTGCATCACTCCACCTCTTGAAAATCAAGCTTGTAGGGGTGCTAATACATCACAATGCACTTAGCATAAGCAGATATAACCTAAGTAGGATAACTAGGCTTTGGCTAATACAAAATCCAAAGCTAAATAACTCTATAATGCTCATTTTGCACTCTGAGTAACTTCTGCATGTATTATACTGACTAATACAACATCTAAGGTTAAACAGGTTCTAATCTGTTGCATATTTGCAGTTACATATTTCATATCCATAATTTCAGCATAAACATTTCACTCTGATTACAGTTTATTTCTACACTTACTTATAGAATTAAAGCAAACCAAAAACAGTAGCAATCGGCTTTTGTAAAGCATTTACACTACTACGATGGTAATAATGTTAAATGAGTGTTGTTCAGATGATCTTTTGCCATATTTGGTATCAATACCTTTTACATGTGAAAAAATAACAAGTTTCAGTCTTCAGTTTAGGAAATTGGTTTTGTGTAGAAAACTGGAGGTTCCAGTTGCACACGGTTAGATTCTGCTCAAAGGTGAGTTCAGTTGATCTTTCTTGTGGCAGCATGAAGTAACTTATGTAGTGTTGTTAGTGTCAGATCAGACTGTCAAGGTGCTGACTATCAGGTGGCTGAAATTGTAAACTTGCAGGACAGATTTCATTTTTCACAGGTGATTTAAAAATTTGTGGGTCGAAATAGGGACAGCAGTAGCTGGACCATAACATATTATGGAATGCAGGATCAGCAGACAATTAGATAAGCATGTACTCTTCTCCCTCCGTATTCACGGTGATTAGGGGATGAACACACACGCAAATACGGAAAAACCGCGAATAACTTTGTGTCTCTATTATACTTCTCTACACACAGAGGAAAGGGTGGCTACCAAAAAAAAAAAAAATAGTTGCGCAATACGTAACGCCCCCTTGTTCCTCCCTTTGTTGTCATTGGCTAATAGAGAACGTAATGGTCAGGTTGTTCTCCTACGGCTTTGACCCCCCACCTCGCCCTCTTTTCGGCTGAGTTGTGGCTGCCAATTGGCCTTCCGTCCTGCCTTGCACATGGCTCCTCTAAATTGGGTCGCCTAGCAACTTGGCGTAATGTTGAGTTTTCTGTTCTCTTCCCTCCCCCCGTGCAGAGACTACAGGTAATCTAATGCTTAAACTTCTTAACTGGACTTTGTCTAGAGTCAAGATTTTGGTGGCGGAGGGCTGAGATGTTTCTAGGTACTGTATTTTTTTATTTTTCTTTATGTGATGATAGGGATTTAAAGATGTGTCTCTTGCAGCTCTCTGATGAATGGAAAATTGTAGCTGCTACTTTGAAAGTGCCAAAATTTTTATCGGATGGCATAACTTGGGGGGGAGGAGCCACCATGCTAAAAATCGCAAATAATCAAAATCGCGATTTTTGAAACTGCGAATACGGAGGGAGAAGTGTAATAAATCAGGAGTCACAAAATTCAAATACACACAGCTTCTTTTTATCAGATGTCAATTAGCACAATCAGAAGAACATAAGAATAGCCTTACTGGGTCAGACAACTGGTCTATCAAGCCCAGTAGCCCATTCTCAATGTGGCCAATCCAGGTCACTAGTACCTGGCCAAAACCCAAAGAGTAACAACAGTCCATGCTACTGATCCAGGGCAAGCAGAGATTTCACCCATATCTTAATAACAGACTATGGTCTTTTCCTCCAGGAATTTGTCCAAACCTTTCTTAAAACCAGCTCCGCTATCCGCTTTTACCACAACCTCTGGCAACGCATTCCATAGCTTAACTATTCTCCGAGTGCAAAAATACTTCCTCCTATTGGTTTTAAAAGTATTTCTCTACAATTTCATCTAGTGTCCCCTAGTCTTTGTAATTTTTCACGGAGTGAAAAATGGATCCACTTGTACCCATTCTACTCCACTTAGGGTTTTGTAGACTTCAATCATATTTCCCTTCAGCCTTCCCTTTTCCAAGATGAAGAGCCCTAACCTTTTTAGTCTTTCCTTATACGAGAGTTCCATCCCCTTTATCATCTTGGTCGCTCTTCTTTGAACCTTTTCTAGTGCCGCTAGAAAGTAATCATAGCAAGCAGACAGGTGCAGAAAAAACGCTGACTTCCTTCTGTCCCTATCCCAGGGAATGTGAGGGCAGCAACAGATAACCAACTCTAAGGTCACAAGGCTATGCATTGGTCTTGGCACAAGCATCTGTACAAGATGTTTCAGTAAACTGTTTAAACAGAGCTCCTACAAATGTTGCTGCAGGTGACCTTAAATGGAGTCCCAATAAAAATCTTATAGTAGAGACTATACTTTCTGCACCTGAGGTAGTGATTCATAGAAGAAGTCAGAAACATGGAAATATGTAAAAATCATTGTTTACAACAGGCAGCCAGACTTTGATGAGAGTCAAATGATATTCCCATCTTGCTGTGCTTTGTTATATTTGTCTATTTAAGACACATAATGAAACTAAACAGAAAATGTTCATAAGCAGAAATATGCAGTAAATACCTCGTATGCTCTCGTAGCAGTCTCTTAACCAGAGAAGAACATTTGGGGATAATATGTGTTTTTTAAATAATAATAATAGTCTATTTTTATATACCGCTAAACCATCAGTTCTTGGCGGTTTACACAATAGTAATTACAACAAGTAATTAAAATACAGATCCAAATAACAATGTCTTATAAAAGAAAACACAATTCAATAAAAGATACTAACAAAATGCAACCCTAACTTATTCAAAGTAAAATATGCACAATACAGATTATTTATACTAAAATAGATAAGCGACTGTAAACATTCCATAAAAATAATAAACATTTGCTTATCATAATAATTTTGAAATCAATTTAATATTGCATTGTTTAAATAGATAAGTTTGAAGATCTTTCAGAAATTGATAATAAGTGAGGGCTGGAGTAATAAGAGCATTCAAACATGAATTCATTACTCCTGCTTGAAACGCCAGAGTCATATTTAAGAATTTCTTAAGCGACACATTTTCGCTGAAGAAAAATAAAACCAACTGGATCTACGTATATTTTTTTTCCCATATAAAAAAATCTAAAATGAGCAGCAAGATAAGATGGAGCTAACCTAAATAAAACTTTATAACAAATACATCCAAATCTAAACAACACTCTAGCCTAGAACGACAACCAGTGAAGTTTTTGATAATATGAGCTGATGTGATCATGTTTTTTTTAAATTAAAGATCAAACAAATTGCTGTGTTTTGAATTAATCTTAATCAACTAGTTTTTTTATGAGTACCTAAAAAAATAACATTGCAATAATCTAATATTGAAAGAATTGATGATTGAACCAGTATTTTAAATGATATAAATTCAAAATATTTTTTAATGGTACGCAACTTCCAAAGAGTAATAAAACATCTTTTGACCAATAAATCTATATGAGCCTTAAATGATAAAGCACGATTTAATGTAACTCCTAATATTTTTAAAGCAGGGACTATTGGATAGGTTTGACCGTTTACAGTAAGCATTGTTTCAGTAAGCTTATCATTAGGGCTAGCCAAAAAAACTTTGATTTATCTGGATTCAATTCCAATTTGAAACTAGAAGTCCAGAATTCCACTTGTGTAAGAATGAAAGAAATCTGATTTAAAATTTCTGGTATAAACGCAGTTAAAGGGATCAATATTGAAATATCATCTGCGTAAATGAAAAATTTTACTTGTAAACTATATAGAAAATGACCCAATGGTGCTAAATAAATATTGAATAGAGTTGGAGAAAGTGGTGATCCTTGAGGACCCCCACTTTCATTTACCCACCAAGTGGAAAACTGCCCAGCACTAACAACCTGATATGACCTATTTTTTAGGAAATCTTGGAACCAATTCCATACCTTTCCTGAGATTCCAATAGATTCCAAACATGATAATAAAATGTCATGGTCAACCAAGTCAAAAGCACTGCTCAAGTCCAATTGTAAAATGATTGCACTTGAAACAAAGTATAAATATGATCAATTAATGAGGCCAGTACTGTCTCAGTACTAAATGCTGATCGAAAACCAGACTGATAATTTTGTAAAATTTCAAATTTATCTAGATAATCCACAAGTTGTGCATTGACTACACCTTCTATCACTTTTGTAAATAATGGAATAGAGGCAACTGGTCTAAAATTAGCTATATTAGTAATGGATTTTTTCGAATCTTTTACAATGGGAGTAATTAAAATCTTACCTATTTCCCTTGGAAACATCCCTGTTTCTAATAATGACATGATCCAGTCAAACAGTTTTGATTTTAAAGAAAGCGGTACAGTTCTCATTAACTTTGAAATATACAGCAAAAACCCAGAACAAAACAAATATGGAGCTACATAATTGTTACATTTGTCCAGGTCTCCCCGTGTCTGGGTAGGTAGAACCATTTCAGCCATCATTCAGTGGCTTTCTTCAGGGTATGCTGTGAGGTCTGCAGTTTGTTTTTATATATAGTGGGTTCACTGGCCTGATTGAAAACTGGTAGGCCCATTGGCGGGAAAGTTTTGTGGGAAAGTTCATTGGTACAAATTTGAAATATAGCGGGAAAGTTTGTTGGTCTCAGATTTGAATTATGATGGGAAAGTTTGTTGGTAACATAAATTTGAATTTTGGCAGGAACATCCGTTGGAAAGTCTGTAGCCACATTTTTTAAAATTGTCAGAAAAAAGGGGGTAAAAACTTTTAGATGGAAGGAGAAGGCATTTGTCCTTGGCCCCAGTCATTTTTTGCACTGAATTTCTTTTGGATAAGCGGTTGCCATGCTTTGTTTATGGAGAGCCCTTAATTTCCATTGAAGTTATTGGGGTGTCTTACTATCTCTATTGCCTCTTTGATTCTTCTTGGCCACCAGTGGTCTTTTTGCTCCAGAACTTTTGTGTTCTCAGAGCTAATCGTATGACCCCTTTCCCTGCCTTGGAGAACTACAGCTGATTTTTCTGTGTTGCATAGCTTGTGTTGTCCCTTTTACTCTTTCAACCTTTCTTCTATAGTTTTCACCAATGTAGGTTTGACTACAGCTATATGAGATATCGTACACCCCAGGGGTTTGGAGCAGAGCTACATAATAACATAAGAAAAGCATCAAAAGATGGGTACAAAACATTTAAGCAGGATTCAGCCTACCTTGCCTCATACTTAGCAGTAAGCCAGATTTGAGTCCCATCAGATGTGAGGAGACTTTCCAGGCACTAAGAATGTTCTGAGTGGCAATTGTTATCATTATGTTGAAAAGACAGGACTGAGACGGAGGTAATCCATTGGATAGGGCCTTTGCTTTCCAAAGAAAATACAATAGGATAGAGACTCATTAATTTTAAAAACCTTATAGTATTCCATACATGGGGCTGCTGAAAAATTCATAGACCAACCAACAACAGTGATTTTCCATTTTTTTCTTTCCATCGGAAAATTACGGAACAAATAAAGTGGAAAATCACTGAACTAAGTGTATATCCCTTGATAGAGACTACCCAAACTTTGTTGGTTGGGCTGAGAACTTTTCAGTGGTCCCTCGTATTGTCTGACAAAAGGGCTGAATCTTATTACAAAAGAAGAGCATATGATCCAGAGTCCCTGGTACCAATCTGCAGTGCCAGCATAGGGAGAGCTTAGAAAAATCTAACTTAGCAAGTTTAACAGGAGTCCAAGAAATCCTATGAGAGAGAAAATAAAGGGACTGGGTAATTGAGGCAGCCTTTGAACATCTCATATTGGATAATCCATTCATCCTCTGAGTGAGTCATCTGTAGTTCATCCCAAATTATCTATAAAAGGATGCAGTAGGGTGACCTGAAGCATGTATAAGCCCACATACAGCTATAAGATCTGGAACAATGGCCAGAGATTGTAAATCATTAGATCAAGATCTTATACAATGCTGTAATTGCACCCATCGATAGTATTGGGAGAAAGAAAGATCATATGCTCTTTGCAATTCAGCAAATGTCAGAAGACGAAAATCATATATAACATCACCAATTGTCTACCTGAGTAGGTCAGATAAAAGGATTTCCAGAAATTTTAAACTTAGTGTTTCTCCACAATGGGATCATTCAGGAGTGTTTCCAGCTAGTTTTTAGCATTGCATAGGTGGAGAACCCTATGGGAGGATCCAAACACCAAATTACATCATAACCTCGGAAAGAGACTAGAACACATCAAACATGTTATTAGGGAAGATCCTATAAGTTCTCTTTCCCATAAGAGCCATGAAGGTGATTTCCCAATATATGAATTATCAAACCAATTACTGCATTGTTGTAGAATGAATGATAAGTGGTATCTGTAAAAGTCAAGATAGTTAACACCTCCAAGACACTTGGGATTTCTTTGAATTTGTAGTGCTATTTTATGTTGTTTGTTATTCCAAAGGAAGTTTAACATAATACGGTCTTGCATCTTATGCACCAGAAAAAGAACAGGCAACATAGATAGGGTGTATAGGATTTTAGGAGCAACGGTCATTTTGATAGAATCTAGCCACCCCAATCACAACAAATGAAGAGGGGACCATCTAGCACATAGGGAAGATACAGCATCTATTAGTAGTTATTGATTCTTTCTTATAGTGTCCATCACTCACATAAATAGACATTTTAACAATAGTGGAAGTCAATTGGAATCCTATGCTATCAGAATGTGCCCTAATCATAATTGCCAGAGGCTCCTGAGCAATGTTGAACAATAGGGGACATAGGGGAGACACTCTTGTCTGGTACTCCTGGAGAGAGCGAAAAGGGCAAATACCTTACCATTCACAAATAGATGTGTATGGGATAGGTATATAAAACTTTAACCATATTGATGAACGAGGAATCAAATCTCCTCCATGACACAGTGGAAAAGAGATACCAGTACTCCCATTCCACTCTGTCAAAGCTCTTCTTGGCATCCAAGGATACTGAGAAGGCTGGAAACCATAGATTTATCAACCTGCAGCAGATGGCAAAACATTTTAGTATTAACAGAAGAGTGTCGTTGGACCATGAATTCAGTTTGATCCATGTGAATTAGGTCCCTCCAGAACATTTTAGAGTCTGGTAGCCAAAATCTTAGCAAAGATTTTACAATCTATATTAATAAGAGAAATGGGTCTGTAGTTTTTGACCTAAAGCCTGTCTCTTCCAGGTTTATCAAATAATGATAATATGGGCTTCAGCAAATATTCCATGCATTTCTCAAGAGTCAAAGAAAGACTGATAGTGGGATTGTAAGCAAGAAACTAGTTTTTCGTTAAAGATTCTATAGAATTTAGTAGTAAAACCATTAGCTCATGGAGTTTTCTGATGAGCCTGCACATTGATAGATTTGTAGATTTCTGTTGGGATGATGGGTACATCCAAAATATGGAATTTATCATAAATGCTTTTGTGATCCAGGAAAAAAGGAGAGAAATTGAGATATAACCAGAGAAGAATTGCTCATCTCTGAAGTATAAATGTGAGAGTAGAAGTCCCAAAACATAGATAGAATCTGTGTATATACCTCACCATTAGTTAAGCGTAAACCTGATATTCGTTGTCTAGAGTGCTGACCATTGAGATAGGAGGCGAACATTCTACTCATCTTGTTATCTGAGTAGTATCACAATTTCTGAAGAAAGATAGCATGACCAGCTTATAATAATATCCTGTTGTATTGAAATTTTAGAGCTTGGAGACTAGAGAGTTTGTCAAATGAGAAATACTGCAGTAATTTCTTCTTCATCCGGTGGATATCTGTTTCCATAGAGTATAATTCATCTGCTTGTTGTTTCCTAGAATGAGCAGCATATGATAGCTCCACAAATTGTAGCTTTGAAGGCTTTCCAGATAATATATTGTGGGAGATTAAGACAACCATTGTGCTCAAAGTAAACATCAATTTTAGTAATATAATCCAGGAAACCTGGATCTCATAAGAATTGATTATTGATTCGCCAATGAGAAGGATCCTTCACCACTGACTGGCAGAGCCACTATCTGAAATGCCTGTCATAAGTTCTCACAACAACCTTGTGAGTTTCCTTGGTCTCACGAGGTTGCTGTGAGAACCTGTGGCAGCCATTTCAGATAGTGTCTCTGTACTGGGCAGGAGAGTAGGAAGATTGCTGCTGCCTCAGTTCACCGCTGGACCTCCAGGGCTTTAAAGGTAAGTTTTTTAAAAGTCTGGGAGATGGAAGGGCGATAGAATGTGTCAGTCGATCGGGACAGGAGGTGGGAGGAATCCCTCCTGTCCCGACCCATCACTGGACCACCAGGGCTTACGGCAGGCCTGGAGAAGGCCTGCAACAGATCCAAGAGGGGGGGGGCAGATGGGCACTGTCTTGAATATAAACCGAGACCCTCATTTTTGGGCCATTATTTTGGCCCTCAAATCTCTGTTTATATTTGAGTATATATGGTATCATAGAAGACAGGTACAGGGGGTGGCTGGAGTAGAGAATCTTATGGGTGAGACAGAGAATTATGAAAGTAATACAGTAGAAAACCGGCAGCCAGTGTAGGCATAAGAAAAGGAGTCAAATGATCAACACATCGAGTATGGTAAAGCAAATGAATAGCAGTATTTTGAAGAGTTTATAGGCATTTAAGTTGGTTAGTAGAGATTTCCCCATAGATGGAATTACAGTAATCAAGGTTAGCGTGGATCTGTGCTGAATTCTGCTACATGATAAAACCTGCTCTAGCTGCTTAATGCAGCTTAGTAAAAGACCCCTTTAGTTTCCTTCTGAATCTGGCAAACATCTGTGTCCTGAATCCTTCTCATAGGTATCACTTTGCATGATTACTGGGATTTCTGTCTTCCCCCAAGTACTATGACCACTTCCAATACTGAGTTTTAGATCTGGCATTTTCTTATTGAGAGTTTTTCCTGTAGAAAAAGGTGGAATAGATACTTCAAAGGTACTGGAAGTTGGAAGTCAAGGCTAGAGTATCTGGTGATACCCAGCAGGTTCATTGACTGCAACTTGTTGCATAGCTTAGCATGCTGTGAGGATCAATAGCACTTTTTATTGGCTTCAATATAAAGAAATTAGAAAAACAGCACAAGATAGAAAATGATCCTCAGTAGCTCCAATGCATTCATATAAAATAAATCATGACACGGCCATAAATTTGTTTTTGTTTTCAGTTGCAGAACCTCCCCAGGATGGTCATAAATCTGATATCATGAACTCTGAGAATCCAGAGCCTTCACTGCATGGCCCATTTTCCAATGAAGTTCCACAGGAAGAATTTAGAAACCTGCAGATGAACTTTGACTGGAACTCTAGCACATACCCAGGTAGCTCCTTCTTACCTTCAGTGACCAAACAGGACCTTAAACTAGAAGGGAGTAACGCTGGAAAAAGAAGGGTGAATGCCAGAAAAGAGAGAAACTGGAACAGAGATCAGTTAGTTCGGTTAGCAGGGAAACTCTACATTTATGTCTTCCATGGCTGGGTAGCTATTGTGACTACAATAACAAAAAAACTGGCCAAAAAAGATATTTAACACCATACTACTGTATATAGTATTGTGAAACTAATAAGTGTTGTTTTTATTTTTTATTATTTTCAATATCAATAATTCCAAGATTTGAAAAAATTGGAGAAAGAGAACTTTGGACATCCCTTATGAAACTTGTCACACTGAAGGATCTCTCATGAACAAGGAGGATGTATTAAAATACTATGGGTCTGAATCTATAAACAGCACCTTTGTAGGCGCTGCTCCATGTGGTTGTCAATCAACCACTAGGCATATTTATAGAAACATGCCTAGTGCTGGCTAAGAAGACTTTGGCATCGCTCAGTGTCCTAGAGGTAGGCACTGGTATATTAGGCTAGGTTTACCTAGCCTAATTTACCAGCACCTATCTCAGATGTCTAGTAACACCTAAGTCTACCATGCCTATTTTCCACATGGATATCTTTGTGCAGTCAAGCCCCACCTGTCTAAACAACAGTACCAGTGAACATGAAAAGAGTCAATTAAGAAACTCCAGTCCAGGCTAAGATCTGGAATAACTTGGTTAATCAAAGCTTGAAGCTTGGAATGTCCTTCATTTATAGTTTATTTGTACTCAGGGTGAGAAAAAAATGTTCAAATTATTCTGTATGAATATTCTGCAAAATGTTTCTAAAAGCATTCAGTAATCCTTTTTCCCATGAAGTTGTTCTTCTTATACATACATCAGCTCACAATCCATGAAGATGCAAATAATTTCCCAGCTGGTTTTGGATATGCAAATTACTTACTCAATTGCTATTACTGCCCTGTGTCTCTGCTACCTTAATCTCAGAAGTTTCTTAGTGACCTCCTTCTGCTTTACAAAATTCAAAATGCCCTTTTTATCTTCTAAAATGTATGTCCTTTATGGCTGCTTTTTAGCATATAACACACTTAGCTGCCCTTTCTCAAACAATAGTGTCTTATATATCACAATTCTCTGCAAGGAATCTATGTGGTTTACAATAAGAATTAGATCAAGTTTGGAAGTTACATTATTAGAGTGGGGGTGGTTATTAGGAGAAAGGGATTAAGATAAGAGAGTTATAGGGAGAAGAGGTATTTTTTAATTTTTTTTCCTGAAATCAAGGTATGTGGTGGGTTGTATTGGCAATTAGTTCCAGAGGCGAGGAGCTTGATATTCAAGGTAGCCTCAAACATCTTCTTCTGCAATATTTTTTGAGGTGACGGGAGGGGTAGTTTGAAGCGTGGTCACTGTATGCAGAGTCTGGCTTCTTGGCGGTTCAGTTTAACTGTTGTCTACATATTTCTATTTTTAGTTTATAATTACTTATTCCATACTGGACGAGGGTGTATCTGTGTTCTGTATGTTTGAAAAGGACATTGTTTTCTGTTAGCATTGACTGTTCAGGATTGATCTGTATTAATCTGGCTTGTTTAGTTTTACAAAGCTGTATTGATGTTCTAGGTGCTCACTGAAGTGTTTAAGATGCTGCCTTTTTCTAGGTGTACTCTTGTGTGATTCATGGATTATTACAAAAAAATGTATAAATATATATATATATATATATATATATATATATATATATATATATATATATATATATATTGTGATATGCAGCCTATGCCTGCTAGGAGTGTCCCTAGAGCAGTGCCAGATCTAAATCAGGCTCTACTCAAATACCCACATTTAAATCTTATCCTGAGCCAATAGATGACTTTCCTTCCTTGTCCTGTAGAGGGAGTGGGAGAGCAGGAGTGCAGGGTTCCCATCCCCCTCAGAATCCCAGGATGATTACCCAGAAATCATTTCCACCTGAGGGTTTGGGGCAGGGCTGCAGACTGCTAACCCTGAGAACTAAGCTTCTTGAGAATCAGAGGCAGCAGGAACAGGAGCAGGACAGGCCACAGCGCTCAGGACTGAGAGCTCTTGATAGCAGTCAACCTCCAGAATCCATGGAGTTGACAGAGATTGGAGAAGAACTACCTCTTAGTTTGCTGGAGGAACCACATGCCATGGAGCTAGAGCTGATCCCTGAGACAAATGCTGAGTTGCCTAATGAAGTTATTCCCATGGAAGTCTGCTATATAAAAAGCAAGTAACTGACTCTGTTGCTGTGAGTACTTCAAGTTTGTCTTTGCTGATTTGTTTGCAAGTGTTGGATATCTCTGTGCCAGCTGAAGAGTGAAGAAGCTCTTTTGTTGAACTGTGCAAGGACTTCATTTTGATTTTTGGTTTTTTTTCCTGAAAGTTTATTGTTCTTTCCCTGGTGAGGGAAAGTGGACTGTGGCAGTCAGAGGCAGTGGGGTTTGCCCCGTGTTCATTGTGGTGGGATCGTGGGCCTAGTTACTGGCAATTTAAAACCACACAGAGCACACTGTCTGACCAGCACGTCGCTGCTGAAGTAGTCGGTGCGGCTGCACTGACTTAGGCTGAATTGGTACAGCCCTGGAGTTGATTGTTTTAGTTTTGGAGGTTTTTTTCTTTGTTTTGTTACTTACACTTTTGGACTGTGAAGTGAATGTGGACTCAACTCTGCTGGGGAAGATCTTTGCTGTATGTTTTTGGTCTCCCTTTATTTGATTCACCCACAGGGACTATTATCTTATATAAGATTTGGCCATAGTGACTTTGAGCTTATGTTCTTGAACAGAATCATCCTGACAAGCTTTCTGTTATTTTTGAAGAATAAAGTTCCTGTTTTCACTGAAGAAGTGATTATCTGGTTGGGTGGTGTTTCTTGCTCTGCCCGCAGCGGCTCACAAGAGTTTTCTTGTACCGGCGACCAAAGAGCTTACCTTGTGGACAATGGACAGAATGGCAGCACACAGGTAAGTATCAAAAAGAATGAACTCAAATTTATTTATTATCCAGTCAGGGCAAAAACAAAATGCGAGAAAAGCAAAAATCCAAAAGTAACAGCAACCATAACAGAAACAAAATAATGTTGCACTCACCAGCCTGGTCTGGTTAATTCCCCAAGTGTTCAACTTATGTCCCAGGTAAGTCCTACTAAATAGTAGCAACAATAGAACAAATCATAATATAGTCTTCAATAGTCTTTAGTTCAAACACAAAAAAACCTATCACTTTGCAATGTTGCAGATCTACTCTTCTCTCCAGAACTAAGGAGCAGAAGGTTGGTGGATTTGCCAAATCAGCCCCTTGTCAAGGCAAAGAGCAAAATAAACCCTTAAATCCCACCTCATAGATGTTGGGCAGATCCTGCCCCAACCTTCAGGATTTTTCCACTCTTAAGAAGGACACTGCTAGTGTTGCTTCACTGCAGCCAAGCCTCAGCTTGGAGTAGCCATCTTGGCTTCTCAACCCCCCCCCCCCCCCACTTGCGAACAAGCAGAATAAATTACTAGCACACTTCCTTTTTCTAGCATACACAGAAAATTCACTTCTCCAGCAGTGACTTTCTCCAAAGCATAACAGCAGTTAAATAATTGTCCCAGCAGCCAAACAGCCAAAACTCAAAAAGTCCAGAAAAAGAAAACTTCAAAAACAAGTACACAATCCAATTAGCTTACTTCCATTTCTTCAGGAAGCACAAACTCTGGCAAAGCACTCCCGTCCATCTCCTCTGGTTCCTGGTTTGTCTGGGCAGCTTCCTCTGTCTCTGGGTTCAGCATTTCCATGACTGCTGGCTCTTGAAGAGGTGGAGGCTCTTTCAACATGAGAGCTTCCTTAGACTGCCCTCTTCTCTGAGGCAGCCAGCTCTCTAAATGCTCAAGAACTGCTGTGCCACGCCCAGCCCTACGTGGGGGGAAGGGCTTTCTGCAGCTGAGGCTGCCTTCTAACCTGTTTGGTCAGCAGTTTCAAAGATGGAGGATTTAAAGGGACCAAACCATTTTTCCCAGTGCTATGTACTAAGTCCTGCCTGAATTCAGCCTGAGCTTTCTGATCCTGTTCCTGCCCTGCAGGGTCATACTGGTCAGGCTGGAATGGGAGTCGGGGTCTCCTTTCAAAATTGAAATCTTCTTTTCCAGAGGGTCCCAGCATGGCAGCCATTTTCATAGCCTACTGGTGCTACCTCAAAGCTTTCCATCGGCTGTAATCTGCCTCCCTTTGAATCAATTTCCTGTTTCTTCCTGGGCAGATTACGGCAGAGGGAAAGCTTCAAGGCAGTTCTGACAGCCTGTGAGAATGGCTGCCATGCCAGGACCCTCTGAAAAAGAAGATTTTGACTTTGAAAGGAGACTGTGAAGGTGAGGGTAAAGAAGAGAGGGAGGGAGGGAGATGGTCAGAAGAGGAAGAGATGCCTGGACTGCGGAGTCCCCTGGAGTTGTTTTAAGTTAGCTCAGGAGTGGAGATGGTGATGGATGAGAGCAGGGGAAAACGCAGACCGGGGGGGAAAAGATGTTGCACTGCAAGGGACAGAAAGGAGAAAGGGAGGGAGAAATCTTATACTGGGAGGGAAGAGAGATGACACAAGGATTCCAGAGAAGGGTGATGGAAGAAGGGAGAGAGAGATGCCAGACCAGGGAATGGAAGGGAAGGAGGGGATATGCTAGACTGCAGGAAGGAGAGAGAGAGAGAGATGCCAGCCCATGGGAAAGAGATGCCAGGCTGTGGAAAGGTGAGGAGAAAAATGTCGGACCTCAGGAGGGAAGAGGAAGGGAGGTAGATGATGGTGCACAGGGATGGGGGAATGGAGAGAGAGGGAGATGATGGTGCATAGGAATGTAGAGGAAGGGGAGAGAGAGGGAGGAGATTATGATACACGGTGATGGAGGAGAAGGGGAGGGAGAGGGAGGAGATAAGTGGTCTACTGCTAAACAGCTTTTGTAGAGCCATAACATTTGCCACTCCAGTAGAAGCAAGAATCCTTGCTCCATGCTCCTGTGTTAGAGGCTTCTTATCTTGATTTTACAAAACAGTTAAAAATTCAATTATTTAACAAGCTGGGTTTTTAATGCATCTTATTCTTATAAATTTTCACTTTATTTTAACATTGTTGTATTCTCATATTGTATGCATTTCTTTTATAATGAATGCACTTAATTTGTTAAATCACAAACGATTTGCATTGTTTGTACTATGCTTAACTGTTGGGAACCGCCTAGAACTCATGGGTATGGCGGTATATAAAAATAAATTATTATTTATTATTATTATTATTCAATACTATATTTTCAGCATCATAAGTTTCATTTGCATGCATGTTTTTATACAGTATATTTAAGACTAGGCAAGTACATTTTTGTGACCTAAATACTTGTACCTCAAATTGCAATTTCATTTGGGTGCAGGTAGTTTGAAAATTGATTTGAAATTTCTTATACCGCCTAATTTTGCCAGAACGAATATTTTTTTGTAAAGGGAAATGGGATGGGATTTGATATATCCCCACTCTCCACAGACAAGAAGGGGAGATGCAGGCACACTTGTTGGTGAAGTCCTAGGTCCTGTGTGTCGGTGCTCTCCCCTAGCAATGGTAAGCTTTTGGCTTACTGAGATTTTTTTTTTATTTATTTATACAGTATACCACTTAAATCCTAAGTGGTTTACATTCAGGTACTTTATCATATTTCCCTATCTGTCCCGGTAGGCTCAAATTGTATCTAGTCTACCTAGGGCAATGATGGGATTAAGTGACTTGCCCAGGGTCACAAGGAGCAACAAAGGACTCCCATCTTCAGTGGCTCCTCCCCATGATACTTAATTTTTTTCTTAGCTGCTCCTGTCAGGTCACCACTCTCCCTTCTCTCTCACACACAAATTAAAAAAAGAAATTCTAATATTTTTCTACTTCATGAGCCCTTACTAACAAAATAAGCAATTTACATATTATATACAAGTACTTATTTTGAACCTGAGCAATGGAGGGTTACGTGATTTGTCCAGAGTCCTGGGAGCTGCTGAGGGAACTGAACCTTATTTTACTGTTAATCCAAACTAAGAGGCACTTGTACTAAAGCTTAGCACACTCTAACAGAATTAGTGCACTAAATGCTGCATTGCTTATTTTATACCTATGGGCCATGTGGCATTTAGCGCATCGTAATGTCCATTAGCACATGATAAGCTTTAGTAAAAAAGGCCCCTAAGGTTCATTTTTTTAATGGGACCTGTGCTAAAACAGCATGAGTTAATAACTACATCCCTTTAAGTTGACTTTCAAAATGAATGTAACTTATCTGTGTAACAGCCTGCAAATCTTTGAGGCCTTTTATAAAATCACATCCTTAATGAGCTTAATATGCAGCATCAATTGTTCCTAATAGAAAATGTCCTTCCCACTCTGGGGTCGGCAGAGCACATAATTCAAAAGCATTGTGTGGTGATCTCGTATCTAGTGGTGGTTCCTATAGTTTGTTTTCAGTGCCATATTCTCATTGGTGCCAAAATCTACAGTGAGTTAAGCACTAAAGAAGGAAACCAATGAAGGCTCCAGTGTTGTTGCTTCATAAACATATCTATGATATGCTGTGGCCCAGTAAGCACTCCTTTTTTCACAGAAAGGGTTTATTTATATGCTCTGTTTATTCTTATTCTCTTTCTCAAGATGTGGACTTAGCCACCCAGCCTGTAGCCCCAGAATTGCTCCTTCCTGTCAATAGACAAAAGCGTGCAAGGCATCGGAATATCAAGAGACACAGCAAGACATCCAATGACAGCACCACCAGAACTATCCAGACAGAAATTATCAGAGGGGCCCTGCCAGAAGAGCTAAGAGGTAACCCTCAATCACATGTATTTTCCATGATGATGTTTGCATGAAAGGGAGGGGGATTTTACCACAGATTTTTCTATAAGTTTACATGGGACAGAGGGACAGATTGAGGGGGAACTACAAAAGAGTATGCACGACCAGGTAGCAGCAGTTATAGCCATGTGCATGTTGGCATACATTAAACAGAGGGTAGAAGCAAGAAATTAAGATGTCCTCCGACTGTCATATGAGGCATTTCTCATGTCATATTTGGAGGACAGGGCTCTGTTTGGGTACCAGCCTTTTTTAAATTAAAAAAAAAAGGATATCAAAATGATAGTACAAAGATAAAAAAGGTCAGTTAAGGTAGTAAAGGATCCAGAAAGGCACTCAGGTGCTGAAAGACGGTCCAGCCTGAGGTTATTTACATTAGAAAAATGTTTAAATGGAGTTTCATAGGACAGTCTTCAGCCTGGATACAATCTCCCTGATATTCAGCAATAATTAGCTAGCTGGGAACAGCTCCTGACCAAATACTATTTAGCTGGCTATCTGCTGATATTCAGTGGGAAATAGCTGGCTATCTCCTGCTGAGCTTCTGGCTCACCGGCTAGCCCAGTGACCAGCTATGTTGTGCAACAGAGCCAGTCACCACCAATATTCAGCAGTTGGCTGAGGCTGGCAGCTAGATGGATGGATCATGCCACCTAGTCAGCCACTGGTGCATGGCAACACACACAGTGAGGAATCCACCCTGTGATGTTTCACGGCAGAATACAGGAGTAGTTTGCCATTGCCTTCTCCTGTGCAGTGTGTGGCTCCACTATGTCGCTGCTGCCCAACAAAGGGCTCCTGAGCCTACAGCACCTGGTATTCCCTGGTGGTCCCCCGCCCAGGTACTAGCCAGACTAGGGTTACCAGATTTTCCCTCTGGAAAATCCGGACCCCCTAGACCTGCCCCCAGGCCTGCCCTGTCCACCCATCCCCACCCTGTCACACCCTGGTCCTGCCCACCATCTCCCCCCAGCCTCCCCCCCCCCACACACACTGCCTGCTCTCATCGGGCAGGACATCCACGTGAAGGAAAGCTTTTCAAAACCCGTACAAAGTGCTGGGTTTTGAAAAGCCATCCAGAACCTCAGACATGTCCTCAAAAGGTGTCCATGGTAACCCTAAGCCAGGCCCAATCCTGCTTAGCTTCCAACAGTAAGAGCAGGCCTACTCAGGGAGGCTAGGCCATAGGCCAGCAGCTAGATAAAAAGCAGGTCTATCTTTCTTCACTTTGCCTTATTCAGCCAGTCGCTCAATATCAGTTTGGCCAGCTAAGTCTGAGGCGGCAAACTTTGACACAGATATTCAATGCTGTTGGCCAGATACGGCTCCGGTATTGAATATCTGGTATCGCCACAGACCGCAGAAAGTAGCAGGGCTACCTCCTGTGGTCTCAAAATGGGACTAGTGTTTGCAGGCCTCTGGGTATAGTTTGCAACATACCTGTGCAAAACACATGTGGAATTTTCTTTTAATGTCAGCTGGCCAGCCAATACTTTGCAGATCTCAAAATAAAATCCCTCGTAGTTCCTTTTGCCAGCCCATCCTGATCTATCCCCACCCCACCTCTTTTCCTTAGAAGAGGGAGGATAATTTTCAGTGGGGCCTTCTCTGTGGGTAAACTCCCCATTTATCCATGGAGAATCCCTTTCAAACTTATTGTTGTAGTATAATGTTAAGAACATAAGAATTGTCGCTGCTGGGTCAGACCAGTTGTCCATCGTGCCCAGAAGCCCGCTCCCATGGCGGCCCTAAGATCAAAGACCAGTGCCCTAACTGAGTCTAGCCTTACCTGCGTACATTCTGGTTCAGCAGGAACTTGTCTAACTTTGTCTTGAATCCCTGGAGGGTGTTTTCCCCTACAACAGCCTCCTGAAAAGCATTCCAGATTTCTACCACTCTTTGAGTGAAGAAGAACTTCCTTACGTTTGTACAGAATCTATCCCCTTTTAACTTTAGAGAGTGCCTTCTCGTTCTCTCTACCTTGGAGCGGGTGAACAACCTGCCTTTATCTACTAAGTCTATTCCCTTCATTATCTTGAACATTTCGATCATGTCCCCTCTCAGTCTCCTCTTTTCAAGGGAGAAGAGGCCCAGTTTCTCTAATCTCTCACTGTACGGCAACTCCTCCAGCCCTCTAACCATTTTAGTTACTCTTCTCTGGACCCTTTTGAGTAGTATTATGTCCTTCTTCATGTACAGCGACCAGCGACAGTATTCCAGGTGGGGGCGCACCATGGCCCGGTACAGCAGCATGATAACCTCCGATCGGTTTGTGATCCTCTTCTTAATCATTCCTAGCATTCTGTTTGCCCTTTTTGCCGCTGCCGCACATTGCGCGGATGGCTTCATTGACTTGTCTACCAGTACTCCCAAGTCTCTTTCCTGGGGGGTCTCTCCGCGTACTGCACCAGACATTCTGTATTCGTGTATAAGATTTTTGTTGCCAACATGCATCACCTTACACTTATCCATGTTAAACCTCATTTGCCATGTCGCAGCCCATTTCTCGAGCGTGTTTATGTCACGCTGCAAGTCATTGCAATCCTTTGCCATCTTCACTACTCTGAATAACTTAGTATCGTCTGCAAATTTAATCACCTCACTCATCGTACCAATTTCCAGGTTGTTTATAAATATGGTGAAGAGCACGGGTCCAAGCACCAAACCCTGCAGTACTCCACTTGTGACACTTTTCCAGTCCGAGTATTGTCCATTTACCCCACTCTCTGTTTCCTATCTGCTAACCAGTTTTTAATCCATTTGATTATTTTACCCTCGATTCCATGGCTCTCAATTTTTTGAAGTAGTCGTTCAGTTGTCGAATGCCTTCTGAAAATCTAGATATACAATGTCGACCAGGTCACTCTTATCTATCTGCCTGTTTATTCCCTTGAAGAAGTGCAGTAAGTTCATCAAGCAAGATCTTCCTTTGCTGAAGCCGTGCTGGTTAGTCCTCATCAGATTTCCTCTGTATATTATCTCTGTTTTGTAATTTTATGGTAAGCCTGAAAAGTGATTATGCAAGCTTTATTTACTAATAACAAATGTATTACCAAATCCTTTATACTGAAATTGCTGGAGATAAAATGTGTGGGCAAACAATAGATTTAACGACCCTGAAAGAGGAAAATTTATTTAGAATGGTGAAATTATAGAACATTTTGCCATCAAAAGTAATTGTGGCTATAACAATAAATCAATTCAAAACCAAACTGCACAAAATTTTGGAGGCAAAACTATAATGGTGGACTTACAATATAGCTACACATTAAGAGAAAAAATTAGCATTTCTGACTTACCATACTTAAGAGACAGATGAACATTTTTTGATTACACTGGCCAACACTCATTTTGGTGCCTCAAATGTTAGACCTGTTTCTGGGTATATTTGACCTTCTGATTCCAAAAATAGCACTAGTTTTCTCCTATCAGCTCTAGTTTTTGAGACACAGAGCATGTGCCATATACCACTCTTCACTCTGTTCGCCCATTAAAAAATCAGGATATTTTAATGTAGTGTTTAAATTAATATCTTTTAAGTATGAAAGAAACATATTAAAAATTAAAAGAAAAGTGTAAAACATGAAAATCTACTTATTTAATACCAAAAGCACAAGTTTATGATACAAACTTTCCAGTTATTCGACACACAAGAAACTCCTTATGTAAGACTGCCGAGAGTGGGATCTGCCAGAACAATCCCACATAAGATCCCACAATAGTCTGCCATCATGTGTGCATCACAGATAATAGACTTTAACACTCATGTTACAGTCAAGCCTGTTGAAATGAAAGGGCATATCCTCTACTAATTGTGTGTAGTTGTCTGCCTTCTTGTTGCCAAGAAAGTTTTTCACAACAAGAACAAATAAAGACCAGGCACATGATTCAGTTTCATTCATTGATGTCATGAAATTTGGGTCATTTATATGTTGTCTTATCTGTGAACCATTGAAAATTCCTGCCTTTAGTTTTTCCATGGTAACATATGCGTTATGTATTCAATGCATAAACCGTCTGTATTCAAAGCCTTTACAAATTTTTTTTAAAAAAAATTTCTTGTATACCACCCTGCCATTAGTTCTAGGCGGTTCACAACAGTAGATAAATACAATCGTATACACATTTCTATGGGCAGAATTATATATCATGGTTAAAATACATCTTAAACATACAAGTATTAATATCTCGATTAAAATACAACCTAATTGTAAAGAAAAATTTACAAACATAGCATGATAAAATCATTAAAAAGCTTGAAGATCAACATTCTTGATTATCAAACAGATGAGTTTTTAATAATTTCCTAAATATAGGATAATAATACGCCTGAGCAATCAGCAGGCTTATCCAGGAATCCGCTTTCCCCACATGATATTCTAAAGTCCTATCAAAGAATGTTTTATAGCGACAACCCCTAGGGGTGGGGAAAATAAACATGCCGAAATTCCTGGTAAGCTTTTTTGAATTAAACAATTTCAGATATGATACCAAATAAGAGGGTAGTAGTCCAAAAAGGGCTTTATAACAAACACACCCGAATGCTACCAAAGATTCATTGATTACATTTTGTCCTCCAACCATCATATATTCCCTCAGAGACCAATCTTTTTTTGTCCAATGTTCATGTTTGGCTCTATTATCCCATAAAAATATCTAAGAAATTAGAGCTGATACAGTCTTTCCAATGCAATTTTCTGAATCAGCGCCCCAAATAACCCCAGGAACAGGTTTTAAAAAAAAAAAACCAACAACAAACAAGGCACCAAGAAAACATTTTTTTGTTGTTGTTGTTGGCCTGTTTTATAGATGCTTAGCACTTTTTCACAATATAATGGATTAGCATGTATATGCAGATTTGTTAAAAAAAAAATCAGAAGAATTTTGGACTCAATAGATTTCTAACCATCTTTTAGGCTAAACTGACTATAAAACTATAACCATATATGGATGCTTCAAGTTCTATGACAGCATATATAAGCCTTCCAAACTACCTCACAAAGTGTCTTCAGTAGGCCTGAACACAGCTATCCATATCAATTCTCATGCCACATGATCTGACCATATCACTCTCCTTCCTGGTTAGCCATCACTGGCTCCCTGGTTCATTTCAGGATACAGTTTAAAATCTTTAACTCATAAAATTCTTTTTGTATCACCCCCACATTCCTATATTTCTTGATTGTTCCATATATTTCTGTTCGTCCTCTTTGCTCTGTTTGTGAATTTTACTTATCTATTCCTTCGGTGTACTGCTCCCAATTTGCATTTACTCGACATTCTGCCTTCTTCTGTGTTGCCTCAACTTCATAGAATGCCCTCCCTGTAGCTCTACATTCTGAGCCTTCTTACCTAATATTTAGATCAGGATTGAAAACTTTCTTATTTCAAGAAGCATTTGGGGCACAGGCTGCATGCTGAGCTTCTCAATTCTGGCTGACTGGGTTGAGTTTTGTTCTCTGCCTGTGACTTGTATGTCTCTACTTGGTCCTTTCTTACTTTTCCTGTCCTGTTTATTTCTGGTGATCCTTTTCTTTCACTTTAGTATGTAAACCACCTTGTGCATCCTCTCACAAGGCAGGATATCAAGCATCTTATAAACAACTAGTGTTTAAGCCCGTTAGATTAACGGGTGCTAGAATATATGTGAAAATTACTGAAAACTTAATGTGAGAGCTTTAATATCCATATTATGGTTGATTTATTTAAAGTTTTTATATTTTTTCTATTTGTTGCATACTTTGTGCTTAATAAATTGTTTTTTTTTCCATTTTTTTCTGCAAATCTGTATAAGTCTGAGTGTCTGTGTGTCTCTCTCTCCTTGTCCAGTGTTTCTTGTGTTTTTTTTTTTCAATGTCTCTTTAGATCCCTGTCCAGAAATTCTGAGTGTCTTTGTCTCTCTCTCTCTCTCCTTGTCCACTGTATTTTTTTATTTTTTTTTTCAATCTGTCTCTTTAGCCCCCTGTCCTTCTGTGAGTGTCTGTGTGTCTCTCTGTCCTTGTCCTCTGTGGTGTTTTTTTTTTTGTTTGTTTTTTTAATCTGTCTCTTTAGCCCCCTGTCCTTCTGTGAGTGTATGTGTGTCTCTCTCTCCTTGTCCAGTGTTCCTGTCCTTCTGTGAGTGTCTGAAATTTGTTTTGACAACTCTGGAAGCAAAGAAGAACATACATACCTCTTTACTTGCATTCAGGTTGGGTTGAGCTGCCACATTTGTTCTGGGAACATCACAAAGTTGTCTGCCTGTATTTCTCCCCAGCCAATTTCCCTCCCTCTCAAGTCCCTGTGCACCACTTGCCAGGGTGCATCCTCCCACATCCTGGTCTGCATGTGTGGCTGTGAGTTCGGGCTCTTCAAATGAGCTGACAATTAGGTGTGTGTGTGAGTTCGGGTGAGTTCGGGAGGAGCTGGCGCTTAGTTGTGCCTGTGCATCCATGGTTTCTGCCACCGCTGCCACTCCTATTTAAAGCGACCTGCTAAGGTTCGCGGCCGGCTGTTGCGAACCTCACAGGCCGCTGTCCACCTCAGTAGCATGTTCCCTCTGTCGCGATCGCATCAGAGGGAACGTGCTACCATGTGGAGAGCGGCCTGAGAGGTTCGCTACAGCAGGCCGCTTTGAACATGAGCGGTAGCGGCTGTTGCGGGAGGATGGGGGGGGAGTCGTTGACGTGCAGGCTGCTGTGAACAGGAGCTGCGGCAGGACCATGAGGCGGGAGTGAGCTGTTCGGCTTCCCCTATCTGGTGAAACCGCTGTGTCGAGGAGAGCCGGGAGTGAGTTTTTCGACTTCCCCTATTTGGGGAAACCGCTGTGCCGAACTCAGCTGCGCGTCGGGAGTGAGATGTTCAACTTCCCCTATCTGGGGAAACCGCCGTGCCGAACTCAGCTGCGCGTGGGGCCGTAGTAAGCGCGGGGCATGCTGCACTCTTGGCGGCCACGGACATACGGATCATGGAAGCACGCCGATAAGAATGCGCATGCGCCGCCTACGGTTTTATTATATAGACTAGTCTTTAAGCCCATTACATTAACGGGTGCTAGAATAGATGTGTCTGTCTGTCTGTGTTTCTTTCTCTCTCTCTCCTTGGCCGCTGTCTGTGTCCTTCTGTCTTCCTCCCTCCCCCCTCCCGAGCAAAGCTGTCTTGCCCCCAGTAAACACCTACCCCCAAAGCAGCCCCCTTTCCCTCTCCCTGTCTTTCCATGGCCCCTTCTGTATTCCCCCAGAGCAAAGCTGTCTGTCCCCAGCACACCCCTTCCCCCAAAGCAGCCTCCTTTCCTTCTCCCTGACTGTGTCTCCGTGGCCCCCCTTCTGTATTCCCCCCAGAGCAAAGCTGTCTGCCCCCCAGCACTCACCTCCCCCAAAGCAGCCCCCTTTCCCTCTCCCTGTCTCTCCATGGCCCCTTCTGTCTTCTCCCCCAGAGCAAAGCTGTCTGTCCCCAGCACACTCTTCCCCCCAAAGCAGCCCCCTTTCCCTCTCCCCTGTATTGTTCCCGTTCTTACCCTCCCTCCATCCCAACAATTTGCAGGAGGGGGAAGGCTACAGGAGACTGTAGGCTGCGTGGGGAAGGCGAGAGTTAGCTCCGCCCACCCCCTGCGCATCACCAGCAGCGCGACCCAGCTCCCCCCTTAAAAGGGAGAGCCGCGGAGATCGTCCGACACCAGGCAGATTGCCTCTGTGAGTTGCTGCCTTGTTATTTGCTTTGCATTAGAATTTGCAGGAGGGGGAAGGCTACAGGAGACTGTAGGCTGCGTGGGGAAGGCGAGAGTTAGCTCCGCCCACCCCCTGCGCGTCACCAGCAGCGCGACCCGGCTCCCCCCTTAAAAGAGGGAGGGCTAACGGCACGCAGCCGTTCGGCGCGTGTCGAAGGCGAGCGGCAAAGGCGTTCGCCTTAGCGAGAGCGCCTTTGCGAAGACGCCTTAAGAAAGCGCCAGGAAGCAAGTCCAACAAACTAGTAATTCCAAACCGTAAGTTGTAAACTGTTAGACACACACACATTCAGGTAAAAGAGGTTCACATATAAAGCACAAGCAGCTCGGAGGAGGAAACAGGTTATGAGCACCCACGGAAGGCATATGATGAACTTTCCAGTCTTCTGCACTAGCTCCCCTCAGGGACTACGGCATACATTTGCAGTCGGTGCAGGGAGCTGGAAAGCCTGAAACAGCAAGTCGTGAAGGAACTCGAAGAACTTCTCAGTCATAAGGAGGAAAAGCACAAGCAAGAGAGGTTGACTGTGGAATCCAGTACCAGTGAAGTGATTGAGGAATTAGAGAGATACATCGTAGATGCCCACCAACAGATTGTGGAAATCCCAGGGCTGGAGATCAGAAACCAAACAACCAGGGAGGATGTACTAAACGATGCAGAAAGAGGAACCAATCCGATCAGAGGAGATGATAGACCATCTGGGGATGAGCCACAGAAGAAGGAAGACAGGATTTACACCATGGATACGGACTTAAGACCCCCGAGGAACCTTCAACTAAAGAAGATTGGGATCAAATTAGCCTATCTTGCAGTGTGTTGTTAAGGTGAATTGTAACCCACTTTAAACACCAAACAAGGCCTAGTAAAGGGACCTTGTAATGTATATTAGTCCAGCATTATGAAAAACATATCCAGATGTTTAAAGAAAACTACACCTTTGTACCATCAGCTGTGGCTATCTAAGCCTAGATATCTACAGCTACAAAATATGTTAGATATTTAAGGGGCACTTTTACTAAAGGGTGGTAAAATTTGGTCTTTGTGCTTTTTGACACAGGACTTTCTGACATTCTAAATCCAGATTGAACATAGAAACATGACGGCAGCTCTCTATCTCTATCTCTACCTCTGTCTTTATATTTTTATCTTTACTTTTCATAAATTGTTTCTTCAGGTACTTTAGTTAGATTGTGAGCCTTTGGGACAGTTAGGGAATTTTCCAAGTACCTATCTTATTTATTTTTATTTATTGTATCTTTTAATGCATCATTTTTCTAAACCGCTTAGAAACCTCACGGTTATTAGCGGTATATAAGAATTAAATTAAATTAAATCATAGTTGGAGATTCCATCATAAGAAATGTGGACAGCCACACTGCGGGAGGAAGAGAGGATAGACTGGTTACCTGCCTGCCTGGTGCAAGAGTGAGGGATGTGGCCAGCAGGATCACAGACGGAGCAGGAGGAAAGGATACTGCCGTACTTATCCACGTGGGAACCAACGATGTTAGCGGACGGAAATATGATAGGGAAGTAATGAAGGACCAGCTCCGATCACTCGGAAGGAAATTAAAGGTCAGAGATGTGAAGGTGGCTTTTTCGGAAATTCTCCCGGTGCCGAGAGCGGACGCAATGTGACAGGATGAATTGAGAGAAGTTAACGCCTGGATGAAGCGATGGTGTGAAGAGGAGGGTTTCGACTTCGTGCGAAACTGGACAACATTCTGGGGAAGAAGCAGGTACTTTAGAAAGGACGGTCTACACCTCACCAAGCAGGGAGCGAGAGTCCTAGCTGAGAACATGAGGAAGTTCATTGAAAAGGCTTTAAACTAATGATCAGGGGAGAGCCGACAGTCAACAACCAGTCGATGGCCCGGACACCAGGATATCCTGAAGAGGTAACTTCAAACAATCACACAGATTGTAACCGGGACTGTGGTCTGAGCGAGACTCAACAGCGTCCCTCAGTGGTTACAAAAACAATAGCACTAGCGTGTGACCCAGACTGGAGTCACCCTGCAGGCTTGGACTGACACCAATAGGAAAAATAAACAATCTTCTCAAAAAGGAAGTAAATCAAAATCTCAGGTTTATTCCTTCCAAAGCATCAAAGTCAGGATAATTATGAGTTCCACAGAACAGGTAAGTAGAACATCCAACTTCAAACAGTTCAAATTCAAAAGTAAGAATAATAAACAGTTCAAACATAAACTTCCAAAGTGTTTTTCTTTTTCACACCTCTGAGGTTTGTGCTCACCTCAGCATTCAAATCAGCCTGCTCCTAAGCAGGATATTCAGTTCATCAAAAAAAAAAACAATAGGGTTTAAGGCACTGGATACCCTATTCTCAGTGCTTCGAAGTGAAGCCTCTGGCAGCCTTTCACTAAACTGCCAGGCAATGGAGAGTGCCTTAGGTTTGCTTTCAATTAGCTAACAATAGCCTCAAAATGCCCTCCCAGGTAACAGCAAACCTCTCCCAAAAATTAGACACAATCAGCTTCACAAAAAAGGCAAAAACAGCAAAAGAAAAGAAAAGCAAAATCCTAAAAGGTTCAGCTTCAATAAACAGTCTCTCAAACAAAGCAAGCTGAAAATACACTCACAGTTTCTGCCAATTAGGATCTGCAGCTGGTGGAAAGACCAACCTCCATGGCTTCCTCAGAAGGACTCACTTCTTCAGGCAGGTTGTCAAGTTCCATTGGAAGTTCAGTGTCAGAAAGAACTTCCTCCAGCAATTCACCAGCCTCCTGTACCTCCATGGGTGAGGCTGTATCGTCCCTGCTTGGCCCGAGGAGACTCTCAGGGAGGAAAGGTCTCAACCTTCTCCCTAGCCTGCCTCCCTGCTTGTGCCCAGCTGCTGGTTTTTGTACTGCAAGGCCACGCCCTAATCTACCTGAGTCAGCAGACCTGCCTGTGGCTCTTGGGCTCCTCCTGTGATGACCTAGAAATGGCTCTTCCAGGAGATCCTGGGAGATTTCAGGCTCCCCCTGGTGGTTAACCTGAAAATCACCCCTAGCACAATCTTTGTCCATTCCCTTCCGGGTTTTCTTTTGTGTCTTAGTGGGAACCTTAGCTGGAACCAGGCCAGGCACGAAGTCTGTCTGGTTACAAGATATAGAGGAAGAACAAGAAGAAACTACAGGAGGCAATGAAAACGAAAAAGATCAAATGAATACAAAAAGGGATGTGAGGACCACTAAATCCAGGAAATTACCACGAACAGATCTTAAATGTATGTACACAAATGCCAGAAGCTTAAGAAACAAAATGGGCGAACTGGAAGAACTAGCAAGGAGTAAACAACTGGATATCATAGGAATAACAGAAACATGGTGGAATGAAGAAAATGAATGGGACACGGCATTGCAAGGATATAAACTATACAGAAGCGATAGGATTGGGCAAAAAGGGGGAGGCATTGCCCTGTACGTCCAGGAGGAAATAAAGTCTGTTAGAGAGGGGGAGATGGAAGCAAATGGTAAACTAGAGTCCCTCTGGATAAAGATTCCTGGACAAAAAGAAGCAGATATACAAATTGGCCTCTATTATCGACCACCGGGACAGACTGAGGAAACAGACAAAGAAATGATGGAGGAAATTAACAGTGGATGTAAATCAGGAAATGTAACAATCATGGGGGACTTCAACTTTCCGGGGATAGACTGGAAACTGGGAACTTCAGTCTGCGGCAGGGAGACAAAATTCCTGGAGATGATAGGAGATTGCTTCCTTGAACAAATGGTGGGAGAACCGACAAGAGGAAACGCAATCCTGGATTTGGTTATAAATGGCATTACTGGAAGGACAGCAGATGTAGAGGTTAAGGCCCCGCTGGGGACAAGTGATCACAACATGATCAATTTTACCATTGGTATCGGAAAGGGGAAACCAATCAAGACTAAAGCCACAACCTTTAACTTCAAAAGAGGGAATTACGACAGCATGAGAACCATGGTTAGAAAACGGCTCAAGAAGGGCAAAGCAGAAATCCAAACAGTTGATCAAGCATGGTCCCTACTGAAAAACACCATCATTGAAGCACAGAATCTTTACATACCGAGGATATCAAAAGGAAGGCGGAAAAAGAGCAAGGGTGAACCAGCTTGGCTATCCAAAGAGGTGAAGGTTGCAGTAAAGGAAAAGAGGAACTCGTTTAAACAATGGAAGAGGGAAAAAACGACGGAGGCCTGGAACCGTCACAAAATCGACCAGAAAAAATGTCATAAAGCGGTAAAAGAAGCCAAAAAAGTCTATGAAGAAAAGATAGTGCAAGAAAACAAAAACTTTAAGCCCTTTTTTAGATATATAAAAGGAAAGAAATCAGCAAGAGAAACAGTGGGCCCTCTCAATGACCAAGGAAAGATAGGGGCAATAAAAGAAGACAAACAGGTTGCCGATAGGTTAAATTCATTCTTTGCCTCTGTCTTCACAAACGAGGACACTACAACAATGCCAGACACTGGGAGGGTATTCACCGGAGGCATAGAGGAGAGCCTAACAACAATAAATGTGGAGTTGGACATGATCTACTTTCAGATTGACAGACTAAAAAGTGATAAATCCCCTGGACCGGATGGAATCCACCCGAGAGTTTTGAAGGAACTTAAGATAGAAATTGGGGAACTATTACAATCCTTAGCTAACATGTCAATTAGAACCGGGCAAATACCAGACGACTGGAGGATAGCAAATGTCATCCCAATTTTCAAAAAAGGATCAAGAGGTGAACCAGGAAACTACAGACCGGTGAGTCTCACATCGGTTCCTGGGAAGATAATCGAAGCACTAATTAAAGATTGCATTGTACAACACTTGGATAAGCACAACCTAATAAGAGCTAGTCAACACGGCTTCAGGAAAGGGAGGTCATGCTTGACAAATTTACTTCAATTCTTTGAGAAGGTGAACAAGCAAATGGATAGTGGAGATCTAGTGGACATAATTTACTTGGACTTCCAAAAAGCGTTTGACAAGGTTCCACACGCAAGGCTTATGAGTAAACTACTAAGTCATGGAATAGGAGGAGAAGTGCAAGGATGGATCGGAAATTGGCTAGAGAACAGAACGCAGAGGGTAACCATAAATGGGAAATTCTCGGACTGGGAAAAGGTGACCAGCGGCGTGCCCCAGGGCTCGGTTCTTGGGCCCATCTTGTTCAATATTTTTATAAATGACCTGGAAGAGGAAACATCATGCAATATAATCAAGTTTGCAGATGATACAAAACTATGTCGGGTAGTTGGCTCTCAAAGGGACTGTGAGGATCTTCAGAAGGATCTAAATGAGCTGGAAATGTGGGCGATTAAATGGCAGATGAATTTTAACATAGACAAATGCAAGGTGATGCATCTGGGAAAGAATAACAAAGAACATGATTACAAGATGTCCGGGGTGACTTTAGCCAAATGCGAACAAGAAAGGGATTTGGGGGTGCTGATAAACAGAACCCTGAAGCCATCGGCTCAATGCGCGGTGGCAGCGAAGAAAAAAAATAGGATGTTAGGCATAATCAAGAAGGGGATCACGAGTAGGTAGGAAGATGTTATAATGCCACTTTATAGAACAATGGTCAGACCACACTTGGAATACTGTGTCCAACACTGGTCTCCATACCTTAAGAAGGATAAAATTCTGCTGGAGAGGGTGCAGAGGCGAGCCACGAAACTGGTCAAAGGCATGGAGAATTTAAGCTACAAGGAACGCCTCGGGAAACTGGGACTGTTCACCCTCGAAAAGAGAAGATTGCGTGGGGATCTGATAAGAGACTTTTAAAATATTAAAAGGATTTGACCAAATTGACCAGGAAGCAGCATTACTGACATTTTCAGATGTGACAAGGACAAGAGGTCATAGCCTGAAACTGAGTGGCAGCAGGTTCAGGACAAATGTCAGGAAGTTCTGTTTCACACAACGAGTGGTGGGCGCTTGGAATGCTCTTCCGGAAGAGGTGGTGGCAGAGGCTACTGTTCTGGGTTTCAAACGCAAGTTGGATGCACACCTTCTTGCAAAACATATTGAGGGATACGGGAAATCCGGGTCTCCAACAAGGAGCACCTAAATGGGCCTCCGCGTGTGCGGATCGCCGGACTAGATGGACATCGGTCTGTTCCGGTGAAGGCGTTTCTTATGTTCTTATGTTAACATCTTCTGGCCTGCTCCTCTTCAAAGCAGCCTGCGACCGTGGCCAGCTTTAGCGAACCTCGTAGGCCGCTCTCCAACTCAGTAGCACGTTCCCTCTGACACGATCCTGTGCATCAGAGGGAACGTGCTACTGAAGTTGGAGAGCAGCCTGCGTGGTTCGCTAAAGCCGGTCACGATCGCAGGCTGCTTTGAAGAGGAGGATCAGCGACGGCGGCGGTTGGTGAGTGAGGACGGGAGGAGGAAGCTCCAATGTGTTCCCTGCCGAGGACGCGGGCAGGGAGAGAGCTTGCCTGCGCTTCCTCCAGTGGTTAGTGAGTGAGGGCGGGAGGAGAGGAGTGGCCAGAGTGATCCCTGCCGCCACGTTCTAAAATAGAATCCGGCCACGAATCAGAAAACACGGCCGCAGGGATCATGAAACCCTAAGTACGCATGTGCGCTTAGGGTTTTATTATATAGGATTAACAAGGGGTACATCTGGAAACTCTTAGTCCATACCTGCTCTTTAGGTGGATATGTACCACCGTGGCGCAAACATCACTGTAGGTTTAATTAAATAGCTAGTGTTTTCCAGTTTATATGCTTATGTTGTGAGTCACATGACTCCACATTTCAGCATGGAAAAAGAGTATTGGGCACCTATTCATGTTAGGAACAGCAGATCCTGAACACCAACATCTGCAGAGAGCACATACAACACATTCCCATACATTTCTAACAAGACCCTCTGAATAAAGGTCTGGGCACCTCTCTCCAATTTAGACATTTTGGGACATTTTAGCATGTATTCACTAATAGCAGCTTTATGATTCTAACCCTCCTCCCCATAGAGACATATGCAGCACCTGCACTCATTACATTACATTACAGATTTCTATTCCGCCATTACCTTTCGGTTCAAAGCGGATTACAAAAAGAGTTATGGAAGGAGAGTTACAAAGTTAGATCAGAGATCAGTTCCAAGATTGGGTTAGGTAGGATCAGGGGTTAAGAACATAAGAACATAAGCAGTGCCTCTGCCGGTCAGACCATAGGTCCATCCTGCCCAGCAGTCCGCTCCCGCGGCGGCCCAAACAGGTCACGACCTGTCTGAATCACTAGAAGGGGCTGCCTTGCCACCTTGGTATCTCGTTTAAGTCCTGCCTTCCTATCGAAGTCCTAGCCCTCCAGTCTACTGGCTTGGAAGAAAGGTCTTCAAGATGTAGGTTTAGATCTCCTAGGATAAGGTTGTGAGCTGCTGTTAGTGAGTTTCGGTATATGAAGTTTTCAAATTCGGGCCTAACCGTGGCCCAGTTTCCCGGTGTTATATAACAGAGCATGAGTTTTTTAGTGTGGTGACTGAGATTTGACATGCTAGAAGGTCCATGTATGGGGTGGATGTTTTTTCCAGTATGTTTAGGATTAGGGAGTCTTTGATTAAGATTGCTAATCCTCCTCCTCTTTTTTTCTCTCTGCAGGTCACTGTAATTTTGTATCCCTGAGGGCAGACTTTCGTAATTCATGGGTCAGTGTCTGATGTTAGCCAGGCTCCTGTGAGGAAGAGGCAGTCTAGGTTTTTGTTTTTTATCCAGTTTTTTATAAGATCTGTTTTTGGACCTAGGGCTCTGATGTTTAAGTAGGCACATTTAAGAGTAGTGGTTTCTGTTTGCTAGTTGTGATACGTTTTAGGGTAGATGAGTGAATTTGGATGATGGTGAGGTTTGGTCTTAGGTTGTGTTGCTCTTGGGATGTTGAACGCTTATTTGATGGTTAGAGTTTCTGTCTGTTGGAACTCTCCTGTTGGGGTGATAGGTTTTGTTTGTAATTGAACTAGTGGGTATGTTGGGTAGGTTGTTTGCTACTACTTTACAGCTGGAGATAAGAAGGATTATCGATAGGATGGTCTGGGTGTTTATTTGTGAGGTTAGCTTCATTTTGAAAGTTGGGGCAGGAGGTTAGAAGAAGCGTGGTTCTCTGTGATTAGGTTGTTGTTCTTGTACTGTGTCTGGGTAAGAGTATGGTTGTGAAGAGTTGTTAGGAGTGGAAGTTGTGGTAGTGAGGTTTGACATGGATGGCAGGTCTCTTCTTGATCGCTTCGCAAAGGCGCTCTCGCTAAGGCGAGCGCCTTTGACGCTTGCCTTAGACGGTGCACCGAATGGCTGCGCGCTGTTAGGCGCTGAGCTTTTAATTGGCTCAGCGGTGCACTGTCGGGAGGGAAGGGGCGGAGTTCACTCCCACGCCCAGAGTGTGTCTTTCTCTGCTCCTGCTCTGCCCCGAGTGCTCCCGGTCCGTGGAGGGAGGTGGTGAGGTCCGGCGCAAGGAGGTAGAAGAAAAGTTTAAAAAAAAAAAAAAAAAAAACCCCCGCAAACTAAATTAAACTGTTGGGGAGTTCCCGCTGAGCCTTCCAACTGGCTCAGCGGTGCACCATCGGGAGGGGAGGGGCAGATTTCGCTCCCACGCCCAGAGTGTGCCTTTCTCTGCTCCCTCTCTGCCCCGAGTGCTCCCGGTCCATGGAGGGAGGTGTTGAGGTCCAGCACGAGGAGGTAGAAGAAAAGTTAAAAAAAAAAACAAAAAAACTCCGCAAACTAAATTAAACTGTTGGGGAGTTCCCACTGAGCCTTCCAACTGGCTCAGTGGTGCACCGTCGAGAGTGGAGGGGCAGAGTTCACTCCCACGCCCAGAGTGTGCCTTTCTCTTCTCCCGCTCTGCCCCGAGTACTCCCGGTCCGTGGAGGGAGGAGTTGAGGTCCGGCGCGAGGAGGTAGAAGAAAAACAAAACCCCGAAAACTAAATTAAACTGTTGGGGAGTTCCCACTGAGCCTTCCAACTGGCTCAGCAGTGCACCGTCGGGAGGGGAGGGGCGGAGTTTGCTCCCATGCCCAGAGTGTGCCTTTCTCTGCTCCCGCTCTGAATGTGTTATGATATATACATACTTTATCTCTCCCTGTCAATTTTGGGGCGCAGTTCAAGTGTGCCCTGTACCAGTCCTAAATCCAAACTACTAGAATTGCTATCAAAACCCACTCCAGCCTTCATCCAGATCTGTCTTTGTCATTTATGGGATCCAAACTATAAAAGTCTGTCCGACATTGGTCTTGCTCCCCAGTCTCTAGAGCTGCCATCAATGCTCACTTCCTGAGTTATTTTTATAGTCAAGTAAGAATGGTTCGAGAACATACAAAAACAACAATGGGGATAAGGGGCATCTCTGCCTGGTACAACTTTGCAGGGCATAATACTCCATACATGTGCCCATTGACCAGCACTGCAACCTGTGGATTAGTGTAAAGCACTTGAATGCCTTGTAGGAATGCATCTCAATGCCCAACTCTTGAGGATACAGAATAAAAAGAGCCAACTCACTCTATCAAATGCTTTTTCAGTGTCAAATCCCACCAAGGCTTGGCAGCCTTCCTACTGGCATTTAACTGTGACAGCTGATACTTTTTGCATGTTTAATATGGATTGCCTTCCCCTAATAAGCATCACCTCTTGTGCCACAATAAATTTTGAGATATGTTAAGCTAGCTGGTCAGCAAACATTTTTGTTAAAAATGTGGAGGGGCATTTTCAATAGAATGTCTAAGTTGAGCTTTGGACATTTCTGCAAGCACATCCAAAACTCAGGTTGGGAAAATAAACATTTTTGAAACTGTAAGACATCTATCCTTTTTTTTTTTTTTTATGACTCAGCTAGATGTTCTAGCCTTCAGGATGCCTATCTTTTTTGGCCATTTTCAAAAATCAAAACTTTTAATTTAACAACAGCCATGGATGATCCGGCCTTCTCTGTATCTTTAAAGGCCTGTGTTCAGGTGGAATGGGCCTTCATGTATTAAGCAATGGATTAGTTTGGTATTGGTTCCGGATTTATACAAATGATTCAAACTTTGTACAGTTCCCCTTTTGCCAGATTATGCATTAATAATACTTTTTCTGAACATTTTTATCTGGAGAGGGGAGTTAGGCAAGGGTGTCCTTTTTCTCCTTTGCTGTTTGATATTGTACTGGAACCTTTATTATTGGCTATACAGCAGATAGAGGAGATTCAAGGTATTCCTTATGCAGGTCAGGAATATAAAATCTCTGCATATGCAGATGACATTTTGCTTCATTTGAGGAATCCTGAAATACCATTCCACATTTATTAGGTTTGATAAACAGATTTGGAAAATTTTCTGGATATAAAATAAATTGGAGTAAATCAAAGGTTTTCTGTTAAATGTGCACTGTCCAAAAGGTTTATTTGATACATTCCCTTTTGTTTGGAAAGAAGAGGGAATAAAATATTTAGGTATTTGGATTCAGAAGACGGATGAAACAGTGAAAGTAAATGAAAGATCCTTATTGCTTAAGATCTCAGAAATGTGTGAGCAATGGAACCCACTACATCTATCTTGGTGCGGGAGAGTCCAAACGGTTAAGATGATGATTTTGCCTGTAGTTTGCTACCAAATGGGCATGATACCAGTGTTTTTTCAGGGGTCATTTTACAAGAAGTTAAATAGTACTCTTACCAAATTTATTTTGCTGGGGAAAACTGAAAGAGTTGCTTTAGTATCTTTACAAAAGTCAATTGCGGAGGGAGGGATAAATTTTTCCAAATTTTTATAGGTACCATCAAGCCTATATTATGCGTCAGGCTATGTATTGGATCCTCCTGGATCTCATGGAAAATCTTCCGGATTGGTTAAGGTTAGAATGGCAACTCCTGTCTCCACTACAGTTGTGTCTTGTCTTGAGTGTCAAGTTTCCTAGACTGTATAGGGACAGTAAAATCTTATTAGACACTTGGAAAACTTTAAAATTTGTTAACTATTTAACATCTATTCCAATTCATAAATCCACTTGTCAGTTCCTTTGGCTGCATTCCAAGATTCAAATTGGCAGATTTAAGATAATCTGGAAGCATTGGATGAAGGCGGGTATTCATACTTTGGACGATGTGGTATTAGATGGACAGCTGCTTGATATTTTACGATTGCAACACAAATTTGGTATTGCTAAATCTCAAAATTATAAATGGTTGCAGTTGAAGCAGGCCATTCAGAAGGGGTTCCCTGATTGGTGCAATTTTAAAAATTATTATAGCTTGCAGATCTTATGCTTCCAGACAGATTTCCTGGGACATCAGGTCACTCAGTGGTATAAATTAATATCTGAACTTTTGAATAAGAAACCAAAGAATGGTCTTCATGACATTTGGAGCCTAGAGATAAAGCATCAGATTAATGCATCTCAATGGTCACGAATTTGGACTTGGAGGATGAGATGTACGATGTTAGCAACTATGAGACAAACTTAGTTTTTCTTGTTACACAGAGCATTATGGACCCCTGTTAAGTTGCATAAGTTAGATAGTTCTAATAGATGATGGCATTGTCATCTTGAAGCAGGGACGTTAGATCACCTACCGGTACTGTTTTATTGTTCACTGATACTCAAACTTTGGAGGTCAATTTGGAATCAAATAAATAAATTATTGGATAATCCAGTAGCTTTAACATATAACACAGTTTTATTTGGGACAATGATGAGAGCTAAAAGTCAAATTTCAGCTCATAATAAACTTTTACTTATAATGACAGGGATTGCTATACAATTGATTTTAAGGAATTGGAAAACCTGGGATAGACTAAATTATAACTTTTGGTGGGAGTATTTATGCCATATTTTTTAAATGGAGTGAATGTTGGCTGTATAGCAGGGAAATTATAGGAAATTTTCAAAGGTTTGGGATCCATTGATAACTTATTGTAAAGATTGATCTTATTTTGTTCATTTTATTATACACATCCAGGATGGGTGGGTGGGATGGGGATTTACAAGGTTATTTTAAATTAAATAAATTATTGATAATCTTAAAGTATTAATGTTTATGGATTATTAACTATAGGGGTGGTAGGATTAAAATGTTTGGTTAGACATATTTTTTATTGCAAAGTGCTTTTATTTTATCATTATATGTGTGTTTATTTGCTCATACACTATGATTGTTTTTAAAATTAATAAAGTTTATACAAAAAGAAAAAGCTTTCAATTGCATAACATCTAAAACAAGCCTATTTGGACAGAGCAGCGGGGCACCTTAAGGGATACTGCTGTGAACTTTATATAAAGCGCGCCAAGTACACATTTCATCCTTACAGCAGCAGCAGTCGCAAACTCAAACCCTTTGTAGGGCTACATTTTGGATTTGTAGGTACATGGAGAGCCGCAGAAAAAATAGTTAGGGGTCCTTTTACTAAGGTGTGCTAGCCGATTTAGCGCTCGCTAACTCTTTCCTTAATTGCTTCTGATAATTTCAGCTATACAAAGCTGAAAGCAGTGCAACATGCAGAAAGTGAAAAAGTATCAACAGCTCTCACCTCCTCCAGCACTGGAAATACACACAAGCTGCACTGCCTCCAACTATTGCTCCAAGCTGCACTTTCTGAAACATTGCCTGACTCACTGCTGTAACCTCACGGAAGTGCTTACTTGCGTCTGCACATGATTGGATTCCACCTCACAATCGCGAACATATGTATGAAAGCGCTTGCGTGAGGTTACAGTGACCGCCGGACACTTGTGGAGTGGACAATCATGTACAGACCGAGGGCCTCAAAATAGTACCTGGTGGACCGCGAGTTTGAGACCGCTGTCTTATAGTGTATGGTGAGCCCTCCAAAACTACTCTAAAGCTTACTATACGCAACTGTCTACCACCCCAATAACCCTTATGGCTGCAGGTAACACCTATATGGCGGTACAGTTGGTTTAGGATGAGCTTTGGTGGACTCACACTTTCCACCATAGAAGTAGTGGGTAGGGTGGAATTTAGACCATGATCTCCCCTCTCTTTGGTTCACTATACTGCCCACCAGGGTACTCTAGATACTACTTGCAGCTCTACTCAGATTTCCCATATCTGCAGCTGTCATAGATGCTGGTATGTACTGTTTCTTTCATATCTTTGAATGGTGGGAGGGAATCAGTGACCACTGGGGAAGTGAGGGTGAGTCAATGCCTAATCCCTCCAGTTTGAGTACCTTTTAGGCCCTTATGCACTTTTAAAACAGTTTTAACTCTTAGGGCTCCTTTTATGAAGGCGTGTTAGGGCCTTAACGCGCAGAATAGCGTGCGTTAAAATGCCCCGCACTAGCTGCTACCGCCTCCTCTTAAGCAGGCGGTAGTTTTTCAGCTAGCGTGTGCTATAGCACGCGCTAATCCAGTGTGTGCGCTAAAAACGCTAGCGCACCTTCGTAAAAGGAGCCCTTAATGCCTAAATGATGCCCTGGACATCTTCAGAAAGATTTCATTATCCCTGCAAGACGTCCAAGACCTAAGTCCGCCCTGATCCCACCAAAAACACACCTCTAACATGCCCCTTAAGATTTAGATGTACTGGAGAGAAAATAAATTCAGTTTCAAAAATTGGCACGTAGACATTTTGGCGATTAGAATGTCCAAGTGCTGGTTTATTTTGAAATGAGTCCTTTAGTATTTAAGTTTATAAGTGAGATTGACCGATATGGGCATAAGGGGTATTTGCTTGTCATAGGAATTAAAGTAATTAGTGCATTGTTAGTACTGGTAGTGAAATTTTACTGCTGCAAAACAATACTACAGTATAATAAGCTTCCACAGTTAAAACATTTTATAAATTCTGCACTGTAACCATCAGACCCAAGTGTCTTATGAAGCTAAAACCTTTAAATATACCTTGTACTTGAATGTACACTGCTTTGATGGTTTACAAGTGGTAAATAAGAAATTAAAAAAAAAAAAATAAAGGAAATAATTGCCTTCTGTATTTCTCCTCCAGTAAAAGATAAACACAAGGCATCAATTTCTGACTGATTCAACTAAGGCCTATTGGCAGTACCCCCATTAACTGGTCTCACCAAGGATATATATCTCTTACCCAACCAAACCTTGGTAAGGTTTGCTAATAATTTCCTTGATTTATTACCATAAAGTATCATTTAAATTTGCAATACAGCAACATCTTCTACTTATAATCATGTATGAGTAAATTTAGAGATATCTGCATAGCTATAAAATTATTATTTAGCTAGTTCGAGTGAATACGAAAATTCATATGGAGGGACATTTTCGATATGACATCTAAGTCTTGAGAGTTTGGACATTTTGAGAAAAACATCCAAAAATCCAATAGAGAAAATGATTATTTTCAAATCAGAAAAATGTCTAACTTTTTATTTTGAAAATTACCATTGTCTAGATGTTTTTGAGCTTAATGCGTTCATCTTTTAGGACCATTTTTGGAAAAAAAACAAAACAAAACCCAGTCCAAAAGAAAAATCCATACAAACAAGCAATTGGGACATAGAAACAGCTAGTATTCTTAGCAAACTGGCCATACAGACATCTCAGCAAAGCAGAGGGACACCCTAGGAGATACTGCAATGAACGTCACATAAAAAGTCCAAGGTACACATCTCTTCTTCTTCATATGGAACATTTGTCCATTGGACAATAAATGTAATCGTTGGTTGGATTTGGACATCTTGCTTGCCTCTTTTGTTGTTCACCAAAACCAGCTTATATTGTATGGTGAACCCCCCAAAACCCACACAAAACTTGCTATGCCAACCTGTAGACCACAACAATAGCCCTTATACCTGCAGGTATCGTTTTTATGTAAGTACAGTAGATTTTGAGTAGGTTTTGGAGGGCTCAACAATACAATATAAGTAGGTTATGGTGAGATGTGTACCTGGGACTTTTTATGTGACTAGATTGCCCCTCTGCTCTGTTGAGATGTCTGTGATGCCACCTGAAGCTGTCACACAGGCTGGTATATACTGTTTCTTTTACATCTTTGAATGATGGGAAGACGTCAGTGACCTCAGGGGGAGTAAGGGAAGGTCATGTGTTAATCCCTCCAGTGGTCATCTGTCAGTTTAGGCACCTTTTTGGCCCTTGTTCATTTTTAAAACAGGTCTAGCCCCAAAAGTCTAAATGGTGCCCTGGACATTGTTAAATGTTTGATTATTATTACATTACATTACATTAGTGACTTCTATTCTGCCTTTATCTTGCAGTTCAAGGCGGATTACAAAAGAGCTAACTGGACATTTCCAGTGACGTTACAATTGGGTTTTTTTTTGGTTACAGAAGAGGTGAGATAGCTGGATATTTCCAGAAGAACTTGCAATTAGAAAGTAAGATGACTGGACAATTCTAGATAATATTACAAATAAGGTTCCAAATAAGATTACAGTTAAGAATGCTGGACATTTAGAGGGAGCATTACATATTGGGGATCTGTATTCTTGGTTGATATTTTGAGGAGAAAGGGATTACCAAGGTGGAGGCTTTGGCAGGGGAATTTACCAGAGAGGAGAGGGAAGAGGGGGAGGGTTAAAGTATCTGGATAAATTTTTTGAATAGTAGGGTTTTGATTTCTTTTCAAAATGTTTTGAGGTCGCTCGTTGCCGTCAGCAGATTGGAGTAGAGTAGGTGGCGGGCCTCATGTGTTAAGATTTTAGGCAGTGCTGGGGAGGAATCTGATGTCTTTCTAAATGTGAGTACTAATGACTTAGGGAAATGTGGTAGGGATGTTCTGGAAGCCAAATTTAGGCTCTTAGGTAGAAAGTTAAAATCCAGAATCTCCAGGTTTGGCATTTTCAGAAGTGATCCTTGTTCCATGCACAGGACCCAAGAGACAGGCTGAGCTCCAGTGTCTCAATGTATAGATGAGAAGGGTTTTAGTTTTGTTAGGAACTGGGCAACATACTAGGGAAGGGGAAACCTATTCCACAAATAAGGGCTCCACCTTAACTAGGGTGGAACCAGGCTGCTGGCATCAACATTTAAAAAGGAGATAGAAACATAGAAGATGACAACAGAAAAGGACCATGGCCCAACAAGTCTGCCCCCTCTAATGACCCACCCTCTAATTTCTTCCTTGAAGTGATCCCACATGCTTATCCCATTTTCTCTTAAAATCCAGCATGCTGCTGGCCTCAATTACCTGCAGTGGAAGACTATTCCAATGATCAACCACCCTTTCAGTGAAGAAATACTTCCTGATGTCACCATGAAATCTCCCACCCCTGAGTTTCAACGGATGTCCTCTTGTCGCCGTAGGTCCTTTAAGAAAGAAGATATCCTCTTCTACCTCAATACGGCCCGTGACATATTTGAACGTCTCAATCATGTCTCCCCTCTCTCTACATTCCTCGAGTGAGTATAGCTGCAACTTACCTAGCCGTTCCTCATACGGGAGATCCTTGAGTCCTGAGACCAATCTGGTGGCCATTCGCTGAACCGACTCAATTCTCTGCACATCTTTTTGATAATGTAGTCTCCAGAATTGTACACAATATTCTAGATGAGGTCTCACCATGGATCTGTACAACGGCATTATAACTTCGGGCTTCCAGCTGACGAAACTTCTTCGGATACAACCCATCATTTGTCTAGCCTTGGATGAAGCTTTCTCCACTTGATTGGCAGTCTTCATGTCTTCACTAATGATCACTCCCAAGTCCCGTTCTGCTGCAGTTCTTGCTAAGGTCTCACCATTTAGGGTGTAAGTTTGCATGGATTTCTGCTGCCAAGGTGCATGACCTTACACTTTTTGGCATTAAAACTTAGTTGCCAAGTTGAGGACCAATGTTCCAGTAAGAGTAGGTCCTGCGTCATACAGTCGGGCACTGTGCTTTTGCCTACTATGTTGCATAGTTTGGCGTCATCGGCAAAGAATGTAATTTTCCCTCGAAGCCCCTGAGCCAGGTCCCTTACGAAGATATTAAATAGGATCAGACCCAAGACCGAGCCCTGCGGCACTCAACTGATCGCTTCCGACGTTTCAGAGAGAGTACCGTTCACCACCACCCTCTGAAGTCTACCATTGAGCCAGTCTTTTACCCATGCAGTTAACGTTTCTCCTAATCCCATCGAACTCATCTTGCTCAATAACCTGCGGTGTGGGACACTATCAAAAGCCTTACTGAAGTCCAAGTACACGACGTCTAGGGACTCCCCCATATCCAGCTTTTTCGTTACCCAGTCAAAGAAGCTGATCAGATTGGATTGGCAGGACCTTCCCTTTGTAAATCCATGTTGATGGGGATCTCGTAGATTCTCATCGTTCAGGATCATATCTAATTTGTGTTTGATTAATGTTTCCATAATTTTACTCACTATCGATGTGAGACTCACTGGTCTGTAATTTGCAGACTCTGTCCTGCATCCCTTTTTGTGGAGTGGAATGATGTGAGCTGTTTTCCAGTCCAATGGGACTCTTCCTGTACTTAGGGAAAGATTGAAGAGCGCGGATAACGGTTCCGCCAGGACATCACTCAACTCCCTAAGCACCCTGGGATGTTGTTTGTCTGGTCCCATGGCTTTGTTCACTTTGAGCTTTGATAGAGCAACTTTTAAACAAGAAACTGGGGGAAGGCCAACAGTCACTCAAAAGAGCATGATTCAGGACAAGGAATCTTTAAAAGATATGAGATATCATAAAAGACAGAGCATCCCAATAGCAAAATTGCATAAGAGGCCATGGTAGACCAGGTTTCCTTAAATGCAGAGCAAGCTGAATTTAAAGATTGTAAATTATCCGTGCCAATTGCTGAGCAAATTGTAAATAGATATGATAAACATTGTTTGAAATGTCTGTATGCAAATGCCAGATGCCTAAGAAACAAGATGGGAGAGTTAGAATATTTTCCACTAAATGAAAAGATAGATATCATAGGCATCTCTGAGACCTGGTGGAAGGATGATACTCAATGGAATACAAACTATATTGCCTTGATAAGGTGAATTTAATTTGTGAAGGCATTGCATTATATGTTAAGAAGAGCCTTGAATTGAATGGACTGAAAATTCTACAGGACTTGAAACACACCTTGGAATCCCTATTGATAGAAATTACACATATAAAGGGGAAAAGGATAGCGATAGGAGTGTACTGCCATCTGCCTGACCAGGATGAATGGACAGATGCTGAAATGTTATCAGAAATTAGTAGGTTAACAAATTAAGTAACAATAGTAATGGGTGATTTCAACTACCCCAATACTGACAGGATAAATGTAACATCAGGGCATGTTAGGGAGATAAAATTCCTTGATGAAATCAAGCTTGTTTTATGGAGCAGCTGGTTTAGGAACCGACAAGAGGCAAAGCATTTCTAGACCTAGTTCTTAGTGGAATACATGAATTAGTGAGGGAGGTAATGGTGCTAGGGCCGAACATAACATGATTAGATTTGATATAATCTTTGGAATAAGTTCACACAGGAAACCAATATAACAGCATTTAACTTTAACAAAGGAGACTAAGATAACATGACAAAAATGGTATAAAAGAAACTTAAAGGAGCAGCTGCAAAAGTCAAAAATTTACATCAGGCATAGATGTTATTCAAAAATGCCATCTGGGAAGCCCATACTAGATATATTACATATATTAAAATAGGAGGAAGGAAGGCCAAACGGAAACTGGCGTGGTTAATGAGTAAGGTGAAGGAAACTACTAGAGCCAAAAGAGAATCCTTCAGAAAGTAGAAGAAGGATCCAACTGAAAATAATTGTAAACACCACAAGGAATGGCAAGTCAAATGTAAGGCGCTAATAAGGAAGGCAAAGAAAGACTTTGAAAAGAAGATTGCACAGGAAGCAAATACAGTAAAAACTTTAAGTATGTTAAAAGCAAGAAGCCAGGAAGAGAATTTATTAGACCACCAGACGACTGAGGGGCTCTTAGGGAAGACAAGGCCATAGCAGAGAGATTAATGAATTATTTGCTTCAGTCTTCACCGAGAAGATGTGGGAGAGTTACCGATATCAAAAATGGTATTCAGTTCTGATAAATCAGAGAAACTCAAACAAATTTCTGTAACACTGGAAAATATAATAGGTCAATTTATCAACTTGAACAGTAACAAATCACCTGGACTAGATAGTATGCATCCCGGAGTGCTGATAGAGTTGATAAATGAACTTGCAGAACTATTGTTAGTAATTTGCAGTTTTTCTCTAAAATCCAGCATAGTACTGGAAGACTGGAGGGTTGCCAGTGTGACACTGATTTTTAAAAAGGGTTCCAGAGGTGATCTGGGAAATTATAGACTAGTGAGTCTGACGTCAGTGACGGGGAAAATGTTAGTGTTTATTATAAAGAATAAAATGACAGAACATATACTTAAGCATGGATTAATGAGAGAAAGCCAACATGGTTTTAGTCAAGGAAAATCGTGCTTCACCAATCTACTGCATTTCTTTAAAGGGGTGAGTGAACATGTGGAAAAGGCATTTGACAAAGTACCTCATGAAAGACTTCTGAGGAAACTAGAGAGTCATTGGATATGAGGTAATGTCCTATTATGGATTACAAACTGGTTGAAAGACAGAAAAGACAGAGTAGATTTAAATGGTCAATATTCTCAATGGAGAAAGGTAAATAGTGGGGTCTGTGCTGGGACCACTGCTTTTTAACTTATTTATCAATGATCTAAAGATGAGAATAACTAGTGAGAATTAAATTTGCTGATGACTCAAAGTTGTAAAATTGTAAGAGGACTATGGGAGATTGGGCGTCAAAATGGCAGATGATGTTTAATGTGAGCAAGTGCAAAGTGATGCATGAGGGAAAGAGGAACCCGAACTATAGCTAAATGATACAGGGTTCCATGTTAGAAGTCACTGCCCAGGAAAAAGATCTAGGTGTCATTGTTGAAGATACTTTAGAACCCTTGGCTCAATGTGTGGTGGCAGCTATGAAAGCAATTAGAATGTTAGGCATTATCAGGAAAGAAATGGAAAACAAAGATGAAAATGATATAATGCCCTTGTATCGCTCTATGGTACGGCCACATCTTAAATAGTGTGTGCAATTCTGGTCGCCGTATCTCAGAAAAGATGTATCAGAATTAGAAAAGGTACAGAGAAAGGTGATGAAAATGATAAAAGGGATGGGACAACTTCCCTATAAGGAAAGGCTAAAGTGACTAGGGCTCTTCAGCTTGGAGAAGAGACAGCTCAGCGGTGATATGATAGAGGTTTATAAAATAATGAGTGGAATGGAAAGGGTAGATGTGAATTGCTTGTGTACTCTTTCCAAAAATACTAGGACTAGGGGGCATGCAATGAAGCTACTAAGTAGTAGATTTAAAACAGTCTGAAGAAAATATTTCTTCACACAACGTGTAATTAAACTCTGGAATTTGTTGCCAGAGAATGTGGTGAAATCAGTTAGCTTAGCAGGGTTTAAAAAAAGGTTTGGATAATTTCCTAAAAGAGAATTCCATAGGTCATTATTGAGATGGCTTAGGGAAATCCACTTATTCCTAGGATAAGCAGCATAAAATCTGTTTTACTACTTGCGATCTAGCTAGGTACTTGAGACCTGGGTTGGCCACTGTTGGAAACAAAAAGTTGGGCTTGATGGACCTTCGGTCTGTCCCAGTATGGCAATTCTTATGTTCTAAGTTCTACAGAAATGAACATTTCATCTCTGATTTCATATTGCTTCTTTTATTATTTGTTACATTAAAGCTCGATGCCCATTATTTGTATTCGGCTGAATAATATTTTTCATTTCTCATACTTGACCGAACAGTAAAATAAGCTATTCAGTAATGTTCTGTTCTTAAAACATGTAATTGATTAAATTCACCAAAAGCATCCCATTTGTTGGCCAAGAAATGTTTAAAATCTTCATTAATATGCAAATATGATGTATATACCATCCCAGACCCCACCTACAGCCCTTTGAGCTCTATCCAGATAATATTAATTTGCAAATCTGTGCTCCATCTAGCAGAGGATTCATTCCTGCAAATATTTGTGATGACTTGCCATTCAGATTTTAATTTGTGTATTTAAGCATAGAATCTCATTAACCCCCTCCTTTTACAAAACCATAGCACAGTTTTTAACGCCAGCCGCGACAGTAACTCCTCCAACGCTCATAGAATTCCTATGAGTGTCGGAGCTGTTACTGCCGTGGCCGGAGCTAAAAACTGCACTATGTTTTGTAAAAGGGGGAGAGGGGTTTAATAGCTTTGTAAATTTCTTCTGTTTAATGCTGAGGTATTTAACTCTTGCAAGTTACATCATACTGGCAAGTATGCATAAAAATTCCTGTTACTAAGATTATGCTCAATTTCAAATGTTCAAAACATTTTGATTTTGCCTGTTGAACTACATACTGAAATAAAAAGCATAACTCCTTAACTCTCCCATATCTGAAAGGCTTTTACTACCCTTTCCAGGAAGAAAATCCAAAATGGATTCTGATTTTTAACAATGGGGTGCCTATACAGGCACCGTCACAAAGGTCTCATGGCTCCTACCATTACATGAGATTTCACATGCGGTTGCAGATTGGGTGCCCTAACATGTGAAGTATAGTTATAGTCAGAAGTTTCAAATGGGCCAATTTTTGCCTCTGTTACCTTATCAAATAAAGACTTTGTTGCAACTATGGGGAAGATATTCAGTTAACAAATAAAAATATGTGGAGGGACATAATAAAAAAATACATCCAAGTCCATTTTGGGCCTAAGTCACTAGTGGCCCAAAGTCAGCAGCATCTAAAGTCCATTCTTGAAAAATACATCCCCCAAAAAGTTTATTTCGAGAATCGTCTAATTGAACGTCCAGCTATTTGATCGTCCAGACCACTAAGTCGTCTATCTTTATACCCCATTCTCGTCCAAAAAAATCGTCCTAGACAAAAACGCCTAGAACAAGACCTTTTGGATATGGGAGGGGTCAGCAAAGTGATAGACTGGACACCCAGACATGGCAACAGAGTAGCGGGGCACCTTACAAGGCACTGCTGTGAACTTCACAAAAAGGATGTCATAAACATCTCACCACAACTCCCTTATAGGTCATGGTGAGCCACCTTAAACCTACTAGACCCACCTGTCTAACACCTCAAAAGCTCTTATGGCTGCAGGTGCCACCTATATGGCATTACAATAGGGTTTTGGTGGGTGCAAATGTTTCACCATAAATGCAGTGGTTAGAGTGGCTTATGGGCCTGGGTCCTCCTCGCTATGGTTCACTAGCAGACCCCTCAGACTACTTAAGCCACCTCTGTGCAGCTCTGCTAGGTTTTCTTATGCCAAGTGCTAATGTTCTGGAGGCAGGTATGTACGTTTTTATTCTGATTTTTATGGCAGGGGGTGTACTTTGTCCCTGCAGTGGTCATCTGGTCACTTTGGATACCTTTTTGCCACTTAGACCTGTTTTTAGATAACCTAAGTCACTACGTATAAGCTCCGTCTAGGCAGTCTTGTTAAACTTTTGATTATACTTGCAGTATGACAAAGTCTAGGTTGGCCCCTGTCCCGCCCAAATCCTGCCCTCACCACTCCTCCTAACATGCTCCTTTCAGCTCTGGGTGTACAGCAGCACTGAAAAGGCCTAAGCTGTTTTTAGATACGTCTAAAACCCATTTTGATTATTGGCACTTGGATGACCTGTCTTTTAGATCATCCAAGTACCGATTTAGGCGAATTTTTAGACATATTTATTTTTTGATTATGAGTCCCATAAGGTGTAACAACTACAGCTCTCAAAACAATATACCATAAAATTAAATAGCAATAAGACCACACAAACTCTGACTCCTCTATCGCTTATATCTTTAAAGTGCAAAAGATCAATTTACTTATTCAAGAAGAATATCAGAAATATCTGTGGACTTTGCCAACGTTATTGGGCTTCTTATGAGACATCCCATGGCAAGACACAACCTTAAGTCTCACATCAGTCAATCAAAATACTCTTCTGAATTTTAGTGAGTATGTGCAAACAATATTTTTCAGTGAATTTATCCAGCACCAAATATTGGCAACTGTAAAAGCACTTAGCTTAAATCATACAGCAGCTACCAAGTCCAACACTTGTCTCACTTAACGCCCACATGCATAGAAGCTTAACATTTGTACACCATGATGGCATTTCGGTAATCTCTGTGTGCCTGCTTCCGGAGTTTCCTGACTATTGTTCAGATCGGCATGCATCTAAAAACAAAAAGACTTAGTGACATACTCTTACCAAATAGTAGCAACATAACCATGCTATCGATCCCAGGGCAAGCAGTGACTTTCCCTATGTCTATATCAATAGCAGACTATGGACTTTTCCTCCAGGAAGTTGTCCAAACTTTTTTTAAATCCAGACAAGCTAACTGCTGTTACCACATCCTCTGGCAATAAGTTCCAGAGGTTAACTATTCTTTGAGTGAAAATAAGTTAAATGTTTAATGTGCATTACAAATTTTAATTTGTAAAGGTTTCTCACCCTTATCCAGCTTTGCTCCATTTTCCTCTTCAGCATACTAAATTATCTGCTGTTTCTCTCACCCGCTGCTGAACGGCTTCTCTCACCACCTAAAGTCTCTTTCTGTAGCGTCCCACCTCCTCTTTCTTGTTTCCGGTTGGGTTGCTACACTGGAAGCCTTCAGGCAGGTGAGAGAAGCAGCATGCTTTCAGCATTGCAATGTTAAAGACATGGTCAGAAGGTCGAGATGTGCCTGAAGACAGAAGGAGAGATATGCAGAATGTGGGGGAGGAGGAGGGTGGAGGGTTCAGTAGTGCAGAAAGAGGATCCAGGGGAGAGATACAGACCACTGAGGGGAGGAGAAAGGGGTGAGAGGAAGGTTCAGAGGTGCAGAAAGATGTGCTGGAAGGAAAAGGAAAAAGAAAAGAAAGAGATGTGGACCGCGGGGGTGGGGTGAGAGGAGGGTTTAGGAGTGTAGAGAGAAAGAGATGTGGACCATAGGGGTGGGGTGGGAGGAGGGTTTAGGAGTGAAGAGAAAGAGAAAGAAGGGGATGTTCAAGTGTGCAGGAAGAGGTGATGGAAGAATGGGAGAGGGAGAGAGATGCAAACAGGGGGCATTGTTTGAGAGGCAGATGCTGGAAATCGGGGATTAAAAAAAACAAAGAAGGTAGAGGGTGACCATGGAATGGAGGGAGGGAAAGGAAGAAATATTGACCCTTAGAGAGAAAGGGGAAATGGGAGGCGATGGTGCCAATGGAGAAAAGGGGAAAAGAGGAGAAGTGGGACAAGAGGAGATAGTGGTTGTGGAGGGAGAGAAAGGGAAGAGAAGAGAAGGGAGGAGTAAGTGGCTATGGAAGGGATGGGAAGGGAAGAGATGGAAGGTAGATAGATTTGAGAAGGAGGAATAAAAATTGAAGAAAGTTAAATGTGAAATAGAAAAAAAGAAGGTCCTGGAAATAGAGGTCAGAGCACAGAAGTGTATTGGGAGCACAGGAAGCAGAACCAGAGGCAGTGAATGAGATGATTAGAAAGATAAAATCACCAGACAACAAAGGTAAGATAAATGTTTTTAGTTTAATAATTCAAGTATGTCAGTTTTGAGAATTTACATCTGCTATCTATACATTGCAGGAATGTGAAAGAACAATTTATGCAATTAATCGTTTGATTAAAAATTTTAAGTATGATTAATTATTTAATAGGCCTTTGTATATACATACAGATCAAACAGAAAAAAACTGGGGAGATATTTCTTAAGAGATTAAATAGTATTCAGGGAAACTTGCCACTATGTCTCTCTCTGAAGCAGTCTCATCAGGTGTTTCTAGATCTAAATGTATTAAAAATTTTGGATTATTGCTTTATTTAATCTGTAACTTTGCAAATATGTTATTTGTATTTTCAAGAGTACTGTAAAAGCAGCTCAGTTGGCAGTCTCATCATGGGTCCAGATGGTGAAATCCTCTGTCTCTCTTTTCTGGGCTCTGCTCAAGACACAGGCATTCCTGTTCAGATTGACTTCATGCCAGATGAAGGTGAGTACTCACATGGCAGTCTCTCCTACTAAACAGAAATTAAAAATGCATTTCAGAAATAATTCATATAACAGAAGAGTCAATGTTGTGTTTCATGTAGCATTGTATCTTAGACACTAGTAGTAACAGTTCAATTAGGCATTATAATTACATTTTGCACTACAGATGAGATTCCACCTTTCTGCCACACAATGACTCTTCTCAGTGTCCTGAAGCATAATTGTTGTGTTGTTCCAGTGCGGTGCCTAAGACAATACAGTAAAAGGATCGCTTGTGCCCGTCTTCTACCTAATAGTTGTTACCGATTAAGCATTGTGTAATAATGAATTTCATATGACATGTAGACCTAACAGGAAATGAATATCTTTTTAATTGACAGAAGCAGGTGGCAACTTAGACTAATCAATTTATTGAGGCATGAGCTTTCCAGGACCAGAGTCTACTTCGTCAGGACATGGGTACATATATAGCAGGAGTCTCAAAGTCCCTCCTTGAGGGCCGCAATCCAGTTGGGTTTTCAGGATTTCCCCAATGAATATGCATGAGATCTATTAGCATACAATGAAAGCAGTGCATGCAAATAGATCTCATGCATATTCATTGGGGAAATCCTGAAAACCCAACTGGATTGCGGCCCTCAAGGAGAGACTTTGAGATCCCTGATATATAGGAAGATGTATGGAGAAGAGAGAGGGATATAAAGAAAGTATTGGATAGTGAAGGGCAGATTGTGGAATGGGAACAATAATGGATGCTTTGTTGAATTAACTGTCAGCTGTGATGAAAGAACAAAAACAGGATGACCACCTGTAGTGTGCCATGAATCCATTGTCTCTATTCAGTCCTAGGGTGATAGTGTCAAGTTTTGAGGAGTTCCAATTCAGCAGCTTTGCACCATTAGGCTTCTTTTCAAATTCTGTTGTAGGAGCATGGCTACCATAAGGTCACATAGAGAGTGTCCTGGAAAGTTGAACTGTTCTCCTACTGGTTTTTGAATATTGCCATTTCCAACATCTGCCTTTCATCTCCCTATGCTCTCTTCTCTAGCATCTCATCTATCTCTCAGTTCACTTCTCCCTTGTCCAGATCTGCACTCTCTCTATCTCTCCCCATGTCCAACAGCTCTTGGCCATTATCCTATGCCCTGTATCCAAAATTTCCTCTACATCTCTCTATGTTCTCCTCCTTATCCAGCATCACTTTTCAATTTCTTTCTCTGGACAAATCCAACAGACCGCCAAAACCTGTCATTTCTCTGTAATATCACCAAAATCTGACCCTTCCTCTCTAAGCACACCACCAAAACCCTTATTCATACCCTTATCACCAATTCCAGTCCTCAAGAGCCGGAGCCAGGTCAGTTTTTCAGGATATTCATAATGAATATGTATGAGATGGATTTGCATGCACTGCCTCCTTGAGATGCTGCAAATCTCTCTCAGCTTTAGTAACAATGGCAAATGCTTAACAATGTATTACCAACCTAATCAAATCTTGTACATATATCAGAAAATACTAGGTTGGGGTATCTCTCTCATGCATATTTATTGTGGATATCCTGAAAACCTGACCTGGCTCCGCCTCTTCAGGACCGGAATTTCACATTTAACTTTCCTGACCTAGACTACTGCAACTTGCTTTTCACAGGTCTTCTACATAACCATCTCCCTCCCCTTCAATCTGTTCAAAATTCTGCTGCAAAACTTATATTCCACCAGTGTCACTAGGCTCACATTACCTCTCTCCTCAATTCACTTCATTGGTTCCCCTTCCATTTCTGCATACATAGTAACATAGTAACATAGTAGATGACGGCAGATAAAGACCCGAATGGTCCATCCAGTCTGCCCAACCTGATTCAATTTAAATTTATTTATTTATTTATTTATTTTTAAATTTTTCTTCTTAGCTATTTCTGGGCAAGAATCCAAAGCTTTACACGGTACTGTGCTTGGGTTCCAACTGCCAAAATCTCTATTAAGTCTTACTCCAGCCCATCTACACCCTCCCAGCCATTGAAGCCCTCCCCTGCCCATCCTCCACCAAACAGCCATACACAGACACAGACCGTGCAAGTCTGCCCAGTAACTGGCCTAGTTCAATATTTAATATTATTTTCTGATTCTAAATCTTCTGTGTTCATCCCACACTTCTTTGAACTCAGTCACAGTTTTACTCTCCACCACCTCTCTCGGGAGTGCATTCCAGGCATCCACTACCCTCTCCGTAAAGTAGAATTTCCTAACATTGCCCCTGAATCTACCACCCCTCAACTTCAAATTATGTCCTCTGGTTTTACCATTTTCCTTTCTCTGGAAAAGATTTTGTTCTACGTTAATACCCTTCAAGTATTTGAACGTCTGAATCATATCTCCCCTGTCTCTCCTTTCCTCTAGGGTATACATATTCAGGGCTTCCAGTCTCTCCTCATACATCTTCTGGCGCAAGCCTCCTATCATTTTCGTCGCCCTCCTCTGGACCGCCTCAAGTCTTCTTACGTCTTTCGCCAGATACGGTCTCCAAAACTGAACACAATACTCCAAGTGGGGCCTCACCAATGACCTGTACAGGGGCATCAACACCTTCTTCCTTCTACTGACCATGCCTCTCTTTATACAGCCCAGCATCCTTCTGGCAGCAGCCACTGCCTTGTCACACTGTTTTTTCACCTTTAGATCTTCGGACACTATCACCCCAAGGTCCCTCTCCCCGTCCGTGCATATCAGCTTCTCTCCTCCCAGCATATACGGTTCCTTCCTATTATTAATCCCCAAATGCATTACTCTGCATTTCTTTGCATTGAATTTTAGTTGCCAGGCATTAGACCATTCCTCTAACTTTTGCAGATCCTTTTTCATATTTTCCACTCCCTCTTCGGTGTCTACTCTGTTACAAATCTTGGTATCATCTGCAAAAAGGCACACTTTTCCTTCTAACCCTTCAGCAATGTCACTCACATACATATTGAACAGGATTGGCCCCAGCACCGAACCCTGAGGGACTCCACTAGTCACCTTTCCTTCCTTCGAGCGACTTCCATTAACCACCACCCTCTGGCGTCTGTCCGACAGCCAGTTTCTGACCCAGTTCACCACTTTGGGTCCTAACTTCAGCCCTTCAAGTTTGTTCAACAGCCTCCTATGAGAAACTGTATCAAAGGCTTTTCTGAAATCCAAGTAAATTACATCTAGCATATGTCCTCGATCCAGCTCTCTGGTCACCCAATCAAAAAGTTCAATCAGGCTCGTTTGGCAAGATTTACCTTTTGTAAAGCCATGTTGCCTCGGATCCTGTAACCCATTAGATTCAAGGAAGTACACTATCCTTTCTTTCAGCAACACTTCCATTATTTTTCCAATAACTGAAGTGAGGCTCACCGGCCTGTAGTTTCCTGCTTCATCCCTGTGACCACTTTTATGAATAGGGACCACATCCGCTCTCCTCCAATCCCCAGGAATCATTCCCGTCTCCAGAGATTTGTTGAACAAATCTTTAATAAGACTCGCCAGAACCTCTCTGAGCTCCCTTAGTATCCTGGGATGGATCCCGTCTGGTCCCATCGCTTTGTCCACCTTCAGTTTTTCAAGTTGCTCATAAACACCCTCCTCCGTGAACGGCGCAGAATCTACTCCATTTTCTCATGTAACTTTGCCAGACAATCTCGGTCCTTCTCCAGGATTTTCTTCTGTGAACACAGAACAGAAGTATTTGTTTAGCACATTTGCTTTCTCCTCATCACTCTCCACATATTTGTTCCCAGCATCTTTTAGCCTAGCAATTCCATTTTTTATCTTTCTCCTTTCACTAATATATCTGAAAAAATTTTTATCTCCCTTTTTTACATTTTTAGCCATTTGTTCTTCCGCCTGTGCCTTCGCCAAACGTATCTCTCTCTTGGCTTCTTTCAGTTTCACCCTGTAGTCCTTTCTGCTCTCCTCATCTTGGACTGGTTCAAACTTCTCATTGACTTAGAAGTGCATGCACTCTGCAGCTCCTCAATATCTTTCCTCTCTTTTCTCTCCCTATACTCCTCCTCCTCAGGAACTCTATTATCTATATCTTTCTCCTCTACTGCAAACTCCAAACTACATTCCTTCTCTCTTGTTGCTCCATACACCTGGAACAGACTGACTGAATCAGTACGTCATGCTTCATCCCAGGCAGTATTCAAATTCAGGCTAGAAGTCCAGTTTTTTGAGGTTGCTTTTAACTCCTCACCCACACTTGCTTGTAAAGCACCCATACCTAAGAAACTCCCTACCCTTCTACTTGTCCTGTTCAACATCTTCCCTCCCTCTTCATATGCTCCCCATGTGTCTAGCATCTTCACATTAATCAATCTCCTCTTGTTCTCCCATGTCCAGAATCTTTTCAACCTCCCAATTTCTACCATACATGGTTCCACAATCTACACTCTCACTCCTGATTATTCCTCAAATTCAGCATTTACATTCTCTCCCCATCTCTCCTATATTAGGCATATGAACTCTGTTCATGCCTGCAACTGTACTTATTCCCCATATCCAGTATCTGCACGTATTCTCCATCTCACTCCATGTCCAGCATGCACCCTCTCTTCTTTTCTCCCCATATCCACCATCTGTGTTCTCTCCCCATCTCTTCCTATATGGCACCCTATGTCTAGCACCTGAACCCTTTTCTCTTATCCAGCATCTGCATCCTCTCCCCATGTCCAGCTACCCTCCAATTCTTCATGTTCAGCATTTTCTGAAATCCTAAATTTGCTACTGTTTCTCTCCCACATACTGTTGCTGGGGCTGACACCCCTTACAAACACACCCTGATGGGGGCAGAGAGAGAGATGGGTGGTGAATTGAGGAGAAGAGAGATGTGATTATGCTGCAGGTAGGGGCGGAGAGGAAAGAGAAGAACAGGACTGTTGGAGGAGAGCAAACAATGCTTGATGGTAAGGGAAGAAAGAGAGATAGGGCAATGTTGGATGGTGGGGAATGAGAGCTAGAAATACTATGTTAGATGGGGAAGAAAGGCACTGTTGATGGGGAGAGACTGTGGGGCAATGCTGGATGGGAGGAAGAAACAGGGGTGATGGATTTTGTGCTCGAGAGAAACAGAGAGGTGATGTTGAATGGGGCATAAGAGAGACAGGAGATTCTGGATGGTTGGGGTGGGGAAAAGAAGAAAGATAGAGAGAGAGGATATCCTGAATGACTAGGATGGGGAGATTGGAAGGGAGGAAAGAGAGAGATTGGGAGGAGATCCTGCATGACTGAGGCAAGGGAGCAAAGAGAAGAGATGCTGCATGGTAGGTCAAGAGAGAAAGAAAAAGAAAGGAGATCCTGATTGGCTGGGGTAGGATGGGAAGAAAAGAGTTAATCCTGTAGGCTGGGTTTGTGGCTAGGGTAGGATGGGGAGAAAAGAGTTAATCCTATATGGTTGGGTTTGGTGCTTGGATGGAGATGCAAGCAGGAGACAGAGACAGACAGACAGAGAAGACCTGGGTGAGGTAAAGAGATGGGAAGCAGTAGTAGCTAAAGTGAAAAAAAGGAGATTGAAGACTGGATATTAAGAGTGATTGAAATCTAACTGTGACTGGACAGAGAGATAGTAAAATAGAAGAAATCTGAAAAGAAAATGTCAATATCAAAGAAGGATGTAGTGGAAGACATGAAGATATGAGCAGAGAAAAAATGACAAATGGATAGAAGACACTGGAATGAGTTAAGGACCCCTTTTACAAAGCTGCATTACATTTGCAGCACAGGAATCACTACCAGTGGCGTAGCAAGAGTAAGAGGTGCTTGGGGGGGAGGGGGGAGAGGTGCCCGTCCCCCGCCCTCTTCTCCATCCCCCACCTCCAAATGCTCCTTCCCCACTACCTCTGCTGTGTGTATGTGTTGCTTCCCTTCCCCCGTACTTCTGTAACATTCCTGGTGCGAGCAGCAACCCCCAAACTGCTGTCGTGCCAGCATCGGCTCTTCCTCTGATGTCACTTCCTAGGTGCAGGTTCAGGAAGTGATGTCAGAGGAAGAGCCAACACTTGCGCAACAGCAGGTTGGGGGTTGCTGCTCGCACCAGAAACATTACAGATATACGAGGGATGGGAAGCGGCACGCTCGGCAGTGGGGGGTAGGAGAATGGGTGCCTGCACCTCAACAAAAGGCACCCAAGGTGGACCACCCCCCCTTACTATGCCACTGATCACTACCATGGCTTTATAAGAAAAGATAGGAAAATAGTAGCCAGACTGTGACCTACACAATTAGAAAAATTAAATGGCCAGACAACAAAGATAGAAAAAAGAATGTTATTTGTTATTTAGGGTGAAATAGTGTGGAAGCCATGTTATTCCACATTAAATATTAATAAATAGAAATGAAACAGATACCTTTGTATTGGACTAAATATGGCAATTATGTGCATAATTTCCATTATAGAATGCTAGTGTAAATTGACATATACATGTCTACATTTAGGCACTACCATTTATGCCAGTTCTATGGTATTCTGTAAGTTATGTACATATGTAGGTGTCTTACCTATGGCCTACCCATAGCCCTCCTCAAGTCCATCCTCTTGCATTTATATGTTAATGCAATTGAAAACTAGAATACCACTGAGCATGTACCTAGCACTTACACACGTAACTGCTAATATTGTATAACTTACTTGAGCAACTGGGAGCCTAAAAGAAGTTCTGTGTGATTAGCCCAAGTTACATAGAATTTCTTTTAGACCCTCTACTAATACTACTATTATTTAACACTTCTATAGCGCTGAAGGGCGTACGCAGTGCTGTACTTTGACATTAAATAGATGGTCGCTGCTCAGAAGAGCTTACAATCTAACATGGACAGACAGACATGACATAGGGTTGGGGATGCAGAACCCAAGAGTTAAGAGTTGAAAGCAGTCTCAAAGAGGTGAGCTCATTATAATAGTCTTTGGTTGAGTTATGAGGTAAGACCTAGATCAGCACTATACAAAAAAAACTTAGATTGTGAGCCCACTAAGGACAGACAAAGTACTTACCACTTTGGTTGTACCACATAAAAGTAGTATATGACCCTTGACCCTTTCTATTGTTTCTTCTTTTCTTCACAGGCTGCCTTTTATTGGATTCAGAGGGCAGTGATGAAGAAGAGAGGCCAGATTCTCAGCAACACAACTTGTACAGTAAGTGCTTCTCCCACTCCAGAATCCACAAGAGATCATTGCTTTGTCAAGGGAAAGTTTGATGTTTATGTCATCTAGAGAATTTGTGAAAGGCAGAATTTCACAGATGTCAGCTGCTTAAATATGAACCTACTTTATGTTTAAATATTTTTATTAAACAAAGGCACATAATATAACCATAGCATACAATGCCGAACAGGTAAAGCTATACCCTCTTCCAACCACCCTCCCACCCACCCAATAAAATACAACAAAACTGTTAAATAAATACTAAAACAAAGAACCATATCAAAATGAACCTACTTAAATATTATCAAACAAACCCAGTTCACCAAGAGGCGGGTTATGAGGGATGCTGATAAGTCCTTGGCTTTGTAAAGAAAACGACAAGCTACAGGATTGAAAAAAATGTATTTGCTCTATATATTCGCCACTGAGCTCTACACACTTATGTTGTACTAACATTTTTTAACCCATCCAAGAAAAATTCTTTAGGTTGTGCTGAAAACCACTTATTTGCAGCTAATGTGGCATCCTCATTGCTTGAAATCTTCCTTCCCTTGAGGTGTTTCTTGAGGTTAGGAAAGTGGCAGTAATCCAAAGGGGCCAAATCAGGTGAGTAGGCCAGGTGTTTCAGAAATTCAAAGTGAATGTCTGCCAATTTCTGCTGCATAAAAGCAATCCTAATTTTGTCCAGATAGGTATGAGGGTACAACACTGAATATTGGCCATATACTCAACTTCCGGGTGCAGCTGCAAACACAGTTATTCAGTGCTGGTGCCCAGACATTGCTCAGTATTGAATATCTGGGTCTAATTTAGCCAGCAGTGATCATGCTTACAAAAATACAGACCACTGCTTGCTGAATATTGAGCCGTAAATGATTAATTAATTACAGCAACAATTCAAAAATATGGAATTATCTATGTTTAAATGTGTACTGTATATATTTAGAAAGTTTAGTTGTACTCCATAAGTCTGTTGTAAATCCCCATCTGCTTCTTCATCTATCTGAACAAAGTTTGGATCTGAATTGGGAGCAAAGGATGTTTTTTTTTTGTTTTGGTTTGGGGGTTTTTGTGTCTGACACTAAGAACATGTACAATACAAAAGATTTACATTCTGCCACCCAACCCCAAGGCGGGCATGAAAATGGGCAATAATTAAAGTAGGATGAAACCTCCCACTGAAAAAATACAATTGAAATATGATTGGACACATCACTTTTGAGCTCATTTTCAAATAAGAAAAATATCCAAAAAATGGCATAAAGGGGCAGATAGATATTTTTCTCCCCAATTCATTATTTCAAAACTTATTTTCGAGAATGGATTTCTATGCTGTTTGTCTGCAGTTTGTCTAAATCCCAAGGGGAGGTGTTAGAGACATGGTGTGGGCGGGGCTAGGGCGGGTTATGACTTGGACATTTTTCTAAGGGAAACAACACAGCCGTAAAGCAAGAGAATTGCCCCCGCAAATGAATGTCGCACAAGAAAACAGCAGAATTTTTTTTTAATGGTGTGCTTTATTAACTCAATGATTTGACACGCACATGTTTTGGCCAAATCGGAATGCCTCAGGAGTCTTGCAGTATATCGCATCAAATTGAACAATGTGAAATGAAGGGGCGTGGCTTAACACGAACACAAGATGGAAGTGTGATCGCAACGCTCCTCCTCAACTAGGCAACGATTTAAAAATAATTTTATCCTCTTACTGCTGAATTCGGGGAAAAACAAGTCTAATTGAAACTTGAAATTGTGGCAACTGATATTGACCTCCTCCGCCGAAATCGGGACAGATCCTGAGAGAGGAGAGCCGAAAATAAGATTGCCGGTTTTTTTTTCTCTCAGTGCTGGATCGGCGCGGCATCGGGCAGATAACTGACAGAGTGGGAAAAAATCTATCAACGGAGACAATCTGATAATACAGCTGGTATTGAAGGAAGTCCTGAAAGGAAGGAGACAGTGAGGTTATTTTTTGCCGGCTTTTCTCTGTATTGATGTGGCACGGAGGTGAGGAATGGCTGTTGAAAATTTGAACTGACAGAAGTTTACAGCTTTCTCAGTGCTGGAGCGGCGAGATATTGAAATTTATAAACATATCAGAAGAAATAATTTGAAAACCGCCGACACTGAAGAAAGGCTGAGGGGAAGGTAATTGCTTCTTTTACCGGCTTTTTACTGTGCTGATACGGCGAGGCAGTGAGGGCAGGCTGATAAAAATTGAATTGGCCAACGGAGGAAAAAGGAAAGTTTCAATGCCGTTTTAAAAACTAGTGCTGTCAAGGCTACAACTGTGTAAGAAACTGAAACAGGAAGAAAATAAAAAGAAAATCTGTTTCTCAGTTACCGGTATTTTTTAACTGAAGTGACATAGCACAGAAGGCAAGATACTGACAGTTCCACAATACTGAGGAGGAAACGGTTACAGTTTGAAACTACCTTCCTTCACAAAAACTGAAATAAAGTCCTGAGAGAAAGGAACCTAAAAAGATCTATTACTTCCTCACCGGATTTATATCTGTGCTGAAGACAAGCTCTTTCACTGGACAAAGTGGTTGAAAAAAATATATATATATTTGCTGTGGAGAAGTAAAATCGGAAAAAAAGAGAATCAAGAAAGGTGCAGGAGAATGGCAAGCACCCGACAAGGAAAAAATGAAACCGGTATGTCTGCAAAAAGGCAGAAGCAGGATCAAATCACACCAAGTAAGATCCCGCTTCCTACTGAAGAATCTGAAGTACTGAGTAAAGCAGAAGTTATGGAGGAACTGAGACAAATTAAACAAATACTTAAGGAAAATGTGACCAATATGGCTGAAATGAAAGAAGAAATTCTAAATATTCATAGACAAATGGAAGTAAATAATAAAAGAACAACTGTCTTAGAAACTAAAATGGAGGTCATAGAAGGAGAAGCAAACAGATGTAAAAATGACAGTCTGGAACTGAATAAATTGAAAGATCAACTGGAAGACTATGAAAATTGAGGAAGAAGGAAAAATATTAAACTTTTTGGAATACAAGAAAATTTAGAAGGAAAAAATGTTATACATTTTCTAGAAAACTTAATTCCAAAAATACTACAACTGGATTTAAAACAACCACTGGAAATAGAAAGGGCTCATAGGATTCCAGTAAAAAATGTAGAAAATCAAGGCAGGCCAAGACCACTAATATTCAAAATGCTTAGGTACCAACAAGCATTAGAAATATTAAATGCTGCCAAGAAAGACAAAAATCTAAACTACAAAGGATCCAGAATATGGTTTTTACCGGACTTTGCTAAAAACACAGCAAATAAAAGAAAGAGACTATTAGACATGAGACCTCAACTAAAAGAAAAAGGTTTTAAATATGGATTATATTATCCGGCAAAGATGAGAGTATCATCTGGAGATAAATCTTTGTATTTCGAAGATCCAGAAAAACTAAAAGCCTTTCTTTCGAAATCAGAACCTATGATATTTTAACATAAAATATCAAGATTGGTTTTGATGATATTATGAAAAACTATAAAAATATGAGATATTGAAATACTGAAGAAAGAAAAACATGAACTAAAGAAAAGATAATAAAAATATAAGGAGAGAAAGTATAAGATATAGGAAAAATAAAAATATCATATTAAATATATGTTTAAAGATAAATCTTTATGATGTAAACTATAATACTATAGAAATATAAATTGATGAATGGATAAAGATACATTAATGAAATGTTAAAAGTAAGGAAAAGGAAAAGAAAAAAAATAAAAATGAAATGACTAAAGATATTAAAGGTTAATATAGATAGTTAAAAGGGGATATTGATTGAATATTGGTTGCCTAGAGGGGAGGGGAATGTTCGGGTTACAGTTCCAATGTGTGATCTTAAGCAGTCATTATATTGGGTGGGAAAGGGAGGGGGAAAGATGGTATTTATTAGAATGATTAAAAAGAAAGTAAATAAGGGATTGGATACTTCAAGGGTAAATATGTGTGTCATAAAAAATATTTTTTGGATTTTAAATATAAAAGAAGAAAGGAAAAAGATTATATTGATAAGTGTTAAAATATATAATGTCTTTTAAGATATATTCTATTAATGTCAATGGCCTGAATCATATAATTAAAAGGAAAAAGGTATTAGCATTTTTAAAAAAGCAAAATGCGGATATTTACTGTCTGCAAGAGACCCATCTTAATACAAAAGAATCACAGAAACTAACGGGTGGGTGGGTAAAAGATTGTTTTTTTTGCTCCAGCAGAGGGTAAAAAAGCAGGGGTAGCAATTCTTATAAATAAAAAATGTAATGCCAAGATTAAGGTAATAAATTCAGACCCACATGGAAGATGGATACATGTTGATATAGGTATGGGAAAAAATGCCCTGACGTTGTTTAATATATATGCCCCTAATTCGAATCAATCAGAATTTTTAAAAAAATTACAGAATATGTTATTACCACTGGCTACTTCTAATTTAGTGGTGGCTGGAGATTTTAATGCTGTAATGGATCCATTATTGGATAAAAAACCAAGTAAAAATATAAAATCATTAGGTTTAGATAATCTGGCTCAATCATGTGATTTAAAGGATATATGGCGTATTCTTCATTTTAATGATCAGGAATTTTCATTTTGTTCACAGGTTCATAAATCATTTTCAAGAATAGATTATATTTTTGTTTCAACAAATGAAGTGCAACAGGTGATTAAAGCTTCCATAGATCCTATCATTATTTCGGATCATGCGGGAATATGGATAGAATTACAATTGGATAAATTGGAAAATGGTAGACCTCTTTGGAGATTTGATAATGCACTGCTTGTGGATGATAAATTTTTGGAAAATTTTAAAACACAAATTAATGATTTCTTTCAAATGAATTTAGTAGAGGATACATCTATTGAGAATGTATGGGATGCATTTAAAGCAACTATGAGGGGTAATATTATATCATATTCAGCTTTTATTAGGAAACAGAATAAAATGCAATATATAGAATTAGAAAAAAAAAATCAAAATATTAGAAGCTAAATTGATAAACAAATGGGAAAATGAGACATTGCAAGCTCTTTTGAAAGCAAAAGGTAAATATAATGAATTATCTTCAAAAATGATAAGAAGAGATTTGTTTTCCAAACAAGCAGTGTATTATGGAAATTATAATAAAGCGGGGAGATTATTGGCAAATTATCTTAAAGCAAAAAAAAGGAAAACTAATGTTAATGGGATAAAAGATGATAATGGTACAATAACAAATCAAACAGATAAAATTTTAAAACAATTTCTAAAATTTTATAAAGATCTGTATTCTTCCGAGCCTTATTTGGAGAGACAAAAAGATGGTAAAAATTTTTTAGATTTAATTAATGGACCTAAGGTTCCTGATCATATAAAACGGAGTTTAGATGAACCTATATCACTAAAAGAATTAGAAACAGCATTGAGATCTCTTAGAGTTGGATCCGCTCCAGGTGGTGATGGTTATACAGTAGAATTTTATAAAACATTTCAAAATATTCTTTCCCCACATTTACTAAATTTATATCAAACACAACTCATAAAAGGTGATATTAAAGGTACTATGGCTGAATCAATAATAATTGTTCTGCCTAAGCCAAATAAAGATCCTACTTTGGTTTCGAACTACAGGCCTATATCATTAATAAATGTGGATAATAAACTTTTGGCGAAAATTTTGGCTTTGAGATTAGCCAAAGCTCTCCCACATATTATAGATATGCATCAGACGGGTTTCGTTGCTAAAAGACATTCCTCTAATAACTCTAGATTATTGTTTCATATGTTAAATTTATCAAAAAATATAGATGAACCGACTTTTACAGTTTCCTTGGATGCAGAAAAAGCGTTTGATAGGGTAGAATGGAATTTTATGTATCAAGCTTTAGAATGGTTTGGTATAGGTTCTGGATTTATACAAATGGTAAAAACTTTGTATAGCTTCCCGATTGCAAGATTAAATATTAATAATATGATATCTGAAGGATTTCAATTGCGGAGGGGAGTTAGACAGGGTTGTCCTTTATCTCCTTTGTTATTTGATGTTATATTAGAACCCTTATTGTTAGCAATACAGCAAACCGGGGAGATACAGGGTATTCCATATTCAGATATGGAATATAAAATTTCGGCTTATGCTGATGATATTTTGCTTTATTTGAAAAATCCAGAATCTACCTTATCTTTATTAAAATTAATTGATAAGTTTGGTAAATTTTCAGGTTATAAAATTAATTGGAATAAATCTGAAATTATACCCTTAAATGTTCATTGTGTAAAAGGATTATTTAAAGATTTTCCGTTCATATGGAAGGAAGAAGGATTTAAATATCTTGGCATTCAAGTTAAAAATACAATTGAAGATACCGTAAAAGAAAATGAAAAATTTGTATTAAAAAAAGTTACGGAGTTGTGTGAGCAATGGAACCCCTTACATATTTCTTGGTGGGGGAGAGTTCAAACTATTAAAATGATGATCTTGCCTGTAGTTTGCTACCAAATGAGTATGATACCTATTTATTTTCAGGAGTCCTTTTATAAAAAGCTTAATAGCATTTTAACGAAATTTCTTTGGCTTGGTAGAACACCTAGAATAGCTTTAGTAACTTTGCAAAAATCAATTAAGGAGGGAGGGGTAAATTTTCCAAATTTTTATAGGTACCATCAAGCCTATATTCTACGTCAGGGTATGTATTGGATCCTCCCAGAACTTATAGATAATGCACCAGATTGGTTATATTTGGAATGGCGCCTTATGTTTCCCCTAAATTTAGTTCACCTACCAAGTATTAACATGCCTAAAAGATACAGAGAAAATAAAATTTTAATGGATACTTGGAAAACGTTGAGATTTATAAGTAAATTAACACCTATCCCAATAAACAAATCAACTAATCAATCTCTATGGATAAACTCCAAGATCAAAATTGGCGGAGCTCAAATCCTTTGGAAGAACTGGATTATTGCAGGCATTAGATCTTTGGATGACGTTATTTCAGAAGGTAAACTGCTGGATTTTTCACAATTGCAACATAGATTTGGTCTTAATAAAACACAAAGTTTTAAATGGTTGCAATTGAAGCAGGCCATTCAGGTTGGGTTCCCTGAATGGAAAACATTGAATAATCAATATAGTTTAAAGTTCTTATGTTTTCAAGCAGACTTCCTAGGACATCAAGCCGCATTGTGGTATAAATTAATATCTGGATATATGAATAAAAAGCCAAAAAATGGTCTAAGAGATATTTGGAGCATTGAGATTAAGCATCAAATTAATGCATCTCAATGGCCACTAATTTGGTCTTGGAGAATAAGATGTACATTGTCAGCATCTATGAGACAAACTTGGTTCTTTTTATTACATAGAGCTTTTTGGACCCCTACACGTTTGCAAAAATTAGACAGTTCTAAGTCCAATAAATGCTGGCACTGTAATCTAGAACCAGGGACTTTGGATCACTTACTATATCATTGTCCCTATATTAAAAGTTTTTGGAATTCAATTTGGCCACAAATTAATAAATTGATGGAAAATCATATAGCAATATCATATGATACAGTATTATTTGGAATGATGATGAGGAAAAAAAGTCAAATTTCACCAGAAAATAACAAGCTTTTATTAATTATGACAGGGGTTGCCATTCAGCATATAACCAATAATTGGAAGAATTATAATAACCTAAATTATACATTTTGGTGGAATACAATATGTCATATATTTAAAATGGAAAGAACAATAGCAATACAAAGAGGGACATATACTAAATTTATAAAAATATGGGGGCCATTGACAAAATACTGCAATGAATAAATAGCAGGATTTTTCTTCTTCTTTTCTTCTTTTAAATATCTTTTTTGTGACACACATAGAGGGGGGGTAATGAAAATAATTTCTACATAATATGTTATAATATGTTATACAATATACAATGTATGAATGAAAAATAATAGAAAGATGGGGGGAGGGAGAAGGGATAAAAATATATATAGAATATGATGTATTAGATATAAAAGTGATATTGTGTATTCATCAATTGTTTTTTAATATTTTGTACACTTTATGTAAAATTTGAAAAAAAAAAAAAAATATATGAAATATAATAGAAGGGTGGGGGGAGGGAGAGGGGGAAAAATATATTTAGAATATGATGTATTAGATACAAAAGTGATATTCTGTATTCATCAATTGTATTTTAGTATTTTGTACACTTTATGTAAAATTTGAAAATAAAAAATAATAAGCAAAGAACAATGTGAAATATATCACAAGATAAAACTGTTGATTCTGAAGTGGTGTGAAACCACCATCACTCTCGGCAGCTCTTCAACGCTCATTAAAAAAACAGCATCTCATCTATGGCTTTTTATGAGCGGTAGCGTCTTCACAATTGTTTTGCAATTTTAACTGCTTTGAAGAGATGCCGAGAGTGGTGGCTGTTTCACACCACTTCGGAATCAACACTGTGTTTTATCTTGTGATATATCTCACATTGTGCTATTTGATGCGATATACTGCAAGACTCCTGAGGCAGGCCAATTTGGCCAAAACACGTGTATGTCAAGTCATTGAGTTGATAAATTGTACCATTTTTTTGGACATCTCTGCTGTTTTCTTGTTGGACATTTTTATGTCATAAACATTTTAGAAAACATCCAGGGCACAATTTGGACTTCTGGGGCTAGACATGTTTTAATAATGAATATGTGAAAATGAATAAGAATAAGTGAAAATAACAGAAACATAGATACATGATGGCAGATAAAAGCCAAATGGCCCATCTAGTCTGCACATCTGCAGTAACCATTATCTCTTTCTCTGTGCAAGGGATCCTACGTGCCTATCCCAGGCCCTCTTGAATTTAGACACAGTCTCTGTCTCCACTAGAGGTCTGCACGGGAATGGGGATCTCCCCTAGGTCAACGGGACTCCCATGTGGACCCCTCCAAGGCCCACGGGACTTCCATAGGGATAGAACTGGGGTTCCTATCTTCCCGACTCGAGGCCTACCTTATTTCCGGTCCAGCACTGCGCCGAGCTCCGAGTCCCAATGAAGCAGCACAACAGGCCAATCACAAACAAACTCAAGAGATCTAAGGTCGTTTGTGATTGGCCCATTGTGCTGTAGCTGAACCAATGTGTGCCTGTGCTGAGCTTACTGCCTACGTGATGAACTCCAGAGGAGGTAGTGCCGGCGGCTGAGTTGCTGCTTCTGGGGAGCTGTGGCGCTTCACTTTACATTGCCTTTGTGCAGCCGCTCGAGTGAGAAGCGGGATGGCTCTCTGGCTCCCAGCTGTGTTCTGCCCTGCCCCCACTTGAGCTGGCCAAAGTTGCGCAGGGTAAGTGTGGGCACTGGGTCTGAAGATGGGAAGAACCTCGTGGGGCAGGGCGGGCCAGGCCAGAACCCTGGCCTGTACCTCACCCTCCATGGCTCCCCGCTGCCATGGTGAAGGTGGCTGCAGCTCCTGGGCACTGAAGTGCCTGGCTGGGAAAGGGCCTACTCCCCCTAACAAACCACTTGGTAGAAGCTGGCTGGTGCTGCTGAGGTCAGGTTAGTGGGAGTGGGGGAGGGGAAAAGGCTTGGTGGGTGCTGGGACTTGGCATGCATGTGGCAGGTGGGGGAGGAAAGAAAGGAGAGTCAATTTAGCTCACAGGTTAGGCAGGGGTGAGCTTTGAATTGTGGGGGACAGCTAAGGGGAAGGGAGAGGAAAGTGACAGGCAGGTCAGGGTGAGGAGAAGAAAGAGTGAGAGCTAGCATAAAGGGAGAGAGTGAGGTGACAGGGAGAGGAGGAGAACACAAGATAGCAAAGACAAGTAAGCAAGCAGTATGGCTAATATGAGCGACCATCATGAGGGGTAGGGATAATAAGGTAATGGTGACATGGAGCATAGGATGACAGGTGGCTAGAGAATAAGGTGGCAAACAGGCCAGCCAAGGTGATAGCCTTCCACCTTGGGCAGAAAGAGAGGCAGGGAGAGTGAAGTGGCAGGCTGGATGGGGTGAAGGGGAAGGGAGAGAATCTGGTGACAGGAACAGGCATAAGGGGTACAGAGATGATGGTGACAGGATCAGGGGTAGGGAGAGTGTGGTGATGGTGACAAGAAAGCAAGTGGGCCAGTGTGAGGGGTAGGGAGGTTGTGTTCTGTATGTATGAAAAGGACTGTTTTCTTTTAGCGTTGACTGTGCAAGATCGATCTGTATTAATCTGGCTTCAGTTTAACAATGGGTATATTAATGTTCTAATGCTCATTGCAGTGTTTACGATGCTCCCTTTTCCTAGGTGCACCCTTGCTTTGTGACACATATATTATTACTAAAAATATTTTTATAGAGAGGAGGGGTATTAAAAAAAGGAGGGGGTGTAAAAAAATGATTGTATTTTGTTGTTGGTTTAAATAAACTAAGGCTTTAAAAAAATCAAAACTTTCTGAAGTAATTGTTGCTTTTTATGGGGACAGGTAACTTTTATGGGGGGATGGGCAGGGATGAAGGGATTCCTCGTGGGGATGGGTGGGATTTTGGCGCAGACAAGTGGGATTTCTGTTCCCGTGCAACTCTCTAGTCTCCATCACCTCTTCCGGGATACTGTTCCACGCATCTACCATCCTTTCTCTAAAAAAAGTATTTCCTTAGATTACTCCAGAAAATAAAGTGCCCTAACTGAGCAGATGATCACTGGAGGGATGTAAACATGACCCCCCACACTTCCCCAGTGGTCATTGACCCACTCCCACCCCCTAAAGATATGAATGAAATGGTACATACCTGTATGTTCGATAGCTTCAGATGTTATGGCCAGTCCTAGTAGAACAGCAAGTAGGCTCCTGGAATAGCCTAATGGGCAGTGTAGTCAACCACAGAGATGGGAACTAGAGAATGACACGGGGAAAAAATCTGTCCCCGTCACCGCCCCGTCACCGGCCCACCATCCTCTGCACCGCCCCGTCACCGCCGTTCCCTTCACCGCCCCGTCACCGTCACCGCCATCCCTTTCACCGCCCCGTCACCGCCACTGCCATCCCATTCACCGCCCCGTCACCGTCCCCGCTGCATCCATATAAGCCTTAGTACTGTAATATTTATCTTATTCCTTTCTTATAAATCAAAGTTCCTGCTGCTGAACTAGAGAAAGAGATGTTCAGCTGGCAGGGCTTTGTTTATAAATTTTTATCAACACAACTAATATACTATTTTATCCTAAAGCAAAAAATAAATAAATAAATATAATTTTTTTTTCTACCTTTGTTGTCTGGTTTCTGCTTTCCACATCTTCTCATTGAATTCCTTCCATCCACTGTGTGTCTTCTCTCTGCGTCTTCCATTTGCTGTTACTGTGCCTCTCCCTTAACCCCCCCCCCCCCCAATTGGTCTAGCACCCATCTTCTTCCCTCCGCTCCCGCATAGTCTGGCATCTGTCTTCTTCCCACTCTGTCTTCCACATTTCCCTTCGGGGTCTGTTCCTCTCCACCCTCCTTCAATGTCTGTCCTATTCCTTTCCACCACCACCCTTCCCTCCCTCCTTTACCATCTGTTCCTTTCTACTACCCTTCAGCTCCTCTCACGTGGCTTATCTATCTACCTTCCTCCCTCTTATTTTCATGGCACGTTACAATGTAATTTGTGCAAGCCACTGGAGCCTGCGAGCTCGGTCCCTGTCCCATCCCCACAAACCTCTCGCTTCTGTGCTCCTATTTTCTCCATTTCTAATATCTCCCCTATGTATCTGTCATTGCCCCCCCTGTGTCTATATACCATCCCCATGGCATGTCCCCTTTATGTCTCTGTCCCTATGCCCCATGCACATAATTTCCCCTCTTTCTGTTACCTTCCTGTGTCCAGATTTCCCCTATCTTCCTCTTCCATACCAGTGTGTCTCTTCTTTTCAACCCCATCTAGCTTTTTTCCCTCTTTCTTCCCCCCCCCTGCTTCTAGCATCTGGCTCACCTGCCAGTCCTTCCCTTTCTTTCCTGCTGTGGGTTTTTCTTTCCGACTTCATCCCGTTGGCCCAGAATCCTTTTCCCTTTCACTCCCTCCTTCCAATTTGAGCCGGGAACACTAGCGATCGCACGGTCCCCGCAGCTCACACCCGCCTGCCCAATCGATTCTAGTGTTTAGCCAGCTCTCTCCCTTCTCCTCACCTTAGTTTGTAGATTTTCTTTTTCGGCGACCCGCACGCTATCAGAGAGCCGCGCACGCGCGGCTGCTCAGTGTTCAATCTTCTGCTCTGCTGCAACTTCCTGTTTCCGGTTGCGTCAGAGCAGAAGATTGAACACTGAGCAGCCGCGCGTGCGCGGCTCTCTGATAGCGTGCGGGTCGCCGAAAAAGAAAATCTACAAACTAAGGTGAGGAGAAGGGAGAGAGCTGGCTAAACACTAGAATCGATTGGGCAGGCGGGTGTGAGCTGCGGGGACCGCGCGATCCTTCATGCCTCACTGCGGGGACAAGACCATTCACCGCCCCGCGGGCGGTGAATGGCCTTGTCCCCGTCGCCGCAGCGACTGCTAGTTTTCTTCCCCGTTTTCGGCGGGTGACCCGCAGCTAAAATGCGGTGGCCGCGGGTAAACCGCCACCGTGTCATTCTCTAATGGGAACTCAGGCCAATTCCCCACTCTGACTACTACACATGGTGGAATATATGAGCTTTCCAAAATCCACCCAAATCACACTGTCCCTACTTATGTGACACCTGCAGGCATAAGGGCTATTGGTGTGGCATATAGTTGGATCCAGTAGGTTTTGGGTGGGTTTTGGAGGGCTCACCATATAATTTAAAGGGGTTATGATGATTTGTGTGCCTGGTGTTTTTATACAAAGTTCACTGCAGTGTCCCTTAAGGTCCCCCACTGCTTTGCTGGGATGTCTGTATGACTAGTCTACTAAAAACACTGGCCCCCTCCTACATGCCAATGGCTTGTTTTGTGCATTTTTCATTTGGACAGGTTTTTTTTTGGGGGGGGGGGTGTCAAAATGGTTAAAAGGATAGATACACTAAGAGTGAACACAACTAGAAATGGTCATTTAGAAAAGAAAAAAGATAGACATTTTGCCGTTTTGAAAATGGACGTTTTGTTTACCTGATTTTTAGACCCCCTTCTGAAAACATCCAAACTTGGATTTAGACATCATATTGAAAATACCCCTCCACATCTCTCAAATACAAAAGAAATATGATTGGACATATCACTATATATCTCAGTAAATGTTAAGCATTTTAATAGTAATATGACATAATCAGTACTCAGTAAGTAGAGTAATGGCTGCTGGTTTATCTGGCTTCCCTTCCTTTTATTCATTACAGGAGATGGTGAGCTCCCCTCAGCTCCTCATACAACCTCATCTTTTCTTCAGGACCAGCCTGATAAGGTGTGCTGAATACTATTAACTTCCAGGCTGATATGCAGACAGAGAGAGTCATTCATTCACCAGAAGGAGGCAAACACACAAATCCCACATCTATGTATTTCCAGAATTTTACAAAGCAGCACTAAAAAGTGGACTTAGTACGCCCGTATGTGGGTCTTTCCCACGTGCTAAGCTCCTTCGGTCTTCAGCGGCGATTCACACGCTGCACGTGGCTGACCCACAAGCCTTCCCTCCGATGTCAACTCTGATGTCGGAGAGAAGGTTTACGGGTCAGCTACTTACGTGCAGAATAAAAATCGCTGCAAGCGCCATCCCTGCAAGGAGTGCCGCTGAAGACTAAAGGAGCGAGTGTGGCTTGAACAAGAACTGGGGCGGCTTCAGGGGGACAGGTGGGCAGGAGGGCAGGGAGGGAGGGATCCCCAGCAGCGGTAGGGGGTGGGCAGGAAGGCGAGATCCCCGCCGGTGGCTTCTACGGACGGGTGGGAATATCCTCTGCGGCAGCCAGGCCACGTACTCCCAACATGCGGCCCGCATACCCCTAAGGGTACGCATACCGCATTTTGAGAAACACTGGTGTAGTACCGTATAGCTGCAGGAGTATGTCAGTTTGTCAGCAAGGTTGAGAGGCTATTGGAGGAATGAATAAGCAGTGGAGTGGGAGACTATATAGAAACACTGTTCCTGTTTTATTTTTAATCGAATAAAGTTATGCTTTCTCTTTACAGAAAGGTTGTACACAGCAAACAGACCCATCTATGTCATCTGAAGTCAGGGGAGAAAGAGTAAGTGAGGCTCTATTGGCCCTTTCATTATATGCAACATGACAATATATCGACTTCATTTTCATAATGAGCAGAAACATCCCAACCTCTTCTCTGTAGCAGCAATGCAACTATGAATTAAGGATTATTTCAAAAAATGGCAGCTGAGTTTAGTACTGCCGTTCAGAGGACCTAGATTGGATTCTTGAATGAAGTCTTCCAGTCTCTGGACTGGCTAGAGCTAGTTCTGGCTGCCTATTTTATAATGACCTATGTTACACCCTTTATAAAACAGGTAAATTTTTGGACTTTTTGCACATTTCTTGTTTTTATTCCTTAAAGAGGCTTTTATTATTGACTTCTGGCTCTTTGGTAAGTCCCTCCCCCAGATTCTCTCTTGGGCATTTTTATCAGTGTTTTGCATTCAATTTGCCAGTTACACAAAGTCTACACCCCCTTGCACGTTTTCTTTTTTTTCAGTGCAGCAAACTTGCATTCATTTAGATCAGGGGTAGGGAACTCCGGTCCTCGAGAGCCGTATTCCAGTCGGGTTTTCAGGATTTCCTCAATGAATATGCATGAGATGTATTTGCATGCACTGCTTTCAATGCATATTCATTGGGGAAATCCTGAAAACCCGACTGGAATACGGCTCTTGAGGACCAGAGTTCCCTACCCCTGATTTAGATGCTGAGTTTATTTCCACTTATTGACATACCATATGCCAGGGGTAGGGCACTCCGGTCCTTGAGAGCCGTATTCCAGTCGGGTTTTCAGGATTTCCCCAATGGATATGCATTGAAAGCTGTGCATGCACATAGATCTCATGCATATTCATTGAGGAAATCCTGAAAACCCGACTGGAATATGCTCTAGAGCAGGGGTGCCCACACTTTTTGGGCTTGCGAGCTACTTTTAAAATGACCAAGTCAAAATGATCTATCAACAATAAAATTTAAAAAAAAACACAAAGCACACTGTACGCTGAGAAAATGTTAATCATCATTCCTATTCCAGGGTTTTTCAAAGAGGTCAAAGCAGATGTCTCAATGCACTGTCACCTCACTAACAACCATACAAAACCAGACAAATACCCCCTCCCTTTTTACTAAACCACGATAGCAGTTTTACTAAACCACGATAGCTGAATGCCCAGCGCTGCTCTCGATGCTCATAGGCTCCCTGCGCTAAAAATCTCTATTGCGGTTTAGTAAAAGGGGACCACAGTGTAAAACATAGACAGCAGATATAAATTCAGATACATTTTGATCACTAAATTTAAAATAAAATCATTTTTCCTACCTTGTCTTGTGATTTCATGAGTCTCTGGTTGCACTTTCTTCTTCTGACTGTGCATACAATCTTTCTTCCCTTCTTTTAGCCTGTATGCTTCCTCTCCTCCTGACCTCATTCCCCCCCCCCCCAACGTTTTCTTCCTCTATCCCTGCCCTCTCTTTCTTTCTCTCTTCATGCCCCCTTTCTTTTTTTCTGTTTCTCTTCTTTCCTTCTGTCTCCCTGCCTGCCCTCTTTCTCCCTCCCTGCCCTCCCCCAAGCCATTGCCACTGCCATTGGATAACAGGCCATCGGCCAAGCTCTCCCTGCTTCGGGCCCACCAGCATTCCTCTCCCTGACGTCAATTCTGCTGTTGGAGAGGAAGTTCCGCAGGCCAGAACTTCTTCTCCGACGGCAGAATTGACGTCGGGGAGAGGAATGCTGGTGGGCCCGAAGCAGGGAGAGCTTGGCCGATGGCCCAAGATCGACCTATTGGGAGAAATGCTGCCGGGTCTTGCCTTTGAGGAAACAGAAAGTAGGCAGGACCTGGCAGCAAGAAGAGCAAATCACAAGCTTCACTGACCTGTCTCCCACTTTAGCCCGCGAACGGGGCTCTAACATGTGCGTGCCGGCTTCCCTTCTCCACCCCCCCCCCCCCGACATAACTTCCGGTTTCAGAGGGAAGAGAAGGGAAGCCGGTACAAGCATACTTTAGCCCCCGGAGCATAAGTTCTTCAAGCCGTTTTTTTTTTTTTTAAATGTTGAGCAGCGGCGGCAGCAGCAGAATTCAGGAGCGGGCTAGTCAGGAGGGGAAAAAAAAGAGAAGGGAAGGGAACCCGCTCTGCGATCGACTGGGGTCGCCTGAGTGAGCGACCTGTCGATGGCGATCGACGTATTGGGCACCCCTGCTCTAGAGGACCAGAGTTCCCTATCCCTGCCGTATGCCATACCTTTCAAGGGGAAAAATGCTTTATTAGGACATAGGAGTCAACTTTTGAAAATAATTGGGGGTGCTGAACTCACAACTCACAACAAAATTCTCTCTCATCCAGCAAAGAAAAAAGAAGGTATAGAAAAATACATCTGGTGCTGAGTGACCAGTCTATATCTAAATGTCAAGGACAGGGTATGTGATATGGAAATGGGGAGGATTCCTGTGGCCAAATCAAAAGCTAGGCTACTGCCAGTCTCCTTCCTCTCACGACCTGCTGCTAGTCAGCTTCATGATCAATTCTCCCCCAACCCCCTAATTCAGGACATCCATTGCAATTTTCCCTCAATCAGTCACTCTCTGCCCTCAGTCCATCTATACCAGGGATGTCATAGTCCCTCCTCGAGGGCCGCAATCCAGTCGGGTTTTCAGGATTTCCCCAATGAATATGCATGAGATCTATTTGCATGCACTTCTTTCATTGTATGCTAATAGTTCTCATGCATAGTCATTGGGGAAATCTTGAAAACCTGACTGGATTGCAGCCCTCGAGGAGGGACTGACACCCCTGATCTACACCATACTTTCTTCTTTTTACCTTTTACTTTCTTCATTTTCCTCTCTTCTCCTTGTCTTGTTTTCTCCCTCCCTATTCTCTCTGCACAGTTTATAAATTCCTCCATAGGTATAATGTGATATGTTATATTGATGGGGGGGGGGGGCAGTGAGTTTAATAGCTCTGTGCCTGCTCCATTTCTTACATCTTTTTAGCATGCTCTGCTTCTCATTTCCCCTTGGCCCAGCCTTCTATTTCCCTCTTCTCCCCAACAAACTCCAATGCATATGTCCCTAGTGGCTAGCCAGTTGCCATTCCATGTAGGCTTTTCACTGTTTCCCACTTCTCACTCTCTTCTACAGGTGAGACTTCCTTTCCTTGATAGATTTAACTCAACTTCAATTTGTGACTCCCCATTGCCTTCAGACTTTGATCATTTTCTTGCTCTGCTTTCCCTGACTCCAGGCACATTCCTATTTTCTGGGACTGGATCTCCATCCCCTTTTGTACTGCACTTTTCCTGGTACTCATGAATTCCAGGCCAGTGGTCACACCTTGTTTGCAGAGTACTTATGGGATTCTTTGCTACATGCCCAACCTGAGCAGTGGAAGCCAACTAAGGATCAAATGGCTTGAAACTTCAGATTACATGCTGAGTGGAAGAACATGTTCCAGCAGCCCAGGACATGGGAGTATACACTCATACTCAGCTTTCTTGCATGATATTTATCCATTGGCCATGAAACAAGCATTCAGCTGAGGAAGCTGAGTTGAGACCTGGGAGGTAGCTGTAGTATTTTACCAAAAGCAAAGAGGGGAGCAAGGATTCAGCATTTCCATCACCTAAAGCTTGTCATTATACAAGATTTTTTGATCAAACTTTAGCATTCTAAGCTAGTAAAATGAACACCTGGTGGAGTATCTTAATTCCTCAAGCTCAATCTTACTTAGAAAAATACTGAAAACCTACTTGATAAATTCATATCTTAATTCTTTTAGTATTGTATTTATGATATGTCATGTGGTGCACTTATAAGATTCACTGATTGACCAGCTTTTCTCGACGTAAACCACCTAGAACTCATTGGTATGGCGGTATACAAAAATAAAGTTTATTATTATTATTAAGTGGGGGTAAAGCCAGGAAGCTAAAACAAGAAACATATACATTTTATAAAACAATATGTCCCTTGTTTTCACTCCCCCCCACCCCACATGCCTACGGTCTCCTGTCACTCTACTGCTGCTATGCCAGTATTCAAAACCCCATTCAAAAAAAATGTTTGTTAATATGGTATTACATCAAGAAACAAGGCCAGATGAGCTTTGTAGTCCTTATTAGACATTTATTTTATGTGCAGTTGTAGGGGGTTTGCATCAGATTTGTGTTTAACCCCCTGAGGCTCCCAGGAAATTTGGAATATCTCATAATGACGCACTAACACACATCCCAAACTGAAGAGACAAACTGGAGATTAGACTGATTAAATCCCACCCTTCCTTCATTCTGTGTCTTTGTTATAATGTCCCTCCACTTCATTGCCTTTATTTATAGTGTTTAATAAAAGATCACTATTCAGTAACCTCACTTGAGGGTGAATTTCCTGATTAGGGACAGAGTTTGAAGCAGAGATTTAAGATCATGAATTCTCAGGCTATGTCCAGTCAATGGCATCATCTGGGGCTAATTCATATAGAGCAGGCTGCCAGAGCTTATGTGGGTCTCAGCCGATATTTAGTCAGGACACACATTAAACAGTAGTGTGGGTGTAGGCTGAATATCGTCTGGGACCTGTGTAACAGGAGGTGCTTCTGCCCCAGTCCTAATTCCCCCTCCTACTCCCTGGAACAGCTTAACTTCTCACTCTCTGATCCCTCCCTCCCCCTAGAACAGTATAACCTGCTCCTTCTACTCCTTCCTCCCTGGAACACCATAAACCCCCCCCTCTCCCTTTTTATATTTCCTTCCACTCCCGAAACAATATAACCCTTCTTCCAATCCCCCCTCTCCTGGATAATAAAGGTCAAGTTCCACCCCACCCCCGGGCCTATCTGACAGCTTTGTGATGGTCTAAGGTGGGGAATGAGCAGAAGCAGTGCCCACTCACTCTTGTCTGGTATGACTGCCACAACCTCTACTGGCAACCTCATATAGTACTACTGAAGTACCATGAGGCTGCCACTAGAGGCCGCAGCAACACTGAGCAAAAGCGAATGGGCATTGCTCCTGCTCATTTCACCTCCTAGACCACTAAGATCTACAAGGTGGGGCTGAGAGGCCTATGGGGATAAGGGTTGGGGGGAGGCTCTGGCCCAGCTTTAATTATCTTTGCAGGGATGGGAGGGGAATTGGAAGGGGGCTATGCTGTTCCAGGGGGTGGGGAGATGGATCAGAAGGCAGATTTTATGCTGTTCTTGGGGATAGGAGGGGAGATTGGGATGGAGGGGGGAGGCAGCTCGATCTCCTCTGGCACTAACTGGAGGTTAACTGGATAGCTGCTAATATTTAGCCCACTTACTTCCACAGCTAAAATTAGGGCAACTTTTTTATCCTAACTTTAGCTGCTTACTTAACTGGTTAGTGGTCTGCACATGGCTGCTAACTGGATAAGTCCCAGCTCCTCTCATGCTTAGGGTTACCATATGGCTCCAGAGGACGGATTGAAACATCTGGGTTTTACTTCCACCGAAAGCAATAGAAGTAACAATGGAAGTAAAACTCGGATGTCTCAATCCATCCTCCTTTTTCAGGAACCATATGGTAACCCTATCCATGCTCCACCCTCGGACAACCCTAGCACTAACCAGACACTGCAGGAGTAGCCTGTGGTGATGTTTTCAGCAACACGTCCAGTTAAGTACTGCTGAATATCAGCACCTAGGTAATCACAAGAGATTTAACTGGGCAGCTCAGATTTGGCTTGTGAAAAATATAGAGATCTCTGATTTAGTGCTGTGTATAGCTACAGGGAATATGTCCGCCTAACAGTAGCGTTGAGGGACTATTGGAAACTATAAGAATGAATTAGCAGGGGAGAGGGAGAGCTGGGTAGGAACAATGTTCCTGTTTTATTTTTAATTAAAAATATTGTTTTCTCTTTATAGAGTGGTTTTATGGTGCAGAAAAAGCAATCTGTGACACCTGAGGACAGAACAGAAACAGTAAGTGAGGCTCTACCAACCTTTTCATTGCTTGAATCTTGAGACTATAATTGCATTTTAGATTAGAAATAATCTTACTAGCAGCAGTACAATAAATGTACTAAAGATTGTTGCAGGAAACGACAGTCTTTGAACCAGCTTAGTAGCAGAGCTGTGCATTGTGGTGTGAAGGACCTAATTTCTCCAAATGGCAGTGCACAGACCTATCACTGAGCTGACTTCTTGGACGGGTATTTCACTTTCTGAGTCAGACCAGGGCTGGCGAAACTACAGAGCCAGCATTCACTCCCCTGCTGGGAGGAAAAATTCCCTTTTCTTACACAACCATGACACCTAGAGACTGAATTTAAGACCCTTGATTACAAGATTCTGCAAGCCATAGGCAGCAGAACGCTTTTTTATTTTTTTGGGTGGGGCCCGCAAGCTTTGCCCCAGACCCTGCCCAACTCCGCCCCAGACCCCACCCCCATAATAGTACTAATTGTAATACCATTTTTTCCATTCATTTTTCATATATACTCACAATATACACAATGTATTAGCAATACATAATGGTTAACCACAAAATTAAACTACGCAAAGCACACTGTATATTTCTCAACATTCATTCCTACCAGAACACATGGCCTTGGTCACACATGCAGAACATAGATAACCCCTATGCAAATACAGGACCACAAACTAAAAGTAATAATATATACAAACAAAACTGTAAGATGCAAAACTCTGCATGCACTACAACCCCCAGAGAAATAGAAACAAATGCATTTCTTCCTGAACAGTGCAAAATATAGACAGCAGATGTAATTTCTCAAAACTGACACAATTCAATCACTAAATTGAAAATAAAATCATTTCCCCTACCTTTGTTGTCTGGTGATTTTGGTTTTCAAACCATCTTTCCCAATCTCTGGCTACACTTCCTTCTGTCTGTGCTCTTAATGGTGTATCCAGGGCCACCTTATCCATTTGCAGGTTTTCTCTCCATCACTTTTTGCCATACATCCATCTTTAACTTAACTTTTAACATTCAGCATTCTTCTATTTTTCTGCTATCTTTTCAAAATCTACTTTTCCATGCCTTCCCTTCTCATCTATCCATGTGCATCATCTCCTTCCTCTTTCTTCTCCCCTACTCACATCTATCCATAAGGAACATTTCTCCTTATTTCTTCCATGCCGCACCCATTGCTGTGCACCATCTCCTCAATCTGTCTCCCCTTCGCCGCCATCCCTATGCACCATCTCATCCCTCTCCCATGGTCAGAACATAATAACATAAGCAATGCCTCCGCTGGGTCAGACCTGAGGTCCATCGTGCCCAGCAGTCCGCTCACGCGGTGGCCCAACAGGTCCAGGACCTATGCAGTAATCCTCTATCTATACCCCTCTATCCCCTTTTCCAGCAGGAAATTGTCCAATCCTTTCTTGAATCCCAGTACCGTACTCTGCCCTATTATGCCCTCTGGAAGCGCATTCCAGGTGTCCACCACACATTGGGTAAAGAAGAACTTCCTAGCATTCGTTTTGAATCTGTCCCCTTTCAACTTTTCTGAATGCCCTCTTGTTCTTTTATTTTTTGAAAGTTTGAATAATCTGTCCCTCTCTACTCTCTCTATGCCCTTCATGATCTTGTAAGTCTCTATCATATCCCTTTTAAGTCTCCTCTTCTCCAGGGAAAAGAGTCCCAGTTTCTCCAATCTCTCAGCGTATGAAAGGTTTTCCATACCTTTTAACAGACGTGTCACTCTCCTCTGAACCCTCTCGAGTAACGCCATATCCTTCTTAAGGTACGGCGACCAATATTGGACGCAGTACTCCAAATGCGGACGCACCATCGCCCAATACAACGGCAGGATAACTTCTTTTGTTCTGGTAGTAATACCCTTCTTGATTATACCTAGCATTCTATTTGCTCTCTTAGTGGCCGCTGCGCACTGTGCCGTCGGCTTCATTGTCATGTCCACCATTACCCCCAAGTCCCTTTCTTGGGTACTCTCATTCAATAACATCCCTCCCATCGTATAGTTGTACCTCTGGTTTCTGCTTCCCACATGTAATACTTTACATTTCTCAACGTTGAACTTCAACTGCCATCTCGTCGCCCATTCCCCTAGTTTGTTCAAGTCCCTTTGCAATTCTTCGCAGTCCTCTTTAGTTCGAGCTCCACTAAATAGTTTGGTGTCGTCCACAAATTTTATTATCTCACACTTCAACCCTGTTTCTAGATCATTTATGAATATATTAAATAGCAGCGGCCCGAGCACCGAGCCCTGCGGGACACCACTCGTGACCCTCCTCCGGTCTGAGTAGTGGCCCTTTATTCCTACCCTCTGTTTCCTGTCCGCCAACCAGTTTCTGATCCATCTATGTACGTCTCCTTCCACCCCATGGTTCTTCAGTTTCCAAAGTAGGCATTCATGGGGTACCTTGTCAAAGGCTTTTTGGAAATCTAGATATATGATATCTATGGGGTCTCCTCTGTCCATCCATTTGTTAATTCCTTCGAACAAGTGCAATAAGTTCATTAGGCATGATCTCCCCTTGCAGACATCTCTGTCTTCCCCCTTCCCCCTCATATGGTCTGGCATCTTTCTCCTCTCCTTCCCATAGCCTGGAACCTCTCTCCTCTCTCATGGTCTGGCATCTCTTTCTCTTTCCCTCCCTCTTCCCGAGGTCTAACATCTCTCTCCTCTCTAATCTGCGGTCTAGCATCTCTCTCTCTCTCTCTCTCTCTCCTTCCCTTCCCATCTCTCTCTTCTTTAGGTCATCTCTCCTCCCTCCCAGTGTAACATTTCTCCCTTCCTCCTCTCCACCACTATCATGTCCAACAATTCTCCCTCTTTTATCCTTTCCCAATATACATCATCTCTCTTTCCCTCTCACACCACACATCTATGTCCAACCATTCTCCGTTCCTTTTCCTCCCTCACCGGCAGCATTTCTTTCTCTCCCTTCCACTACTCCACCTGTGCAGCATCTCTTTTCCTCCTTTTCTAACACCCCCCCCATCCCATGCATTTGTCCTTTCCAACCTTTTCCCAGTACATGCAGTATCTGTATTTCCCAAACCCCTGATCATCTGTCCTTCCTGCCTTCCCAACTCCCTCCCCCTGCATCCAGCCTCTCTATGCCAGGCTCTGCACTCAGCCCCCTTCCCTCCTTCCCCCCATCAGGCACTGTACCTAGCCCCTTTCCTTCCCTCCCCCTCCCCCATCAGACTCTTCATCCAGTCCCCTCCCCTCCCTGTCAGGTTCTGCACCCGGCCCCCTTCCCTCCCTCCCCTGTCAGACTCTGCACCCAGCCCCCTTCCCTTGCTTGCTCACCCTGCCCCATCCTCCTACCTCCTCTTACCTGGTGGTCTAGAGGTGCAGCAGGCAGGAGTGAGCTTTCCGGCTCCTGTCCCCTGCTAACTGGCCAGTCATGGCTGTTTTTTTCTGCCGCTAAGCGGCAATGAGTAGGAGCACGCTTTGACGCTCTTGCTCAGCATTCAGCGGCTTCTTTGACTGGCTCCCGCCCCAGGCCCGCTCAGTTCCACCCACCCTAGCCCCACCCCCGCTGTCTGCCCTCATCAGGCAGGAGGGCATCCACACATGTGTGGATGTCCTCCTGCCCAACATGATTTTGAGGAAGCCGGGTTTTGAAAAGCCGTCCAGACCCCCGGACATGTCCTCGAAAAGGAGGACATGTCCGGGGATATCCGGACGTCTGGTATCCCTAATCTGGGGTGACTCCCAGGTCCACCCTGACTTGGGCCTGAGCTCCTGCTGTGTTATGTTCCATCCAGCCACTTACCAGAAGGCACATGCTGTTTCATCTCTATAAGTTGTAGTTTCCCTTCTCCTCCTATTTCTTCCTGATGATAACTCTTCCAAGTCTTATTGTCTGTCTCAAACCATAGCAAATTTCAAGACCACACTGCCCATTCTTTACTTTGCTCACTTCTCCTCTCTTCTGCTCTTGAGCTTCAATGGTTTGGGTTTTTTTTTTCTTTCATTCAGCCAAACATCTCCATCCTTTCTCAACACATCTCATCTTTGTCACTATTATTGTGCGTTCCCTACTCTTCTCCATATGAGTACCTTCCTGCTCCTTCTCTTCTCAGCTGAAAATATCAATCAGTGTTCAGTGCTCCTACTCACCGGGCAATCTAGAATAGACCAATGGACAAGGGCATCGTCACCGCAATACTTTGTTCCCTTGACAATAATACTTGATCAACTTAGATTGTAAGCCTACTAGGGACAGGAAAAGTACCTACATATAGTACTTGTATGTGTAAACCACTTTAATTATACCTACAGAAAGGCAGTATATAAAGCCCATGACCCTTTACCTTTGCCCTTTAGCCTTCTCCCAGGCAACTCTCATCCACCTGTTCAGATCAACCAGCAACCATTCTAATCTTATTCTTATTCCTCTCCTTCCCTCTTCTCTCCCTTTTTCATGTGCCTACAATGTCTCCAACAAGCTTGCCTACATTCATGGCCCATTTATGTCTCATACTCTGCATCTTCTTGCTCTGAGACATGGCTTTTCTATGAAAACTACCTATCCCTGAAGTTGGTAACATGAAATCTTGCTACTCTTTAGGATTCTGCCAGGTATTTGAGATATGGATTGGCCACTGTTGGAAGCAGGATATTAGGCTAGATGGACCATCAGTCTGACCCAGTTTAGCTATACTTATATTCTTCTGCACTCAAGTTGGCTGCCTTCTGCCATGGAAGTTACGTTTTCTCCCCCTGTGCCCATTTGGCCATGGTGGTAGTATTGGGCTAATATTCACTTTATGTAGGTTTAAATCCCCTTTTCCACTTTATTCTCACTCCTTTTCTTCCTTTAAAGTTCATTCTATCTACCTATTCACTCCACTACCTCTCTAGGTAGCTGTGATTTATTGACCTCCTGACAAATCATCCTCTTCCATTCTCACTGACAGCATCTTATTCAAACCATCTTCCCTATCCCTTATTTTTTGGAGACTTTAAACATTCATGCCAATAACTCAGCTCTTATACCTTAATGTTTCTTGATTCAAGCTCCTTATTCAGCCTTCACCTATGCTTAACTATACCTACACACCAATATGGCCAGTACCTCCATCTTACATAGTCCGCTAAGATACCAGAAAAGCCAGGCCTCAAAATAACATCCTACCCATATTGAAGGTTTTTATAGGAAAAGTAGGTAAAAAGATGATCAAAGACAATTATCTTTTAGTATATATAGGAATCTTACTAAAAGATAATTGTCTTTGATCATCTTTTTACCCACTTTTTCTATAAAATCTATCTTACATAGTAACTTAGAACAAGACAGCAGATAAAGACCTGAATGGTTACACTTTTCTCAATCTTAATACACATGTGGATTTGGGGGGGGGGGGATTTCTTGTTTTTCCATTAAGAATATATAGATGATTGTCGTAAGATATTATTTTCATGTGGTATATATTAGTTGTATATGAATTTGGGAGGGGGGTGGGGGTTAAATCTTCTTGGTGTATGATATTGAAAATTTTTCAAGTGATGTTGTATTATATTTGGTTGATATTTACTGTACACTTGATGTAAGTTTAAAAATGAATAAAGAAATTATTAAAGACCTGAATGGTCCATCAAGTCTTCCCAATAGTCACACACACTACAAATTCATGATTAGATTGTCTTTTTTTCTTTACTATTTTTGGGATATAGACCGTAGAAGTCCATCCAGTACTGTCCTTAAGTTCCAACTATTGGAGCTGCCATCAAAGCTCACTCTAGCTATCCAAACCATCTTGTTATTTGCTAGATACAGACCATAAAAGTCTGCCCAGCACTGTCCTCATGTTCCAAAATTACTGGAGTTTCCCCAGCCCATCCTAAACCAAATTCCCAAACAAGTCTGCCCGGTACTGGCCTTAATTCTATCTTTTATACCATTTATTTTCTAATTAGCAATCCTATTCTTCCTGATGTGCATCACTTTGCATTTGTCCATATTAAATTTAATCTGCCATCTGGATGTCTAGTCTTCCAATTTTCTAAGGTCTTCCTGCAATTTTTCACAGTCCTCATGTGTTTTGACAACTTCGAATAGTTTTGTGTCATCTGAAAATTTAATCAGCTCACTTGTCATTCCAATTTCCAGATCATTTTATAAATATGTTAAATAGCACCAGTCCTAGTACAGAACCCTATGACAATTCACTATTTACCCTCCTCCATTGAGAAAAATGGCCATTTAACCCTACCCTATATTTTCTGTCCAATAACCAATTCTTAATCCACAACTGAACATTGCCTCCTGTCCCATGACTTAACTGGTTTGGCCCCTAACTGAATAAGTCCCAGCTCCTGGCATATTCCACCCTCGACACTAACCAGGCAATGCAGGAGTGGTCTGTGGTGATGTTCAGCAGCATTGTCCAGCACATAGGTGGTCACAAGATATTTAATCGGATGGGAGCCTCTCCTGCCTGGTTAAATCGCTTTAAATATTAGGCAGCTTAGGTTTGGCTTTTGAAAGATATAGAGATCTTTGATTCAGTACAGTGTATAGTTTCAAGGAACATCTCAGCCTAATAGTATTGTTGAGGAACTATTGGAAGCTATAAGAATGAATTAGCAGGGGAGAGGGAGAGCTTGGTAGGAACAATGTTCCTGTTTTATTTTTAATTAAAAATATTCTTTTCTCTTTATAGAGTGGTTGTATGGTGCCAAAAAAGCAATATGTGACACCTGAGGACAGAACAGAAACTGTAAGTGAGGCTCTATCAGCCTTTTCATTGCATGAATCTTGATAAAATAACTGCATTTTAGATTAGGAATAAGCAGAGGGATCTAAACTTCAATACTCAGTAACAGCAGTACAATTATGGACTAAAGATCGTTGCAGGACATGACAATCTTGAACTTTTTAAAGGAAAGTTTGCTGCAGAACCTCTGTCTCTTTCTCTTTGTTGTCTCCCCTGCCCTCCCACTCCTCCCCAAGAAGTCAGCTCAATGACAGAATTGTGGACTTTGGTGCTGAGGACTGAAGTTCCTCAAAATGGTAGTGCACAGCCATTATACTCCGCTGATGTCTTGGAGGAGAGGGCAAGGCAGGGAATAGGACAGAGAAAAAGAGATAGAGGCCTGGGGATTCACTGAATCCTTTGAAGACCATGACTGCATGCCACTGTAAGGCAACAATAGCTGGAGAAACTGCACTAGGAGATAAGCAGTGTCTGTAGATGGGGAGGGCAGTTTTAGTAAGGAGATGACTTTAAATTCATAAAACTGAGAAGGTGGAGTCAGTCCTCACCCTTCTTGACTTATCTGCTGATCACAACCTATTTCTTGATATACTGTTCTCACTTGGATTTTGGGGCTCTATTTTATCTTGGGTTTCTTTTTGTCTCACCTTTTTGTCTCATACTTTTAGTGTTATCCTCCCCTACTATCTCACTATAAGAACATAAGAGTGCCATACTGAGACAGACCAAAGGAGGAGAGTAAACAGTGGAGTGCCATAGGGTCTTTACTGGGACTGGTGCTATTTAACTTATTTATAAATGATCTGGAAATTGGAACAACGAGTGAGGTGATTAAATTTGCAGATGACACAAAACTGTTCAAAGTTGTTGAAACGCATATGGATTGTGAAAAATTGCAGGCAGACCTTAGGAAATTGGAAGACTGGGTGTCCAAGTGGTAGATGAAATTTAATGTGGACAAATGCAAAGTGATGCACATTGGGAAGAATAACCTGAATCACAGTTAGCAGATGCTAGAGTCCACCTTGGGGGTTAGCACCCAAGAAAAGGATCTGGCTGTCATCATAGACAATATGATGAAACCTTCCACCCAATGTGCGGCGGTGGCCAAAAAAGCAAACAGGATGCTAGGAATTATTTAAAAAGGGATGGTTAACAAGACTAAAAATGTTGTAATGTCCCTGTATCGCTCCATGGTGTGACCTCATCTGGAGTATTGTTTTCAATTCTGGTCTCCTAATCTCAAGAAAGATGTAGTGGCGCTAGACAAGGTTCAAAGAAGAGCATCAAGATGGTAAAGGGGATGAAACTCTTCTCATGTGAGGAAAGACTAAAATGGTTAGGGCTCTTCAGCTTGGAAAAGAGATGGCTGAGGGGAGATATGATTGAAGTCTACAAAATCCTGAGTGGAGTAGAATGGGTACAAGCGGATCGATTTTTCACTCCGTCAAAAATTACAGACTAGGCACTCGATGAAGTTACAGGGAAATACTTTTAAAACCAATAGGAGGAAATATTTTTTCACTCAGAGAATAATTAAGCTGAGGGATGCATTGCCAAAGGTTGTGGTAAGAGTGGATAGCGTATCTGTTTTTAAGAAAGGTTTGGACAATTTCATGGAGGAAAAGTCCATAGTCTATTATTGAGAAAGACATGGGGGAAGCCATTGCTACTCCTTGGGTTTTGGCCAGGTACTAGTGACCTGGATTGGCCACCATGAGAATGGGCTACTGGGCTTGACCCAGTAAGGCTATTCTTATGTTCTTATGTCCATCAAGCCCAATATCCTGTTTCCAAAAGTGGCCAACCCAGGTCACAAGTACCTAGCAAGAACAGTCACTGCTCTATCTTAGGACCTCTTCTTTATACATTTTCCCTTGATGCTCTGACCTCCTTCCATGTTTTTCAGTATCATCAGTATGCTGATGAATCGCAGCTCTACTTCTCTACACCAGAAATTTCACAAGAAATCCAGGCCTAAGTCTGACACTACTGCCTGGATGGCCCACCAACATTTGAAATTGGCCAAGACATAACTTCTTATTCTTTGATCAATATTATACCACTAGATAGCCTGAAGGTGTCTAAAAGATTTACAGCAAACATTAGTGTAATTGGGTACCCTCAGTGTGAAGGGTCAGCGAAGGGAGAATTACTCCAGCGCTTCACACAACAAGGTGGAGGCAACCATACCCCCACCTACACACCATCATCGGGTACCTCATGTGTGTGTCTTAAATCAAAATGTGAATCAAACCACAGTGGAAAAACTAAATAAACACAGGAGAAATCAATCGTTGAGACCACTCTGAGAACCCCCCAGCCAACTCCCCAAAAAATAGCAAATGGACTTAGCTTCAAGTAATCTTCATAAGTTGTGCAGCAAAAACAGGGGAAAGATAGTCAATACGCCCCTGGATACCAGGTTCAGGTTCAACCAAGTCCGGTTTCGGGAGCTCAGCGTCCCTTCATCAGGAACCTGCAGATTAAAAAAATCAATGGTATCAATCTAAGCCGGCTGGGAGGAGGGCGGAGATAACAGAGCGGGGCACAAAGTGCGCTTAAAAGCCACAACGAAAGTGACATCACACATCAAAAAGCCAATCATAACAAGGAAAGAAAAATAAGACTCTGTTTTCTCCGCCCTCCTCCCAGCCGGCTTAGACTGATACCATTGATTTTTTTCATCTGCAGGTTCCTGATGAAGAGACACTGAGCTCCCGAAACCGGGCTTGGTTGAACCTGAACCTGGTATCCAGGGGCGTATTGACTATCTTTCCCCTGTTTTTGCTGCACAAGATTACTTGAAGATAAGTCCATTTGATATTTTGGGGGGAGTTGGCTGGGGAGTTCTCAGAGTGGTCTCAACGATTGATTTCTCCTGTGTTTATTTAGTTTTTTCACTGTGGTTTGATTCACATTTTGATTTAAGGCACACACATGAGGTACCCGATGATGGTGTTTAGGTGGGGGTATGGTTGTGTGAAGCGCTGAAGTAATTCTCCCTTCGCTGACCCTTCACACTGAGGGTACCCAATTACACTAATTATTGATTATAGTATCTTATTCGCATTTGTGTTCATATCCACAGGGGTTCTTGTCTTTGAGTTACCACTCTCAGAACCTTGTGACTTGTTCTGCCTTATTGTTAGTTTCTTTTGCAAGTTCCAGTGGCAGGATTTTTTCGGAGTAGTGTAGTGATTACAGCAAACATTGGCATGTACAGTATATATTAATCAGAAAATAAAACCAATAGTTCACATAAAAAATGACATATCCAAATCATAATAGTATCTGTCCCCCTAAATCTACGTTTCCTTATTCCCTGTTCTGAATTTCTGAGGATAACATTTTCATATTCACTATCACCTCATCTTGTAACCTTGAGGTCATCTTTGAAACTTCTCTTTCTCCACATATATTCAACAGGCTGTATAACTGTCATTTCTTTCTCTATAACATCCTTTCTGAACACACTACCAAATCCCTTATTCACACTCTAATTACCTCCCACTTACAGTACTGCAAACTATGGGGTCCTTTTATCAAGGTGCGGTAAGGGTTTAACATGCAGAATACCACGCGTTAAACCGCCTGCCGCGCTAGTCGCTAATGCCTCCATTGACCAGGCGTTAGTTTTTTTGCTTGCCTCTGGGGTTAGTACGTGATGAAATATCCGACGCGCTAACCCACTAGCGCGGCTTGATAAAAGGACCCCTATGTCTTACTGGTCTCCCACTGAACCATCTCTCTCCCCTTCAATCTATTCAAAATTTTACTCCATAGCTTATTTTCTGGCATGTCATTATGCTCATATAAACCCTCTTTAGATCACTTCATTGACTCCCCTATTTGTTTCCTCATACAGTTGAAACTTCTTAATCATCTACAAGTGTATTCATTCTGTAACTCCCGAATTGCTGTAGTATGGTGTGAGAGCTTTCTTCTCCCTGTTAGAATATTATGTACATTTCTGGAGAAATCCCCAAAAAACTGAGAATCTAAAGTTACTTAAAAAATAAATGCAAACATAAAGAGTAAACTTGTACAGTTAACCTAACGAAGGACCTCATACACCCGGGACATTACTCAAGTTTGGATGAAATATATCGAGTGTGTGCAATTTCAGGAATAATTAATATGATACCTTGAAATTCAGCTTTAATGTAGTGATGTGGATTTGATATACTGAAGAAGTAGCACGGCCCCTGATGAAACCAAGGCATGAAACGGTTGAGTAACCGTCGGGCTAAAGATAAGTGCTTCTGCCATTTTTTTTTTTAATTCTCACATCATATTAAAAATTCAGCCAAAAACAGAAAATTTAAAAATATGACTAGGACCAAAGATGAATATATCACCCCAGGAAGGACATGAAAGAAATTTGAATAATGCCCCAGGTGTATGAGGTCCTTCATTATGTTAACCACACCTTTAAAGTCAGTCCAGAAGAAGGTTACTAAAATGGTTGGTGGTCTTTGTCATAAGGGGTATGGGGACAGACTTAAAGATCTCAATATGTATACTTTGGAGGAAAGGTGGGAGAGGGAATATATGACAGAGATGTTTAAATACCTACAAGGCATAAATGCATTTGAAAGGAAGTTCCGGAATGAGATGGCATAGGATGAAGTTAACAGGTGACAGGCTCAGGAGTAATCTAAGTAAATACCTTTCTTTTTAATAGAAAGGGTAGTAGATACATGGAATAGACTCCCAATAAAGGTGGTGGAGATAAAGATTGTCTGAATTCAGGAAAGTGTAGGATAGACACATGTGATTTCTTAGAGAGAGGAGGAGAGGATGCTTCTGCTATTGATGGACAGAGTGGATGGGCCATTTGGTCTTTATCTGCCATCGTATTTCTATGTTTAATTAAATCATCTATTCTACTGTCAATTCCAGGCTCCATTTCTTCCATCTTGCTGCACTGTACACCAGGAATAGACTTTTTGAATTGGTATGTCATGCTCTGTCTATGGCTTATCCAAATCGAGCTAAAACATAGTAACATAGCATCATTCAAATGATACAATCAACAATGTGTCAAAATTTCACAGTTACTGTGAATGCTCAAAGTGGGTGTCAGGTCAAAACCGCGGAAGACAAAGGCGCGCGCCAACAACTGAGTGCAGCGCGGAGGCGCGCACCGAAGAAAATAACCCCGACGGGGGTGTGTGGGGGGAACCCCCCCACTTTACTTTATACAGATCGCGCCGCGTTGTGGGGGCGTTGGGGGGATTTGGGGGGTTGTAACCCCCCACATTTTACTGAAAATTTCACTTTTTCCCTAAAAACAGGGAAAAAGTTAAGTTTACAGTATAATGAGGGGGGTTACAACCCCCCAAACCACCCACAACGCTGCCGCGATCTGTATTAAGTAAAATGGGGGGGCTCCCCAACAAAACCCCCCGTCAGAGCCCCTAAAAACTGTCATTTTCTTCGGCGCGTGCCTCCATCTTGCGCTCAGTTGTCGGCGCACACCTTTGTCTTCCGCAGTTTTGTCTATGAACCCTCAAAGTATGCATTCTAATCTAATCTAGTATTTGTGTGTCATGCAATACCTGAATAGGCTCTAGGCGACATACACTGAGGAAAAAAAATTTAAACACAAGAGGAGCAAGAAGGGAAGGAGGAAAATGAGGGAGAATACATTAAGGACCAGGCCTGGACCTGCAGTTTGATTATTCTTAATAATAGGGATTCATTACTATGAGGGGGAGTATTACTTAATTGAAAGAATTTGGTCTTTGATTCATGTAGAGTTCAGGTATCAAGCTTTAACACCAGCCTTCAGTTGCTTTGGGAAGCTTATAACAGCCTTGTCAATCGATCCCTGTGGCAGGCTGTCCCAGATCATTTGCAGTGTTTCCTTCAGTTTGGCAGTTGTAGCTTTGGGTAGAGCTTGTGATAAGTCTCCAACATTGATCCCCAGGCAAAAGTCTAGATCACTGTGAGATCATTAACAGTAAGCTGGTACTCCATTTTTTCCAAATAATGGTAATTTTGCAATATAAACATTTTTGAATGCATAAAAATCACAGGAATGTCACAGTAGAGAGTCTGTAACTTCTCCGTGTTTAAAGATAATCTCATTCCACTCAGTACATAAAGGTAGATAGCCACAACAAATAAAGCCATAAAATTTCACACTTTTTATTTTTTGCCTCACCCTATATAACAATATTTAGTAATACTATACGGGTAGTGCCAGCTAAGGAAGTTATCTGGGTAACAGCTGCTGTTATCTGGATAATTCCATTTGAATTTCAGGGCTCGGACCTTGCAGGAATAGGCATGAGACCTGTTGCTGTGCATTGGTACAGAAAGCATAATAGTGCTTTGAAAATGATACAGTAAGTAGTGATTGCAGAAGTTGGAGCTGATGGTGTTAGGGCTGTATGCTATGTAGCCCCACCCCGTCACTAGTCCAGGTACTTCTGCCTGGTGAAATAAGAAAGAGGGACTCATGCAGTGCTAACAACCAGATAAACTCACAGAGGAATAAAAGAGATGAAAAGAGGAACAAAAAAAGCCAAGCAAACATGTCTGAGCAGGGAGAACTCCTCACTTCTCTTTGCAAAGAGCCGACTGCCCGCTGTGAGGGTTATCAAGTATTTATGATTGTACTTGTTGCATATTCATGACCTTACTCTGTATTCCAAGTTCAGAATCGTCCAATTTGAAAAGCTTTGAGTGACTGTCTTACTAGAAGATGCTTTTGCTTTAGTTCCCAATGCCATAAAGAATCCACCGATATAATGGAAAATTAACTTCTGTTCATTGTATTGCAGTAGAAAATATCACAAATGATGGATTTTTGTATTATCTGTTTCACGGCACTCATGTGCATACCCTCTGTCAAATGCATGCAAACGATATCACACATCCACAGACTTATATTTAACGTGCAGCAGAATTTTAGAAAGGATGTCTACCTCAGAATATGGATATCCAAGTCCGTACATCACATATAGGCATTCATTTGTTTATTGAGACTTTTTATACCGCTTTTACTGTATTTTAGAATACAGTCTGTTTTAAAATACATGAGAAATGGATGTCAAAGTGCTGGCTATGCCCAGCATGAACATCCATTTTACAAACAAGGGACATGGACATCTTAGGACATCAGAGGAACATCCATATTATAAAATAGCCCCATAGCTGACTACACGGAAGGATAGTCTTAATGATTAGAAAGGGGATGGGATTTGATATACCACCTTTCTATGGTTATATTCAAAGCACCTTCAAAAAGATATAAAAAGGATGGGGTTGGTCCAGAGGAAGGCTACTAAAATGGTGTGTGGTCTTTGTCATAAGGTGTAGGGGGACAGACTTAAAGATCTCAATCGGTATTCTTTGGAGGAAAGGAGGGAGAGGGGAGAAGTAATAGAGATGTTTAAATACCTATGTGATGTAAATGCGCATGAGTTGAGTTTCTTTCATTTGAGAGAACATAGGATGAAGTTAAGAGGTGATAGGCTCCGGAGTAATCTAAGGAAATACTTTTTTACAGAAAGGGTGGTAGATGCGTGGAACAGTCTTCCAGAAGAGGTGGTGGAAACAGAGACTGTATCTGATTTCAGGAAAGCCTGGGATAGGCACATGGGATCTCTTGGAGAGATGAAGAGACAGTGGTTGCTGTGGATGGGCAGACTGGATGGGCCATTTGGCTTTTATCTGCCATCTTGTTTCTATGTTTCTAACTTACATATTATGTACCTGGAACAATGGAGGGTTAAGTGACTTGCCCAGAGTCACAAGGAGCTGCAATGGGAATTGAATCCAGTTCCCCTGGTTCTCAGGACATTGCACTAACTATTAGGCAACTGGCTGAAACCCAGGGAGTTGCTGCTTCAAATCCCACTATAATTGTTAGTAATTTTCTTTTCTTTTTTAATTGTGAGCCCTGCAGGGACATAAACATATCTGCTGTGACTTCCCTTTCTCCATCCAGTGAAGAATTGCTCGATTGGAGCACTTTTCTGTAACCTGAATATATCAAGTATCAGGTCTACATACAGACATCCATCTTTTTGGACATGGATGTCCCTTCCTGTTCTGATTAAAAACTTTGAGAGACCCCCCAGGAAAGAGACTTGGGAGTACTGGTCAACAAGTCAATGAAGCCGTCTGCGCAATGCACGGCAGCGGCAAAAAGGGCGAACAGAATGCTACGAATGATTAAAAAGGGGATCACGAACAGATCGGAGAAAGTTATCGTGCCACTGTACTTGGCCATGGTGCGCCCTCACCTGGAATACTGTGTCCAGCACTGGTTGCCATACATGAAGAAGGACATGGTACTACTCGAAAGGGTCCAGAGAAGAGCGACTAAAATGGTTAAGGGGTTGGAGGAGTTGCCATACAGTGAGAGTTTAGAGAAGCTGAGCCTCTTCTCCCTTGAAAAGAGGAGACTGAGAGGGGACATTATCGAAACATTCAAGATAATGAAGGGAATAGACTTAGTAGATACAGACAGGTTGTTCACCCTCTCCAAGGTGGAGAGAACGAAAGGGCACTCTCTAAATTTAAAAGGGAATAGATTCCGTACAAACATAAGGAAGGTCTTCTTCACCCAGAGAGTGGTAGAGAACTGGAATGCTCTTCCAGAGTCTGTTATAAGGGAAAACACCCTCCAGGGGTTCAAGACAAGGTTGGACAAGTTCCTGCTGAATCAGAACGAACGCAAGTAGGGCTGGTCTCGGATAGGGCACTGGTCTTTGACCTGGGGGCCGCCGCATGAGCGGACTGCTGGGCACGATGGACCACTGGTCTGACCCAGCAGCGGCTTTTCTTATGTTCTTATGGACATCCATATTTTGGTTCTTCCCTAGTTCCACCCAAAACATGCTCCCTTGCCATCTGGATATAATGCAATTTTAGACATCTATTTCCCAGCTTTATAATTAGGAAGGGGACTCTAGTTCTCTATATATGTATTTATAAATAATGTTAAATGGATATCTGAATTATTTATAGAGCATGGTGTAATGATTATGTATAAAGATTTGTTAAATAAATGAAAATATTTTCTATACAGCTTTTTTTAGTAAGATATTAGCTTTATAAAATTGGGATTTGGACATCCAGACTATATGGATTTAAGATGTCCAAACACAAATAGAGATTCTAAAATAAGCACCTTAATGTATGAATTTATAATTTACATTTTCTATGGGAATCAATATAAAACACATTAATCCAATAACACATGTACAATATCTGTCCCAATTAAATTTTTTTTTTTAAGTCTTGACAGGATCCCCCCCCCCCCCCAACGATGCCCCCCTGAATTAAAAAATAAAATTGGCACAGCAAGACAGGGCAGGAGGGATGCCCACTCCTTCCTGCCTCGGCCACCCAGACCCCTCTCCCCACATCCCTCCATGAAGATCATCAGAAAGGAAGCCCACTCCCTCCTGCCTCATCTACCCAGACTCCCCCCCCCCCACTTCCTCATAAATATTGGCAGGATGGATGCCCACTCCCTCCTGCCTTAGCCACTTGGACACTCCTTGACCCACCTCTCCCCTTTCCTTATTCAAAAGATGAGCAGGAAGAATGCCCACTTCCTCCTGCCAGTAGGTCCATCTCTTCAAAATGCCAGGACTTCTTCTTCCAGTGCATCCTGGGATGTACTGAGAGGGGCCTAAGATTCTGATTGGTTCAGTTACCCAAGGCCTCTCCTATAGGAGGGGGCCTTAGGCACCTGGGCCAATCAGGGTCTTAGACCCCTTCCCAGTGTAATCTTTTGAGATATCAATATGCTTTGAAAATATGCATTATGTTGTCTCGATGGTAGGACATAGACCTGAAATATTGACTTGCAGGCATTATATAAGAATTATGAAGGTTAACTAGAAGGGCATGATCATAAGTGAAAAGGAACATGAAATGATGGAAGCTAGAAATAATCTGGTAGAAAACCTGATCCAAAGAGCATGCTGGTCATGTGCTCAGAAGTTCTAGAAGCAAATAAGCTAATTTACTACATCAGGAAGGGAAAATAGTGAGGAAAACAGAGAACAAGCTGGAGCAATGGCATTTGAAAATTATCAAGATCTGAAAATATGGGAAAAAACTGAAAGCTGAATATAATGGATCACCATAGTTGCCACCACCTTATCACAGATAACATTTGATTATGATGATGATATTTATAACTATTTATAGCAATAAATTCTTTTAAATTAACTTTGAGAGTGCTTTGAGTGCATTCAGAAACCATTAGGAAGGTTCTCTTTCGTGCTTTAATTGTTTCATGTACTTATCATTGATGCCTCACACTAGACTAGAAGCTACAGTTTATTGTTTATTTAAAGCTTTTATACTGCTAACTAATGACTAAGAAGTCAATTCAGAGTGGTTTACATGAGCAGTTCAGAGATTAAGAAATGTTCATGTTGATAAATGTCTTTCTCTGGATGTCTCTTTTCTGCAGTTAATCTCTATGCCTCAATTAGAATCCACAGAATTATCAAGGACATTGGGAACAACTTCTAACAGCGGAGAGATTCTGAGCTCTACAAACAAAGAGCTGGTATGTCAAAACAAGGTTTGCATGGAGGTCTATTATTTCATTGCTGATTGATTATGTAATTTAAAGTCTAAAGTCTTCTTCAGCCCCTCAAAGAAGACCAATAGTTGACAAACTCAAGTAGCTATGGATAGCTAGCTGTTCCATGAAAGCACTTCTATCTCATGAAAGGAAAGAAAATTGTAAAAATAGGCAATTAGGAAGTCATTTTTTTAAGCAACTTGAGCTTGTAGAACAACATAGAAACATGACGGCAGATAAAAGCCAAATGGCCCATCTAGTCTGCCCATCCACAGTACCATTATTTGACCTTTTATATGCCCAGTAACCATTATCTGACATTTTATATGCCCAAATAGCTGCTTAATAAATTGTCCCAGCTTAGACTTCCATACAAGTAGATCCAAGGAAAACAGCACTTAGGTAATATACACATAGGTATTCCCAGGGGCAGAGAATAGGTAGAGCAAGGGAAAAATTGGCACTTCTTTTTGCATGTGCTGGTAAGAATTGGCATAAATAATATATGATGAAAAAACTACTAAATGTTAGCCTACCGGCTGCAAATTTAAACATAACGATTCTACAGTAAAAAAAAGTCAAAGCAGGTTTTACTATCTACATTTACTGGGTTCTTTTATCCACAATGGTATAGCCGTCAAAGTTTTTATTTTGGGTTTGGCATACATGGTTGTAGTCAGCAATCTATGCGACAGCACTTCGGTTTCCCTGCATGACTTTTTTTAGTAATCGGGCATGTCTACAATTTTGTGCCTTTTGCCCCTGGGTCTGACAGCTCACACGCTTTGACTTTTTGCTGTATAATCTTTATGTTTAAATTTGGAGCCGGTAGGCTAACATGTAGCAGTTTTTTCATCATATATTATTTATGCTTTTGCTATTATCCAGACACATTTCTCTCTGGATATTTGGCACCGGTCCCAGATTATGGCCGGTTAAGTATGCCTCTTATGACTGGTTCTGTTCTGCCATTTGTTCTGTGATTTTTATCTCTCAGCTTGGAGTTTTCTCATATGGCAGTTTATACACTCTGATATTCCAGGCTGTTTAGTCCCCTTTATAAAGTTTTTATTCAGGTTGTTTTTAACAAGCCAAATTGTTTGGTTTCCCCTTCTGGTGTTCAGTTCTGTGACTAACTATGATAGCGGATAGGTCAGTTCTCTGCATTATTTCATACACACTACATGCTGGGTCTGTGATAACTTAATTGACCCAAATAGATGTTCTAACTATTTCATATTGGTTTTATTGTTTTATTCACATCGGTTATTGTCTACTTTTTATCAAACACATTCTATATCGGAGACACGAAATGCATGATGGGTGTTTCTGTGTTTCTTAAAATTCTTCCTTGGTGTCTAATGATCTTGGCTATTTTATGCAATATATTCATCATTTGTGATATCATATTTCTGAATTTGTAATTAGCTAGACTGATTTTTTTATGTTATTTTACATTCATGTTTATAGGTTCACTGTTATCTGACTGCTTTGTACTGTGTTTAAAGGTCAGCGTACTTTTACCATTTTTTACTATGTCTGTATCATCATTCTATACATTATTATATATATTTTTAATGTTTTATGTGTATAATGATTGCTCTGAGACATATTCTTATTTGGTTTTCTTCTCTTTTCTTTTGTTTCTCTGGTACTGCTCATTGTATTTCTTTAGGACCCCTAAAGAAGGCTAGACACTGCCGAAACACGGCCCATGTAGGGTTTGTTTATTGTAAACGCAGTACAATCATTGCTTTTATTTGGTTGGAATATGCTTGGTTTTTAATACATTGTGGAACATTTTATTTGTTCAAGACATCAATAAACTTTAACATTTTAAACTCTTGGAAGTCCAGGATCTGGTTCCAACAACACAATGACCTGACCTGAACTGACTCTATAAAAAATATAGCCAAGCAGCATGTGACCTTAACAACTGCCCCCCTTACCTATTAAAAACCTCAAATCCAAAATTCTGAACTCACCCCATTCAATAACTGCTAACAGAGGGCCAATTACCACAGGAACTCAGCAAGATCATTATCACCCCAATCTATCTTCCAACTAAAGGCCCATAGCCTCGATACCAAAACTGTTTGTGGTATTGCAGTATACAAAAATAAAGTTATTATTATTATATGTTAAAGCTAATAGAAGGCCTCATAGCACAATACCTCAAAAGCTATCAAGAAGACCACAGCCTACTTCACCCCTCACAATCTGTGTTCAGGACCAACTACAACACAGAGATATTACTAGGGTCTCTCCTGGACACAGCCTGACAGAACCTAAGCAAAAGTAAAAAGATGCTAGTCATATAACTTGATCTCTCCGCAGCATTGGACCTGGTAGATCATACCATCCTAGTACAAATACTGGAAGCTACAGGAATCATAGGCAGGGGACACACATAATTCCAAGTATTCCTACAATCTAGAACCTACAGAGTCAAGACAAATGGCGAAAAATAACCCAAACCAGAGTTACCAGATGCTAGGTTCTGCCTTGGGGGTTAGTGCTCAAGAAAAGGATCTGGGTGTCATTTTAGACAATACGATGAACCTTCCAGCCAATGCGTGGTGGTGGCCAAAAAAGCAAACAAGATGCTAGGAATTATTTAAAAAGGGATGGTCAACAAGACTAAGATTGTTATAATTCCCCTGTATCGCTCCATAGTGCGACCTCATCTGGAGTATTGCGTTCAATTCTGGTCTCCTTATCTCAATAAAGATATAGTGGTACTAGAAAAGGTTCAAAGAAGAGCAACCAAGATTGTAAAGGGGATGGAACTCCTCTTGTATGAGGAAAGACTAAAACAGTTAGGGCTCTTCAGCTTGGAAAATAGACAGCTGAGGGGAGATATGACTGAAGTCTACAAAATCCTGAGTGTAGTAGAATGGGTACAAGCAGATCGATTTTTCACTCCGTCAAAAATTACAAAGACTAGGGGACACTCGATGAAGTTACAGGGAAATGCTTTTAAAACCAATAGGAGGAAATATTTTTTTACTCAGAGAATAGTTAAGTTCTGGAATGCATTGCCAGAGGTTGTGGTAAGAGCAGAGAGCATAGCTAGTTTTAAGAAGGGTATAGACAATTTCCTGGAGGAAAGGTCCATAGTCTTATTGAGAAAGACATGGGGCAAGCCACTGCTTGACCTGGATCGGTAGCATGGAATGTAGCTACTCTTTGGGTTTTGGCCAGGTACTAGTGACCTGGATTGGCCACCATGAGAACAAGTTACTGGGCTTGATGGGACTTTTGGGCTGACCCAGTAAGGCTATTCTTATGTTCTTATGTAACCCTGGTCCAACCCCTGCGGCATACCCCAATGGTCACCACTATCTCCAATGCTTTTCAACCTGTACCTCGCCTCCCTTGGTAGCAGTTTGGACAAACTAGGAATAACATCATACAGCTACACAGATGACATCACCATACTCCTTCATCTCAACCAATCAACTCCCAACAGAACAGGAAAACTGCATAAGACATTAGAAACAGTTGAAAAATGGATGAAAGACCACAAACTAAAGCTGAACATGAAGAAAACAAAATTTCTACTGTTCGTAAAGGACAAAACTCCAGCCATAATTAACATAGAAATAAACACCATCAGAGGACTTTTGTGAATTTGTTCTACATAATTCAATTATTCCTTCCTACAATCGCAGGTGACATAAACATACACCTAGATGAAGAGGACAATCCAGATACGAAAGTCTTTAAAAACTTTCTATCCTTACTCAATTACAATCTCCCTTTACCCACACAAACACATGTAAAAGGTCATCACTTAGATGTAGTAGCTATGTCCACAAAGGAAATTTTAGACCCTTCCATCTCTCTACCTGATGGCACCTGGTGTCACGATATCTGGTCTGACCATTTTATTTATTATTTCAAGTTAAGCTGGACTCATTTAAAATTTAAAACACATCCAAAGATAAAAAGAAAACATCACACAAGAGGTTATATTAATCCAGAAGAATATTGGTCACAATATGAACTACAAGTGGAGATAGGTGAAGGAGTCAATTTTTGGGATCACATTTTAGATAAAATTGCCCCTAAACGAAATAGCAAAAGCTGTGCAAATAAATATAACAAATGGTTTGACACCAAACTTCTAAAAATGAAACAACTAGTAAGACGACTGGAAATAATTTGGAAAAAAACAGGAGAATTGTCAGACCGTAACAACTGGAGATCTAACATAAAAATCTACAAACTACTGATAAAAGACAAACGTAAAGCATTCTACTCTTCTAAAATCAATTTATCTAGCCCTAGTTCAAAAGGAATCAATACAAAAGAGCTGTTCAACTTGGTTATAAATTTATTTGACACCACATGCTACACTCAACTCGGGTACAATATTAAACTACCTTCAGCAAATGATTTAGCACAGCATTTCGATTCAAAAATTAAAAACCTAAGAAACAACTGTTCAACAAATGACACTAATGATCATCAAATAGCTAACATACAAGGAAATGAAATACCAGCAGACATGATATGGAGTTCCTTTCACGATTTAGAATGGAATAATTATATCAAACTATATAACAAATACTCTAAATTGCTGAAACAAGGCTGCCCTGTGAACTTCTAAAAGCTAAGTTACTCAGCATTTCATATTCTGCTCTTTTCACTGGTTTTCAGCATTATATCTGCTTAATTTCTCTTCTCCTCCCTGTTTCTTACTAAAAAAAAAATATAAAAAAGCACAAAAAATAAATCCTTCTCTTTCCTCTGTTAAATCTTATTTCCTCTTCCTGCATTTTTGTTTAAAATACTGTGTTTTAGGTGGTATAGAGCCTATATTTCTGGTGCCTGTGGCTCAGGGTGACTAAAGTAGGGAAAATCCTGTTATAAATCTTGTGTTTTAGGGTAGCACTGATAGAACCTGCATTTTTGTTTAAAATACTGTGTTTTAGGTGGTATAGAGCCTATATTTCTGGTCACTTCACAACCAATCAAGTCACTTCACAACCAATCAAGATGACCTTTATTCTATGCAATCACTGTGGTGCTTTAATTCCAAGACATACTATTTGGAGGCTTAAGGCTTGCCCCATCTGTCTTCAACTTGCCAGTATTAAGGAGGAGCTCTGCAAACTTAAACAGGAATTGAATACAATTAAAGCAGCTTCCATCACTCCACAAAATCATACCAACTTACCACCTCTACCTCAAAGAATAAAACAGCCCAGGAATAAATGGGTCACAGTAGGCTCAGGAAGACTGCGATATGTAACACAGAAACATCCACCTTCACTAATATTACCTCTACAGAATTCCTTCGCTCCACTAGTGCACTGCGATACTCAGGAAAACAGAAGGGAGGTGGGACTGGAACCAATGAAGGAAACTCAAGAGAACAAGAGCACCCTAAGTACAAATAAAAAAGCCAAAAACAGAAAACTATTACTGTTGGGGGATTCCATCATCAGAGGCATTAACCTTAGAACACAGGGCGAGGAGACCAAAATAGTGAAATGTCTTCCAGGATCCTCAGCTACCAGGAGTTCCAGGCAAATACTGACTATAATTAAGGAAGAAACTAAGGATTTTAACACTGATGTTGTTATCCATCTGGGAACAAATGACCTGGCCAACAACTCCACACTTGCAGCACAGAAAGCTTTTCGGGAGCTTGGTGAGGGCGTGAAACCTTTTGTAAAGACTTTAGCTTTTTCTGAAATACTGCCTGCATATGGAAAAGGAGAGCAAAGAGTGAAAAACACAGAGGACTTTAATAGATGGCTCAGAGCCTGGTGTCATCAAGAAGGCTTCAGGTACATAGGAGGATGGGGAAATACATGGAAGGACAAGAAGCTATATTGCACTGATGGGCTACATATTACTACAGCAGGAAAAAGAAACCTTGCAGAGAAATTTAGACAATATTTTTCTAGGCATTTAAACTAGAAGGTGGGGGTGGTGTATGTACGAAGGACAATTATAGAGACCACCCCCGGCAAAAGAAAAGATGTGATAGTAGTAAAGGCTGCAACATAAGCAATATCAGCAACTCATTTCTTAGTATTGCAACGGAAAGTGAAACGACACAAAAATCCATACGAAAAAGGAGATTATCGCTGAAAAATAGCTGGAAAGCGATGACCACAAATGCTCGCAGTCTAAGCAACAAAGTTCATGATCTGCAAGCCCTGATATTAGAGGCAGATCTAGATATTGTTGCTATCACAGAGACATGGTTCAGTGAATCACATGGATGGGATGCAAACATACCGGGATATAATCTTTTTAGGAAGGACAGAGATGGTCATAAAGGTGGAGGAGTAGCTCTCTATGTAAAGATCAATATCCAAGCGACCGAAATGCAAGGGACCTGGGGAGAGGAAGAAGCGATATGGATTGCTCTGAAAAGAGAAGATGGAACTTCTATCTACGTGGGTATAGTCTACAGACCTCCGACTCAATCGCAGCAAATTGATAAGGATCTGATTGTGGATATCCAAAAGTTTGGAAGGAAAGAGGAGGTTCTGCTGTTGGGAGATTTCAACCTGCCTGATGCGGACTGGAATGTTCCGTCTGCGGAATCGGAAAGAAATAGGGAGATTGTGGATGCCTTTCAAGAGGCTCTGCTCAGACAAATGGTGACGGAACCCACAAGGGAAAAAGCGATATTGGATCTGGTCCTCACAAATGGAGAGAGTATCTCTAATGTTCGAGTGGGTGCTCACCTGGGTAGTAGCGATCATTAAACGGTTTGGTTTGATATAACGGCTAAAGTGGAGAGCGGCCGCACGATACTTAAAGTCCTAGATTTCAAACGTACGGACTTTAATGCAATGGGAAAGTACCTGAAGAAAGAGCTGTTAGGATGGGAGGACATAAGAGAAGTGGAAAGACAGTGGTCTAAGCTGAAAGGAGTGATAAAAATGGCTAAGGACCTTTATGTGAAGAAAATCAATAAAAACAAGAGAAAAAGGAAGCCGATATGGTTCTCCAACCTAGTGGCTGAGAAAATAAAGGCGAAAGAGTTGGCGTTCATGAAATATAAAAAAACCCAAGAAGAGGAGAGCAGAAAGGACTACAGGGTGAAACTGAAAGAAGCCAAGAGAGAGATACGTTTGGCGAAGGCACAGGCGGAAGAACAAATGGCTAAAAATGTAAAAAAGGGAGATAAAAATTTTTTCAGATATATTAGTGAAAGGAGGAAGATAAAAAATGGAATTGCTAGGCTAAAAGATGCTGGGAACAAATATGTGGAGAGTGATGACGAGAAAGCAAATGTGCTAAACAAATACTTCTGTTCTGTGTTCACAGAAGAAAATCCTGGAGAAGGACCGAGATTGTCTGGCAAAGTTACACGAGAAAATGGAGTAGATTCTGCGCCGTTCATGGAGGAGGGTGTTTATGAGCAACTTGAAAAACTGAAGGTGGACAAACCGATGGGACCAGACGGGATCCATCCCAGGATACTAAGGGAGCTCAGAGAGGTTCTGACGAGTCCTATTAAAGACTTGTTCAACAAATCTCTGGAGACGGGAGTGATTCCTGGGGATTGGAGGAGAGCGGATGTGGTCCCTATTCATAAAAGTGGTCACAGGGATGAAGCAGGAAACTAGAGGCCGGTGTGAGCCTCACTTCAGTTGTTGGAAAAATAATGGAAGTGTTGCTTAAAGAAAGGATAGTTTATTTCCTTGAATCTAATGGGTTACAGGATCCGAGGCAACATGGCTTTACAAAAGGTAAATCGTGCCAAACGAACCTGATTGAATTTTTTGATTGGGTGACCAGAGAGCTGGATCGAGGACATATGCTAGATGTAATTTACTTGGATTTCAGCAAAGCCTTTGATACAGTTCCTCATAGGAGGCTGTTGAACAAACTTGAAGGGCTGAAGTTAGGACCCAAAGTGGTGAACTGGGTCAGAAACTGGCTGTCGGACAGACGCCAGAGGGTGGTGGTTAATGGAAGTCGCTCGAAGGAAGGAAAGGTGAGTAGTGGAGTCCCTCAGGGTTCAGTGCTGGGGCCAATCCTGTTCAATATGTATGTAAGTGACATTGCTGAAGGGTTAGAAGAAAAAGTGTGCCTTTTTGCAGATGATACCAAGATTTGTAACAGAGTAGACACCGAAGAGGGAGTGGAAAATATGAAAAAGGATCTGCAAAAGTTAGAGGAATGGTCTAATGCCTGGCAACTAAAATTCAATGCAAAGAAATGCAGAGTAATGCATTTGGGGATTAATAATAGGAAGGAACCGTATATGCTGGGAGGAGAGAAGCTGATATGCACGGACGGGGAGAAGGACCTTGGGGTGATAGTGTCCGAAGATCTAAAGGCGAAAAAACAATGTGACAAGGCAGTGGCTGCTGCCAGAAGGATTCTGGGCTGTATAAAGAGAGGCGTAGTCAGTAGAAGGAAGAAGGTGTTAATGCCCCTGTACAGGTCATTGGTGAGGCCCCACTTGGAGTATTGTGTTCAGTTTTGGAGACCGTATCTGGCGAAAGACGTAAGAAGACTTGAGGCGGTTCAGAGGAGGGCGACGAAAGTGATAGGAGGCTTGCGCCAGAAGACGTATGAGGAGAGACTGGAAGCCCTGAATATGTATACCCTAGAGGAAAGGAGAGACAGGGGAGATATGATTCAGACGTTCAAATACTTAAAGAATATTAACGTAGAACAAAATCTTTTCCAGAGAAAGGAAAATGGTAAAACCAGAGGACATAATTTGAGGTTGAGGGGTGGTAGATTCAGGGGCAATGTTAGGAAATTCTACTTTACGGAGAGGGTGGTGGATGCCTGGAATGCGCTCCCGAGAGAGGTGGTGGAGAGTAAAACTGTGACTGAGTTCAAAGAAGCGTGGGATGAACACAGAAGATTTAGAATCAGAAAATAATATTAAAGATTGAACTAGGCCAGTTACTGGGCAGACTTGTACGGTCTGTGTCTGTGTATGGCCGTTTGGAGGAGGATGGGCAGGAGAGGGCTTCAATGGCTGGGAGGGTGTAGATGGGCTGGAGTAAGTCTTAACAGAGATTTCGGCAGTTGGAACCCAAGCACAGTACCGGGTAAAGCTTTGGATTCTCACCCAGAAATAGCTAAGAAGAAAAAAAAAAAATTTAAATTGAATCAGGTTGGGCAGACTGGATGGACCATTCGGGTCTTTATCTGCCGTCATCTACTATGTTACTATGTAAATCATACTGCGTTCTGGACTCATGTCCCCCAGAAATTATAACAGCGGCTCCATTAGAATTTAAACTATCTTTGCTGCATTACTTAGCCCGTAGCCTAAAAAAATGGAAAGTTCCTCACTAATAACGGTCACATAATAATAACCCCAATTCCAAAAAAATAGTAAAGAATCATCAGCACTGGTAACCAACTATAGACCAGTAGCATCCATTCCATTTATTGTAAAAATCATGTAAGGATTGGTACATACCCAATTGATGGAATATCTTGATCAGTTCTCTCTCTTACATGAAACTCAATCCGGTTTTAGACCTTTGTTCAGTACTAAGACAGTAATTGTGGCTATCTTAGATAATCTGCGTCTCTTGTTCAGCAAGGACCTTAATGCCCTGGTCATGCAATTTGATATGAGCTCTGCCTATGACCTAGTGGACCATGGGAAAATGCTACAATAACTAGATGCTATTGGTATTAGGGAAGAGGTATTGGACTGGTTTCAATGCTTCCTTATGTCCCGTACCTATCAAATACGTTTCAATTATGATCTCTCCGATACCTGGAGCAATCCATCTGGTGTACCGCAAGGGTCACCGCTATTCCCATTGCTTTTCAATGTCTACATGTCCTCACTAGGTGTGCAATTGACCCTGCTGGGGATAAAATTATTCAGTTACTCCAAAGGCATCAGAAGCACTAAATTTGATGGAGCAATGGATGACTGAATTCAAACTGAAACTTAATTCAGAAAAAACAAATGTTTTTGTAGCTTCGCCACATCTGCTTGACACGAAAACACCACTATGCATCAATAAACTTAGTTATCCTATTCAGACTACTATGAAGGTATTGGGTGTAACACTAGATCAGTGCCTAACCATGAAAAACCAAGTAGACTCCTTAATCAGAAAGGGTTTTTTCATTCTCTGGAAACTTCGATCCATGAGAGTATACTTTGATATGTCAGCATTTAGAATTCTAGTACAATCCCTCGTACTGAGTCAACTTGATTACTGTAACATCGCCTATTTAGCAATTTCCCAAAAGAATATGCGACGATTACAATTAATGCAAAATGCAGCGGTCAAACTGATTTTTGGGCTGAAGAAGTTTGGTCACATGACACCTTACTACCGACAGCTGCATTGACTACCGATGGAGGCATGCATAAAGTTTAAGTTCACCTATCTCTGCTTTAAAGTACTATACGGTCTAGCCCCTAAATACATAACTGACCTTTTCTCCTTCTCAGCCAACAGACATAAGAGAAGCTCACGTTTGAACTTCGTTTCCCCCCAGTTATAGGATGTACACTCAAAAGACACCATCAACATCTTTTCTCACATCTAGAACAATTGCTCACGCCTACTACTTATGGGGAATTTAGGAAACGCCTAAAAATATATCTGTTTCTGAAGTATTTAGACAACTGACCCATACAACTCTTTCTCTTCAATAACGGTTCCCTTGAGCTGTTAACCACTATCTTTCACCTCTGTTAAGTTCAATCAATTTGTACTATCTTTTAATCTTTGTAAACCGCATAGAACTTCATGGTCCTGCAGTATATAAACTGTTATTATTATTATTATTATACCCCATGTAACCCGCCCTAAAATTTCTTGGAGTGATGATAGACAGATTCTGCACCATGCAACTGCAAATCAACAAGACTGTCAAGAAATCCTTCAAAGTCATGTGTAACTTATGACAAATTCAAAAATTATTCGATGGGGAGCAATTCTAGTCCTTAGTCCTGGAACTTCCTGCAACATCCTTTACCTACCATGCCCCACAGGCATGATAAAACAATTATAGACTATACACAGCATGGCCCTCAGACTGATCTATTCACGAAGCAAATATGAGCACATCACCACCACATAGCTAGAAACACACTGGTTCCCAATGAAAGCATGAATATTATTCAATTTTTACTGTCTATTATTCAAAGCACTGAATGGCGCTACCCCTTCCTACCTGAACGATCACCTTATCCAGAACAACTCAACCAGGCCAAGAAGATTAGAAGAACACAGTCTCCATTTACTCACCCCCAATCAAAGGCACACAGTGCAAGAAGATGGAAGATGGTCTACTAGGAAAACAGGCAGCAAAATTTGACCACCACCTCTCCTACTTACTGATAACAACTATACAAATACAAAACCTTCCGAAGGGAAATAAAGACCTTGCTATTCAAGAAATTTGTCAAGACAAATTAAAGCCATACTTAATTATCCCTGCTCTTGTAAATATCTGAATAAGTCACAGTCTTGTAATTAGTACCTGAAACCAGGGCAGGATTAACCAATAAGCCAAGTAGGCACGTGGCTAGGACCCGAAATGGTCGGGGGGCCTGATGAAGGAGAGCATCAACATTGTTTTTTCCAAACAGCGATGGGCCCTTCCAGCATCGATCGGCAATGCGGAACCCCCCCCCCCCCCATCGACGGAAAGTAAGACAAGCAAGCAACGCAGGTAAGAAAGGAAATGGGAACTGTAATTGTGCAAGCAGTGCTGCTTGTCCAAAGCTTCCTCTCTGACGCAGCTTCCTGTTTCTGCATGGGCACATGGTGGGGTGGGGCGGGGCAGGGCAGGGGGCCCAGTGTACTTATGTGCCTAGGGGCCCTTGACAAATTAATCCTGCCCTGCCTGAAACTGTAATTCCCCTAGAAATGTCCAGCTTACTCTTTTGGAATCCGCCTAGAACTGCAAGATTAAGGCAGAATAAAAGTCACTAATGTAATGAAACTGGAAAAGTTACAATAAATGACAACCAAAATGATTAAGGGGATGGAACAATTCTCATTTATGGAAAGGTTAAAAAGTTTAGGGCTCTTAAGCTTAGCGAAGAAGCAGCTGAGTGGATGTGGTAAAGCTCTATGAAACAGGTAATTGTGAATCAATTATATACTCTTTCAAAAAGTGCAAAAGACTATGGTAACTCCATGAAGCAACATAGTGGCGTATTTAAAAACAAATATAAGAAAATATTTTTTTCATTCAATTTATATTTAAGCTCTGGAACTCATTGCTTTAGTATGTGGTAAAAGCTGTTAATGTAGCTAGGTTTAAAAAAAGGTTTGGATCCAACATGGCCGTGACTGGCTGAAGCTAGGAAGACGCCTTGAGTGCTAGTCAGTTTAAGAATTTTCCTTCAGGTTTGCGTCTGTCCAGATTACCTGATATGCCGAAAAGAAGAGACAGAAGCACTGCTGGTGCTTCACGTCGCTCTGGTGCCTCTCCACTCAGCTCTATTGATGAGTTCCTGAAAAGCCTGCAGAGTGACCCGTTGATGTCGCAGGAACCACTGGTAATAAGTGGAGCTGAGGCGGATCTCCATGGTTCAGATACAACTTTGAGCCCCGACATTAGAGCTCCGCCTCTACAGCTTCAGTGTTCCAGCTCACCACGGGGTTGAGACACACCAGAGGTAGACGTATCTCTTTCCCAGGAGGCTGAGAGATCAAGTATGGTGAGCATGGTCTCAGATTTTCTTCTGTGGAAGGAGATTTTGGAGGAATCTGTGCGGTACCATCAGAGGGAGTTGAGCAACCTCAAGCTGGAGATCAGCAAGGTGGAGAACCGAGCGGTGAGCGAGTATCTACTGTTCAATTACAATCCTTTATTATACAAAAACCACCTGAAGTGACCCTAGATTCCCTTTGGGACTTAATGGTAAATCTGGGAAAATCTTTAACTCCTCAAATTAATGTTTTGGAGGTTAAAATAAACAAACAAAAGGAGGAAATAGGAGAATTAAAGTAAGAAGTGAGTTCCTTTAAATCTCAATCTGATAAGTTTGATAAAGATTTAATAGAGATTTGTCGTGTTCAAGAAGCATAGATTAAAGACAATTTATATTTAAGAAGAAAAACTGAAACATTAGAGAATAATCTTCGCAGTAATAACTTGCACTTTATAAATTTCCTGAAGGTATACGCTGTATCACCTAGGGAAATATTTCCTGGAAATTTTGGGGATATCAGAAGTATCATTTCCACCTTTTAAACAAGTTTATTATTTACCGACAATAGTGCAACAAGCTGAACAGCCAGCAGACCAATGTCAAGATGTATCAAAACTAGATATATCAAATATTTTGGAGGTCTCTGATAAGGAAATAGCTCAAACTTCTACTTTAATGGCATCAGTGGCACTTTTGGCGGACAAAGTATGGATTTTGAAGCTATTCTTCAAAAACAGACAAAAAGAATTCCTAGGTCTCCAAATTCAAATATTTCCTGATGTATCTCATGAAACTCAGAAGCGTAGAAGACAATTTTTGCTTTGAAAATAGGAGTCACTTTGATTGGTGGGACTTTTTTCCTAAAATATCCATGGAAATGTATAGTTAATTACCATTCTGTAAAGTATGTTTTCTTTGAGCCTGCACAATTGACCACTTTCTTATCTTCAAAACGTCTTGAGGGACACAACATTTAGAGCTCAGATGTAAAATACTGTATGTCTTTCTTCTAGTCTTTAGTCGGTCACTTTTCCTTTTTTCTCTTTGACTAATCTGCTTATTTGTATTCTGGATCCTGATATTGTGGACTTTAGAAGGATAAGTCTATATTTTTGGATGGTTTTGTTTCCTTTTAAAAAAAATTTTGATGGCTATTTTCATTCATTCTGTACAAGAGGGTAATGCTTGTTAAAAATGTAAATTTCATAAAAATAAAATAACAAAATAAATAAAAAGGTATGGATAAATTCTGGAGAAAAAGTCCATAAACCATTATTAAGGTAGACCAGATGAAAGCCACTGCTTATGCCTGCTGAAATCTGACACTCCTTCATTGAACCCAGTCTACCAACATGATCACGCAGTTTTCCAAACTAGTTAATCTCTCCCATCCCAGCCCCAGCTGCATCCCTCTCACTGCAAAATCCTGACTCCCTCATTGAGCCCAGGCTGTCCACACAGTAGAGCAGGTGTAAGAGGCAGCTCAATCCTCTGCTCCTTCTCTGCTTGAGGCTAGCCAGCCTAAAGACTGGCCTTAGATAGAGCTATCAGATGTCCAGGAAAACCCAGACATGTCTTCTTTATCGAGGATTGTCTGGGTACCCAAACAGTTTTCTAAAAATGGGGGAGTCTGTTCGGGTTTAGCTGGGTCTCCTGACTCCCCCATCTCTTTTCCGGGCACAGCGACTGTAATTGAATCTTTGGGCGGCCAGCAGCAACAATGAGGTAAGCCTGCTACAGCTGGCCTGCCCCAGAAGCAGCCTCTCTGCAAGTCTTGCCTATGCAAAAATAGGAAGTACCTGCAAAGAGGCGGCTTCCAGGGAAGGCCGGTGGTAGCAGGCTAACTTTATTGCTGCTGCTGCTGCTGCTGGCTGCCTGAATATTCAATTACAGCGGCCAAGCCTGGGGAGGAGGTAGATGGGGGAGTTGGGAGCTAGAGAGGTTGTGAGGGGAAGCAGTATCAGAGGAGGGAAGGAGAAGGGACTGAAGGCTGGAAAAACATGGATGAAGAGGGGCTTGAGAAACAGCATGGAGGGAGGGAGGAGGGATGACTGGAGAAGCATTATAGAAAGCAGAGAGTGCTGAAGAAAGGAGCATGGAGTAGGGTAGTGCTGGATGGGAGGGGAGATATAGAAACAGCAGGAAAGGAGATTGGAAGGAGAGAGAAGGGCACCTGTAAATGGGGGGAGGGTTGAGAGTTGAGAGAGGTAGATAAAGAAAGAAAGAAGCACCCATGGGGGAGGAGGGTTGGAGGAAAGGGGAGAGAAGCACTAAAAGGGTACAAAGGATAGAAAGGAGGACCAAGGAAATGGGTGGTGTGTGAGCAGGGTTGTGGGTGGAGTATGGGCAGGGTCATGTGTCCTTTTTTTATGTCTTCACAAATATGGTAACCCTAGCCTTAGGTTGAAGCTCTTCTTTCCCTGGAGTCTCCTTCTCTTCTTTCTTGTGCCCCTCTTTTTTTTCTATGGGCTTGCTCAAGGGTTTTTCTAGTTCCCTGTAATAGCACCAAGGGAACACCCCTTCAGATTATATCACACAATCAGTAAATCAGGTCAGGGCCCAATAGTTCACCCACACTGATTTAGAAAGGGAATTTTGGTGTCCCTATCACACCCATGGCCAGGAGTTTTATAATATAAGATAGATACTTCCTCTTTGACTTCTCTGATTTTCTCATCTCTTTTACCAGTGGCATAGCTGGAAGGCAATTTGTGGGTGGGCAAGTGGGTAGGTTGGGTGGACATGCATTTCCTCTTCTCTTCTCCCCCACCCCACCGCAACCATGAAGTTTAAAAATTAAATACACTTTCCCCTCCGTATTCGCGGTTTCGTTGTTCGCGGTTTCAGTTATTTGCGTTTTTTTGTGTGCAGGCTCCGCCCCCAAATTTACACCACAGGAAGTCGCTGCTCCCAGCGATGCACAGAGAAAATCGATCCTTCCAGTGATGCACAGAGAGAATCATTCCTCTCAGCATTGTACAGATAAAATCACGGCACTTTCTTCATAGGTGAAAACAAAAACAAAAAACCGTGGATACAGATGTTCTGGAGATAATTTATTATACACTGACATATAAAAACATGAAAACTCAATTTAAAAAGTACAATGATAAAAAAGGCAGTTATAAAAATCCAACTGGACCCATACACTGTATTTTTTATCATTGTACTTTTTTAATTGAATTTTCATGTTTTTTTTATATGTCAGTGTATAATAAATTATCTCCAGAACATCTGTATCCACAGTTTTTGTTTTTGTTTTCATCGGTGGATTGTTTTCACTGTGGATCCTTGGGTCTCCCCATTTTTCTTTGTTGTGCTGCACTTTCTTCACAGGAACAGGTAAGGTTATTTGCGGTTTTGTGTCTTTTTCAGGCTTTTTACAGAAAAACCACGAATAAAATACGTAAAGTTATTTGCGGTTTTTCTGTATTCACGAATACAGAGGGGGAAGTGTACTTTAACTGGTGAAGATCCCTAGCCTACTGACTCATGTTTAGGAAAAGTGCATCCGTCAAAGGCAGTGCTCCAAGCCATTGACATTGGCACCCTAGGCATGCTCATTTTCACACTTGAACTGAACATGCATGAGAACTGAGTATGCCCGTAGTGCCAGTTTTAGCTGTTTGGAGCACCACCACTGACTGCCCTGGTTTTCTGATGGAGAGTTCTGTGGATGTCTTCAGTTGATGATGCACCTAGAGTTGCCAACTTTTTTGAAAAGATAAAAAACAAGTACCTGCCACTACCCAGCTCCACCACTGTTCTAACTCTTTATCACCCCTTCCCACCCTGAACAAATAACTGCAGGAAGGGCAGTAGTACAGGATTCAGAACCTCAGGCCAGTGGTGTAGCAAGGGTGAGAGATACCTGGGGCAGTGGCGCTCCTCCCCCACCCTCCTCTCCCCTCCCCCACCCCTATGCACTCCTTTCCCACTCTTCCCCCCTACTGCCACATACATATCACTTTGCTTCCGCCATACCTCTGTAATGTTCCTGGCATGAGCAACATCCCCCAACCTGCTGTTGCGCCTGCGTGGGCTCTCCCTCTGATGTCACTTCATAGGCGTGCGTCCAGCAGAAGAGGGACAAATCGGGATGGAATGCTTTCTGGCGATCTGCTATAAACCAGAAAAAGGAGCTGGTTTTCTGTTTGCCAGTCAGGCCGAAGCCAGCCAATGCTGGGTGGGCCTGGGGTGATAGTGGATGGGCCCAGGCCCAACCGTGGCTACGCCCCTGTCCCTTACTGATGAATTTACTTTCGTTCAAAGAAATACTGCAGATGGTTCAATATTCAAAACAATTTAACTAGCCAGAAATGAATGTTGACCAATTGATTCGCTAGTTCAGGACTATCTCTAAATTTTCATCATCACTTAACCGGTTATCGCCTTTGAAAATTAGTGGTTAGTACCTAAGTGACATCCAGATATTTGGGGGGCGTTCTGGGTGCAGAGTCAACAGTTGGCTGGTTAAGCACTGATATCCAGAACTTAACCAGCTAGAGTAACCACATAAATGGGATCACATTGTATCTTTGTATAATAGCTGACTCCACATAAACCAGATATTCAATGCTGAAGCCCAGACATGGCCCAGTATTGAATATCCGAGAACAATACTAGCATTGGTCACCAAAATGCTAACCACCACTGGCTGAATACTGATCCCAGAGAGTACAGCTTCTAAATTAAGTCAGATTTGGAACATTTATCTTTTTAACAGGTAAACCACAAACAGCAAGAAAGCACAAATACCGAAGAGACCAGACACAGGATTGTGAGCCTTCGGGACAGTAAGGGAATTTTTCAAGTACCTTTCTTATTTCTAATCTTAATGTATATTTTCTGTAAACCGCTTAGAACCTAACGGATGTAGCGGTATATAAGAAATAAATTACATTACATTTACATTACATTAAAAAAAGCAGGTATATTTGACTTGATGCTTGTCATGTTACTTCTGAATTATCACTGCTGCTTTGAGATCTGCTCTTGGTATTCTTTAACATAGTAATGTTTCCTCTCAGCCACTAAAAGTATGGTGCCCAAGCTAGAAAATAAAAAACAACATACCCAAGGGCCCTTTCCTGGACACGGCACATCTCCACAGAAGAACCAAGCTCTTGCTCCCAGGAATCAGCTGCCAGAGACTCTTACCAAGCAAGAACCCCAATGGAAAAAGAAAAAACAGGAAGAAGACAGAGATGCCACAATAGGTCTGCCTTTATATATATATATATATATACACTGGAAACCCAGTAAATGCTAGTTTATCTCACGTATGGATATTCTGATATGGTTATGAGGTCCCCCAAGTCAGGTCAGATAAGAACATAAGACTATCCTTACTGGGTCAGACCAATGGTCAATCTAGCCCATAGCCCATCTTCATTTCATTGAGTGTCCCCTAGTCTTTGAAATTTTTGATGGAGTAAAAAATAAATCCACTTAGAAATATGATGGCAGATAAAGGCCAAATGGCCCATCTAGACTGCCCATCTATAGTAACCATTATCTCTTTCTCTCTCTAAGAGATCCCACATGCCTATCCCATGCTTTCTTGAATTCAGACACAGGCTCTGTCTCCACCACTTCTTCCGGGAGACTGTTCCACACATTTATCACCCTTTCTGTAAAAAAGTATTTCCTTAGATCATTCCAGAGCTTCCTTTCAAATGAAAGAGACTCGACTCATGCACATTTACGTCACGTACTCTCAATAACGATTTTACTAATGATAAATTAATTCAAAAAATCACAAAAAATGCTACAAGCCCAAGGTGGGCAGACCTGATGAGATATCAATTAACCTAAAGGTGGAGAAAAAGCCTCAAATATCATAAATACGGACAGTAGTCCAACAGGACTTCAAGCTGCCACACTGCTTGTCATTGGCATAAAAAATCTCCACCCAATTAAATAGTTTTATCTCAAAATAGGCAACCGCCCACCACCGTACACAGAAGGAAAAAGAAAAATATTTTTTAACTTAGCTGAAGTAGAGGAATTTTTTGCACTGTCCATCAGTTGTTCAAGAAGAACACAAGCCTCAATGCTCGAATTCAACTAGCCTTGTTTCACCGTTAACTGGCTGCCTCAGGGACTCTATACCTGCTAGCTTTTCTCCATTTAAACTTCTCTGTCATATCTCACCTCTCCCACCTTTCCTCTAAAGTATACATATTGAGATCTTTAAGTTTGTCCCTATATACCTTATGATGAAGACTATATACCTTATGATGAAGACTACGCTTCCAAATGAGGTAATAGGACAGAGTACAATACTGGGTTTCAAAATGGGGCTGGATGACTTCCTGGAAGCGAAGGGGATTACAGGGTATAGATAGAAGGTTACTCTACAGGTCATAAGCGAAAAGCATATGACAGTTTTAGGGTATGAGCACTATCAGGTCCTGGACCTGAGGAGCCGATGCGTGAGCGGACTGCCGGGCACGATGGACCTCCGGTCTGACCCGACAGGGGCATTTCTTATGTTCTTATACACACCATTTTAGTAGCCTTCTCTGGGCCGACTCCATCCTTTTTATATCTTTTTGAAGGTGCAGTCTCTAGAATTGTACACAATATTCTAAATGAGGTCTCACCAGAGTCTTATACAGGGGCATCAATACCTCCTTTTTCCTACTGGCCATACCTCTTCCTATGCACCATAGCATCCTTCTAGCTTTTGCCGTCACCTTTTCAACCTGTTTGGCCACCTTAAGATCATCACATATAATCACACCCAAGCCCCGCTCTTCTGTCGTGCACATAAGTTCTTCACCCCCTAAACTGTACCTTTCCTTTGGGTTTTTGCAGACCAAATGCATGAGATTAGGCAACCAAAACTGTAGTAAATCTCTTCCTCCTTCTTCTCTTCAATCTCTTCATCTATACCAGCCTGTCTTGGTGTCTATCTGCAAACTACTTGGCTCTCTGCACACAGCCGCAAGGCCGATTGACAGTCTGAGTAAGAAAGAGAAAAGAGCAGAGATACACATATAGAAAGAAAAAAGAAAAGGCAGATTCAGATTTGGAAAGATCTGCAGGAAAGCAGAGGTGAGAAAAGAGCAGAGACACAAAGGGGATGGATAAAAGTTTAGATACTCTGGGGAAAACAGAGGGAGAGGTGAGAGAAAAGCACAGACTTAGAGAGAAGAAAGATACTAGTGGGGGGTATATTTTCAGTTTCTCCACATTGCTGTTACATGTTACACATTTTTTCTGCTGATGCTTCAATTGCATTTAGGACCACTGTAAAAAGCGTAGGATGCTCCATGCACAGCTTAGTGTGACTCTTGCACTCAGTTTTCTGCACAGCTGTGTGCATTACAAGTTTTGTTCACAAGATAGCTGTGTGCAAAGATTTGCATAGACATCAGTACATAATTTACTGAACCCCCCTGGTAATGAAAGTTATTCACTATTAAAGGCTGAATGCAAAGGCTGATGATTGCAGGGTTTGTTGAGACTTTGATGCCAGGTTTGAGGAGGAGTGAAAGGCTAGTTTAGCCTTCTGCGGTCAGCATTTATGGCCATTTCTCCTCTTTCCTGTGAACATGAAGGATCCACAATCTTTTTCTCACTTTGTTGAAAGGGATGAGTCAAAAAATAATAATTTCAGGGGATAAGAAGCTGAGGGGAAAGAGTGCTGGAATGAACAGTAAAGTGCTAGACTGCTGACATCATGCTTATGTGCAAAATAGCATTTCAGCATGTGTTTAATGTACACAACAGCTAGAGCAGACATGGGCAAACTACGGCCCGCGGGCCATATCCAGCCGGTTTAGTTTTAAAATACGGCCCGCCCAATTTTTTTTTCCGCAATAAATAAAAAGTTGCAAGCTAGGGGAGATCAGCAAACTACAGACCGATGAGTCTGACCTCGGTACCGGGAAAGATGGTAGAGGCGCTCAGTGGCGTACCTAGTATATGTGACACCCGGGGCCCATCATTTTTTTACACCTCCCCCCCATCTGTAAGAAAAACATGATTTTTAGTAACAATCCACACGTCACACATGAATATCTAGGAAAAGGTAGCATCTTACATACTGCAGTGAGCAGTACATCAATAAACCCATTGTAAAACTAAACAAGCCAGACTAGTACAGATCAATCCTACACAGTCAATCCTAACAGAAAATCATGTCTTTTCAAACACACAGAACACAGAAAACACCTTCGCCTAGTATGTAATCACAAACTAACTCCTCCCCCTTTTACAAAACTATAGTGTGGTTTTTAGCCACGGTGGTAACAGCTCAGATGCCAACGCTAAAAAACGCTCTACAGTTTTGTAAAGGGGAGATAGAATAACAATACGTAGACAAAGGTTAAACTGAAGCACCAAGAAGCTGGACTCTGCATACAATGCAACATCACAGACACAGCGATGCATCTCACCTAAAGCAAAAAATAAATAAATAGAATTTTTTTCTACCTTGTCTTCTCTAGTTTCTGCTTTCCTCATCTTTTTGTCACTCTCTTCCTTTCATCCACTGTCTACCCTCTCTCTGCCCCTTCTAAATAGCATCTTCTCTCTTTCTATTCCCGTTCTAGAAATTTTATGCATCCTCCTTCCATTTCTTCCCCATTAGTCTGGCATCCATCTTCCTCCCTTCCCTCCTCCAATGGTCTGGCATCTCTCCTCTCCCTTCCCCCCACTTCCATCAGCATCTGCCCCCTTTCTCTCCCTCCAACCCAATTCCATGCAGTATCCTTCCCCCTTATGTCTCTTTCCCTGCAATTCCATCAGCATCTGCCCCTTTCTCTCCCTCTACCACGCTTTCATACCACCCTGTCCCCCTTTCTCACCCTTCACCATGATTCCATATCACCCTGACCCCCCTTTCTCACCCACCACACCCTTCCATACCACCCTGACCCCCTTTGTCACCCTTCACCATGTTTCCATACCACCCTGACCCCCTTTCTCACCCTTCACCATGATTCCATACCACAATGACTCCCCCTTTGTCACCTTCCACACCCTTCCATACCACCCTGACACCCTTTGTCACCCTTCAGCATGATTCCATACCACCCTGACCCCCCTATGTCACCCTTCACCATGATTTCATACCCTGACCCCCTTTGTCACCCTTCACCATGATTCCATACCACCCTGACCCCCCTTTGTCACCCTTCACCATGATTCCATACCACCCTGACTCACTTTCTCACCCTCCACACCCTTCCATGCCACCCTGACTTTCTTTCACCACCCTACTATGCTCCTTTCTTTCTCCATCCCAAAGGTCCCGCGATGACTGCTTCTGCTCCAGATGGAAGAGGTAAGTGACGTCGGAGGGGGCTGGGCCGGCAGACGCAGTTAGTTGCAGCAAGATCCCACGATGACTGTGGCTGCCGGTCCACCCCCCCCCCCCCCCGACGTCACATACCTCTTCCGGAACAGAGGCAGTAGACGGCGCAGTCATCACGGGACCTTCGTTCACTTCAGCGCGGCTACCGACTCTGCTCTAAGTACGACAGCCGCGCTGAGGTGCCTTTTGGAGCAGCGCAGGAGGTTCCAGATCCGGCCGGCTGTGCACCCCCTTGGAGTGTGCACCCAGGGCACCCCCCCCCTGTTTCTCCCTTGGTAAACCACTGGAGGTGCTGATAAAGGACCACATCATTGATCACCTTGACGGACACAATCTGATGAAGACTAGCCAGCACGGCTTCAGCAAAGGAAGATCTTGATGAACTTGCTGCACTTCTTTGAGGGAGTAAACAGGCAGATAGACAAGGGTGACCCGGTCAATATTGTATATCTGGATTTTCAGAAGACGTTTGACAAGATTCCGCATGAACGACTACTTCGGAAAATTGCAAGCCATGGAATCGAGGGTGAAATAATCACGTGGATTAAAAACTGGCTGGAGCATAAGAAACAGAGAGTGGGGGTAAATGGACAATACTCGGACTGGAAGAGCATCACCAGTGGAGTGTCGCAGGGTTCAGTGCTTGGACCCGTGCTCTTCAACATATTTATAAATGACCTGAAAATTGGTACGATGAATGAGGTGATTAAATTTGCAGACGATATGAAGTTATTCAGAGTAGTGAAGACGCAGGAGAATTGCGAAGACCTGCAATGTGACATAAACACGCTTGAGAAATGGGCCGCGACATGGCAAATGAGGTTTAAAGTGGATAACTGTAAGGTGATGCATTTTGGTAACAAAAATCTTATACACAAATACAGGATGTCTGGTGCAGTACTTGGAGAGACCCCCCAGGAAAGAGACTTGGGAGTACTGGTCGTCAAGTCAATGAAGCTGTCCACGCAGTGAGCAGCGGCGGCGAAAAGGGCGAACAGAATGCTAGGAATGATTAAGAAGGAGATCATGAACAGATCGGAGAAGATTATCATACCACTGTACTGGGCCATGGTACGCCCTCACCTGGAATACTACGTCCAGCACTGGTCGCCGTACATGAAGAAGGACACAGTACTACTCGAAAGGGTCCAGAGAAGAGCGACTAAAATGGTTAAGGGGCTGGAGGAGTTGCAGTAGAGTGAGAGGTTAGAGAAACTGGGCCTCTTCTCCCTTGAAAAGAGGAGACTGAGATGGGACATGATCGAAACATTCAAAATAATGAAGGGGATAGACTTAGTAGATAAAGACAGGTTGTTCACCCTCTCCAAGGTAGAGAGAACGAGAGGGCACTCTCTAAAGTTAAAAGGGGATAGATTACGTACAAACGTAAGGAAGTTCTTCTTCACCCAGAGAGTGGTAGAAAACTGGAATGATCTTCTGGAGGCTGTCATAGGGGAAAACACCCTCCAGGGATTCAAGACAAAGTTAGACAAGTTCCTGCTTAACCAGAAAGTACGCAGGTAAGGCTAGTCTCAGTTAGGGCACTGGTCTTTGACCGCGTGAGTGGACTGCTGGGCACGGTGGACCACTGGTCTGACCCAGCAGCGGCAATTCTTATGTTCTTATGTAGTCCAAGCTCTCTGGCTGTAGAGGTCGCCAGACCCAGCTGACACGATCTTCGCATGTCTTGGCACCCAGCTCTTTGGTGCGGCTCATTGAGCTGCGGCCAGCGGTCTCTGTGCTGGTGCATCGTAGGAGCGGAGAGGCGGCCTTAGTATCTCCATCTCCTCCACTTCTCGAGTCCGGGGAGCTTCTACTACTACTACTATTTATTATTTCTATAGCGCTGAAAGGCATATGCAGCGCTGTACATTTTATAGACAATCAATGCTCAGAAGAGCTTACAATCTAATTTAGACAGGACATTTCAGGGTTGGGGAGATTATAGTGGGTATAGCAGTGAGTGGAACTGCCTGGAGCAGACAAGAATTTTCCTTTTCCCCCCACCCCCACTCCTCCCTATTCCAGCCACAGAGGGGTGGCGGTGGTTCCCACGTTGTTGACTTGATAGCAACATCTGCATTAAATGTATGACACTCTTAGCTTGCGCTAAAATAGTATATTTAAAAACAAAAATTGGAGAAAATATTTTTTCCCTCCATGCATAGTTAAGCTCTGAAACTCTTTGCCAGTTAGCATAGCTGGGTTTATAAAAATAGGTTTGGACAAACTCCTTGAGGAACAGTCCATAAACTGTTGAATGAAATCTTGCCCCCCCCAGGTCACCCGGCCCCTCTGTCAAATTTAAGAACCCATTGTGGCCCATGATTCAAAAAGTTTGACTACCACTGAGCTAGAGGCAGAGATCTGCCACTTGATCAGAAGAAGCACAACAAGCAGATCAAAATGAAAAGAAATGCAGTTTATTATAATATATAGCCCAGGGGTGTCCAACCTGCGGTCCCATGAAGTATTTTGTGCAGCCCCAGTTGAGGGCGATGCAGTGTTTTCCTTTGCTGCCCCCGGGTGTTTACTGTCTTGCCAGCTCCCTCTTCTGTCTTGCTGCAGCATTAGCACGTTTGTGTAGCCCCAGAAACATTTTTTTTCGGCCAATGCGGCACAGGGAAGCCAAAAGGTTGGACACCCTTGATATAGCCCAATGTGGCCACATTTCACCAGGACAGCTTCATCGAGGGCAAAACTAAAAACATAAATACATGAAATTAAAATCATAAATCATCAGAATTATGGGCTACTAGCACAAACCCATGTGCGCATATTTTCAACAGACTCCCATGTTTCAGCACATTTATGTACCGTATTTGCCGGCGTATAAGACGACTTTTCAGTACCTTAAAATCCTCCCCAAAGTCGGGGGTCGTCTTATACGCCGGGTACTGTTTACATGCCCTTACTTTACATTAGAGAGCTGCACGGGGACGCCCCTAGGGTCGCGGGGATCCCGTGGGGACGCCCCCTAGGGTCGCGGGGATCCCATGGGGACGCCTCCGAGGGTCGCGGGGCTCCTGCGGGGCTGGATGTACTCAGTCTTCTGGATGTACGCGGCTCTTCTTCTCCCTACCTTCTCTGCTTGCAGCACAGAGCCGAACGGAAGTCTTCCCGACGTCAGCGCTGACGTCGGAGGGGAGGGAGGGCTTAAACAAAGCTTAAACAAAGCCCTCCCTCCCTCCGACGTCAGCGCTGACGTCGGGAAGACTTCCGTTCGGCTCTGTGCTGCAGGCAGGGCAGATAAGGAGAAGGAGAGTAGCCTCGCGGTTCGAGTGGCTACCAAGGGAGAGGGGCGGCCCGCCCCTCCCCGCCCCGGTTGCAGCACAGCCGGCCAGGTTCCCTTACTTTTGTGGCACTTCCCCGACCGACCGATAACAGCCCGGGTCCGACAATCCTCCCTGCCCTGTAGCCGCGAATCTAAATTACCTTCTTACAGCAGCTGTAAAAAGGTAATTTAGATTCGCGGTTAAGGGCAGGGAGGTTTGTCGGACCGGGGCTGTTGTCGGTCGGTCGGGGAAGTGCCACAAAAGTAAGGGGACCTGGCCGGCTGTGCTGCACCCAGGGCGGTAGAGAAGGAGGGGGGGAGAAGGACGCTGAAAGGCCATGGTGAAGACAGGAGGGGGGGGAAGGACTCTGAAAGCACTTGAAGACAGAGGAGGGAGAAGGAGGCTGAAAGCACATGGGGGAATACAAAGGGGTGGAGAAGGACGCTGAAAGGCCATGGGAAGGGTGGGGGGGAGAAGGACACAAAGGAAATGAGGAAGAGAGAGTAGGGAGAAGAAGCTGGCAGGGAAGAAGACAGATGCCAGACTATGGGGGGAGCAGAGAGAAGAAGATGGGTGCCAGACCAATTTGGAAGGGGGAAGAAAGGGAGAGGCACAGTAACAGAACAAATGGAAGATGCAGAAGGAAGAGAGATAGTGGATGGAAGGAATTGAATGAGAACATGAGGAAAGCAGAAACCAGGCAACAAAGGTAGGAAAAGAATTCTATTTCTTTTTTTTTTTTTTTGCTTCAGGATAAAGTAGTATATTAGTTGTGTTGATAAAAATTTATAAACATTAGAGGCTCTGGTAGAAACCCGTTTACAAAGTATGTATTTTTCCCAATTAATATTTTCAAATTAATAAAGTCTTTTTGCTTATTTGTAAATGGGTTTCTACCAGAGCCTTTAATTCAGTAGCATAATTAAATGAAATAACTATTTCTGAAGTTTATAGGGACGGGCGGGGACGGAGGGGATTCCTCGCGGGGACGGGTGGGGATGGAGGGGATTCCTCGCAGGGACGGGTGGGGATTCCTCACGGGGACGGGTGGGGATGGGTGGGTTTCCTCGTGGGGACGGGTGGGACTTTGGCAGGGACGGGTGGGGACGGGTGGGATTTCTGTCCCCGCGCAACTCTCTACTTTACATGCCCTAACATCTCCTTCCTTACCTCCTTACGGTGCTTACGGTACTAGTAAACCTGCCGGGACATCAGCGGGGCCATGGCGGGACATCAGTGTGACAAGGGTGCCAGCTCCTTCATCCTGCGCAGCGGGAAGCAGCGGCGCTCTGGCCCCACCCCTTTTCTCTTTACTACGTCTCTCGCACATGCGGCCGTGTGTGGAGTCTAGCCCTTAAGGAAGTTGCGGGGGCGAACAGGAGGCTTTTGAAGGCTTTTAAAGGGAAACTGTCATGCCAGCAAACTTGCTAGGGACTTGCCCAGCACTTGCTCTCTCCCTCTATGTGTTATCTTCCTTCTATCATTGACAGTTTCAGTTTGGTTAACAGTTTAGAAAACAAATAGCATGGCAGCTCCCATGGGTTTATTGTTCTATTCAGCTTTAGTGAATTAATTAAAATTGTTGAAATAAATTCTGATGTTCTTTTAAGTTTTATTTGTTGTGCAGAAGGTGTGCGGAAGAAGGGGTAGTCTTATACGGCGAGTATATAACAAACTCTATATTTTAACTGTAAAAGTTGGGGGGTCGTCTTATACGCCCAGTCGTCTTATACGCCGGCAAATACGGTAGTTAAAATATTTATATGCCTCTAAAACCAGAGCAGTTTCCAATAAAAGTCATAATATACAAAAAGTTCTAACAAAATACATCCTTTCTGCAAATAAAACTCAACATTCTACCTATCTGAAACTCACATAAAAGCTGCTACAAACTGTTACGTTTTTTAAAAATGGTCCTCTCAGCATACAGTATATATTATTCAGGGGAAAAAAGTTTCTCAAATGAGACACATGAAATTTGGAAATATACTCGTAATGAACATGTTCTCCAATAGTTTAATATAACTGATGTTTAAACTATATAATTTATAAAAATTTCAAACTCACATATGCTCAGATGTGTTTAGCCCCCGCCCCCTGGGGATAAACCCTAAAGGAGAACCCACCGCCTAATCGCTGCATATGTGCAAATGATTGACAAGCTTAATATACAGCAGAACCTCAATATTCGCAGGGGTTAGGGGCAGAGCCGGCCCATGAATATTGAAAAATCGTGGATAATTTTTAGGGCCAGCTCTGACCCACCCCCGCCTATCCCAGACTTTCCCCAGACCTTACCTGGTCGTCTAGTGGCGACGCGGGGCAGGATCGATCATCCTATGCTCCTGCTCCATGCAAAGTCATCATCAAAATGGCTGCCATGAGTTCCCGTTGTTGTTTCCTTTTTTCTTTCAATGCCTCAGCAAGTTACAGTAGTAATCTGCATTAACTGTTGGGCCCCTTAAAAGATAGCCAGTCATTACAACTATAGGATCCAACTTTTCAAAATTATTGGGGATGCCCAATATCCTCACTCCACCGGCCACCACCAAAATAGAAAGTCTTAAATTTTGTTGAACTTGAAGGTGCAGCCATGAAACTTACAAATTATTCCACATTTTCACCTATAAATTCAACACACTTGGCAAATCATGTCTGAAGTTGGCATATCATGTCTTGAAGGTGCAGCCATGAAACTTACAAGTTATTTCACATATTCACCTATAAATTCAACACACTTGGCATATCATGTCTGAAGTTTCTGCAACCGTTCCAAAAAATATTCTGATGTCTGGTCACTGAAATACTGTTCTGCTGCTGTAATCACTTCTGAATCATTCAAAAACTGTTGCCCTTTCAAACTCTTTATCAGTCACGCAGAACACAAATACACCTTCATCCAGAATGGAATAAGTAATCACAAACTAAAATTAGAAATATGTAGACAAATGTTAAACTGAACTGCCAAGAAACCAGACTCTGCCGACTCTGCATACTAATACAGTGCAAAATAAAGATAGCAGCTATAAATTTGTGAAAAAAAAAGACAAATTAACAAATAGAAATAAAACAAAAGATGGAAAATAAGATAATACAATTTTATTGGACTAGTACATTTTTCAATTAGCTTACAGATGACAAAACCACCTTCAGGTTACTACAGTATACTGCAGTTATGGTATCCTGCCTTGACCTGAGGAAAGGAGTTGTAGTCTCCAAACATTAATCAAAAATATATAAAAATTAGTCTAATAAAAAGATCACTTTATTTTCATTTTCTATTTATAAATGTTTATCAACACAGCTACAATACTACTTTATCCTAAAGCAACAAAAAAGAAAAATACATTTTTTTTCTACCTTTGTTATCTCTGGTTTCTACTTTCTTCATTTTCTCTTTATTCTCTTCCTTCTATCCAGCATCTGCCCTCTTTCACTGCCCCTTCCATCCACTGTCTGCCTGCTCCTCCCTTCCAAATGGCATCTACCCTCTTTCTTTGCCCCTTCTATAAACTGTCTACCCTCTCCCCCCTTCAATCCAGCCTGCGCCTCCTCTCTTCTTTTTACATGATTCATTCAGCATCACCCCTCTGTCTATTTTTCTAATCTAATCTAATCTAATCTAAATCTTGGGTTTATATACCGCATTATCTCCGCAGATGGAGCTCGACACGGTTTACATGGTTAGGGAAGGAACGGAACTCCAGTGGAATTATATAAGTATGAGAGAAGAGAGGTTGGTGTGAGAGTGCCAGGAGCGGGACGGGGTTACGTTCTGGAGAAGAGCCAGGTCTTCAGATGCTTACGGAATGGTAGAAGGGGGCTCAAATTGCGGAGAGGGGAAGGGAGACTGTTCCAGAGCTGAGTGATTCTGAAAGGGAGGGAAGAGCCAAGTTTACCAACAAGGGAGATGCCTTTTAAGGAGGGGTAGGATAGTTTTAATTTTTGAGTGGATCTCTCTCTTTTTCCTGTCTGTTCTCTCTTCCTATAGTTTGGCATGTCTCTCCTCTCCTTTTCTTTCTTTCTTCACTCCCCCTCCACCCTACCCTATGATCTGTCTCTTTCCCTTCCAATCTCTCCCTCCCTTCTTCCTCCCCTTCAATGATTTGGCATTTTGTTCCTCTCCTTTTCTCCCCACAGGTCTCAATCATTCCTCCCAGCTTTCTCTGCCACCCCATAGTCTGGTATCTCTGTCTCCCTCCCCTTCCCCCATGGTTGCATCTCTGTCTCCTTCTGTTCTGTATGGCTTCCCTCTCCTCCATGCACTTGGATCGCTCTCCTCTCCATCCCTCCCCTCTCCCTGTGGACTGGCATCTATCTTTCCTCACCCTTCTCTTCCCTTTTCTTCCCTGCCCCTAACTCATGCTCTGCCATCCCTGTCTCCTTCCATATCTCCCTCCCTCCCTTCTTCCTTCTTCCTTCCTCCACCCCCACCCCTCTCCGGCATCTCTTTCTCCTCACAATTCCCTTTTCTTTTCTGTCCCAGCCCCCATCCCATGGTCTGGCATCTCTGTCTCCTTCCCTTCCATCTCTTTCCTCTTCTCTGCTTCCCTTCCCCATGGTCTGGCATCTTTCTCTTCTCTGTCATTCCTTCTCTGGTGGTCCTTCTTTCTTCCTTCCTTCCTTCCTCCCTTCCAATTTGGTGGCTTTCTCCTTTCTTCTTCCCTCTCTCCCTCCCTAACCTCCATCTAGGTGTGATATTTCTCATACCTCTCTCTTTGCCACTTGTAAACTTCAGGCCACTGGCAGCATTAATGAGCTGAACGTGCTGCCTCTGAAGACCCTGCTTCAACTTCCTGTCCCCGCAGAGGCAGGACATTGCAGCACAGGGAAAGCTTCCGGGGCTGCAGACAGCAACATGCTCAGCTCATTAACGCTACCAGCAGCCCAAAGCTTGCAGGCTGCAGCATAAAGAGACCAGACTCTGGACTTGAGCACCCCTGACAAGCTGCACCATGAGCGAACTGCCCCCCCCCCCCCACACACACACCTTTGGTACTCCATTGTAATAGTAGTAGTGTTGCGTCTGCAGTCATGCGAGGTCCCAAAAATATTGAAGGTGCTCAGGCATCCACAGAGCTGGTGCCTATGATTACAACACCTTCCTGATCCCAAAACAATATGGTCATGACCTTTCCTGCTGACTTTTGAGTCTTGAATTTCCTTGGCCTTGGAGAACCTGAGTGCCACCATTGATGGATTGTTGTTTTGTCTCAGGATCATAGTGGTGGGACCATGTTTCGTCAATAGTAACTAGTCATTCCAAAAGGTTGACACCAGCTCACTAAAAAATGCTGTAAAATCATCATGGAAGGGCCCACATGATGTCATTTCTCATTAACATTCAAACATTTGGGCACCCACTTGACTGACAGCTTCTGCATACCTAGTTGCTCGTGGATTATACACCCAACACATTCCCTAGATATCTGTAGTGTCTCAGCAATTGTTTTAACCGATATTAACTGATCTGCCAAAATCAGGTCATGTACATGGTCAACAGTTTCAGGATGTGAAACTGTTTGAGGCCTCCCAGACCTTGTTGCATCTTTGGTTTCGAAATATCCACGCCAAAAGTTTGCACACCACTTCTTCACTGTGGAGTATGATGGACATTTGTCACTCAATGTTTGTATCATATATTCATGGGTTTCTTTTAGAGCTTTCTTCTGCAGGAATAGGAACTTCATGACAACTTGGAGTTCCACACTTGAAAATTCCACACTTTTCATTGACATGGTTCAATCAATGATCTGAAACAATGTCGAAAAACATAGCATTATGATTCTGCAAATTGGCACTTTGCAAAATACAGTTAAATTGATAAAATAGCACTTGGAATTTAGGAAGTTGGTTGGGCTGAGAACTTTTTATTACCCTCTTGTACAAAGTCAAAATTTACAAAAATCAACAACGCACTTATTAAAACATCTCAAAATAAAACACACTCATCACAAACTAATAAAGCATAGTACAGATTGACCTGGCTCTGTGTTACTGGCATTCCAATATTATACCTTCACAGATATAAAACCATTGTCTCTTTAACAAAATATATACGCATGTGTATAATTTTCTTTCCAATCATATCTGCTGCATAAGACCTTTCTCTGCCATGACTCAGGGTAAGGTGAGGAATATAAGGTTTAATGTATGTTATATCTCAGCAACAAGAACTTCACTTGTGACTGAATCAAAAGGTCAGAATATAAGCAGAAAGTAACACCTATTTATTAGACCAACTAATAAAGCATGTAGAATTCTACTTCAACAAGCTAGTACAGAACAGGCTAAGGGTAATATTGCTTGTATATACAAATACATTGTTGGCTGGCTGAGAGTAAATGTGTCTTTTACAGGTGGTAAAAAATCACAGACTGGTGCAAAGCTGGGATTACAGATCACCCCACAGGAGGCAAAACCTGGTGGTTCCTATCAAGCCCAAGCAAACACCACTGCCCAAAGCCTGGAAATCAACAACCATCAATTGTATGGCAGAGTTTTGTTTTATCTTTAACTGTTACTGAATTAGACTATCTCACAGTGGAGTATAACTGATCATGGAATGCCTTAGGCCCCGATTCACTAAAGTCAGCGATCGTCGCTAAACCTGACAATCGCTGCTAAGCGACCCAATTCACAAGACGGCCCACTGCATGTTTTCCCCCTTGATCGGCCATTTACCTAACTGGCCATGCAAATTTGTAAAACCCCATGCAAAATAGCCAGGCGATTGATTCACTAATATTTGCTTGGCTATTTTGCATCTGGTTTTATGATCCTAAAACCCAACTGCTGTAGTGAATCTGGGCCTTAGTTTCTTGCTCATATTCAATAGGTATCTATTTATAAACCAGACAGGTGTTGACCAGTGATATGATTACAGACAGCTTATTGACTCTGGATCACAGTATGCATGCATACCTTCACTAGTATAATTCAGTGATAATATATTAGTAAGTTTCCAGAAGGGTGACTTCCATTCAGCCCCAGCTTTTAGGCATCTCTTCCCAAAGCATTATGGTATATGTAGTACTCAAACAGAAAGACCATCTAAAACATTATCAGATCGATATTCGAAGCAATTTAACTGGCCAAAAATGACTCCTGGCCAGTTAAATTGCCTGTTCGGGGCTAACTGATCAGTTTCAGCAACACTTAACCAGTTAGGACCTGATTATGGAAACAGCGCCTGCTGCAGTAGGCACCACGTCCAGAATCATGGTTCACAGTCATAAGCACGCAGGACAAAGCCACGCCGACATTAGAGAGCAGACAATTGAGCGCAAGACTCCAGCGCACCGCAAAAGTTAATTTTAAAGAGCTCCGACGGGGGGGGAGGGTGAGGGGGAACCCCCCCAGTTTACTTAATAGTGTTCGCGCTGCTGTTGGGGGGAGGGTTTGGGGGGTTTGAACCCCCATTATAGAGAAAACTTAACTTTTTCCCTATTTTTTAGGGGAAAAGTTAAGTTTCTATATAATGTGGGAGTTTGCACACCCACACCCCCCAACGGCAGCCAACGGCAGCGCGAACACTATTAAGTAAAGTGGGGAGGTTCCCCACACACACACACCCTCGGAGCTCTTTAAAATAAACTTTTATGGCGGTGCGCTAAAGTCTTGTGCTCAACTGTCTGCTCTCTAATGTTGGCGTGGCTTTGTCTAGCGCGCTTTTGTCCCATCACCCAAAATCACATCTATTTTCTTCTAAGGACATCTTAAATGTAGGCTAGCATTTCACAGGCCTATATTTAAGGTGTCTGACCTGTGCCTACGAGAAGCGCCTAAGCAAGCCTACGAATGCCTAAGGCAATTTCCAGCATAAACCAAACCTAAATCAGTCTTAGGCGGACAATAAGGGAATTTCTAAGTACCTATTTTACTTATAATTTTAATGCACCCTATTGTCTATTTTTCTGTAAACCGCTTAGAATCCTAACGGAGTTTAACGGTATATAAGAAATAAATTACATTACATTACATTACATTACATCCATAGGCAGGCCTAGATGTCTCCATATGCACACAAATAATGCCTACTTTGTAAGCGTCCTTCAACCCATCGATTTTTTTTTATTTTTTTTTTGTAAACATGCATCCCGATTGGTCCATTAGACAGCAGTAGGACGCCTACCACCTCCTACAATTGAGTCCCTGTTTTTAGAATCAGGCCCTTAGTGCCTATGTCAAAAACCAGCTATTTTGGGGGAGTTCCAGGGGTGGAGTCAGCACTTGAATGGTTAAGAACTGATTAGTTACTTCACATGTGTTATTCTTCTGTGCTCATAAGAGCACCCTTAAAATATTTTAAGATATGCATGATAATATGGTTTATTTCTTTTCTGACCATATATTATGCTGACATTACTGAATTCTTCTTTCTTATTTTAATGCTCTTTCTAATTTTCTTCTTAGACAGGAGTGTCTACCTAACCTTACAAATATATCAGTTATTTTTTTTTGACAAAGGGGATATACCTCATATTTCACCACTACATTTCATATATTATGGCTGACCTATGTCTTTTCCTTTAATGTGAATGGCCTGAATCATCCCATTAAAAGAAAAAAGATATCTAATTATGTGTTTAACAAACATCCAGATATAATTTTCCTACAAGAAACCCACCTCCCACCCGCTGCCGCCACGAAATTTCAACTAAAGGGATATTCCGCTCACTTATACTCCCCTGCAACCCATCAAAAGAAAAATGGTGTTTCAATATTTCTTAAAGATAATTTATCTCCCACTATTCATTTAATTAAAACAGACACGGAGGGAAGATGGTGTCTGGTACATGCTGCGCTGCACTCAGTGGATTTCGTTCTTCTAAATATATATGGCCCGGTTAAAGATCACCCGGATTTTTTAAGAGATATTCAGCTTGCGCTAATTGAATTCCGTTCTTGTTCTCTAATATTGGGAGGAGACTTTAATCAAATCCAAGACTTATATATTGATAGATCTTCTTCTTGTAAACCCTCCAAATCCAAGTCATTCACAGCGCTTCAGGCTCTAAATGATGCCTTCTCCCTTGTGGATCCTTGGCGATTACTTCACCCGAAAGGTAGAGAATACTCACATTTTTCACCACCTCATAATTCCTACTCGAGAATTGATTTCTTTCTCATATCCTCCTCTCTCATTCAGGATCTTACAAATGCTATTATACATCCAATCTCTCTTACGGACCATGCTGCCATTTCTTTATATATTTCTATCTCGGCTCCGCGTAAAGAATCTCCTTCTTGGCGCTTAAACAACGCCTTACTCTTAGATGACGAAACTGTTGAAAAAATCAACTCGTTCACAGTGGAATTTTTTGAAAATAACTCTAAAGATCCTGAAATTTGTCCTTCCATAGTCTGGGAAGCTTACAAAGCAACCCTTAGAGGTAAATTGATAAAAATTGCTTCTTGGAAAAAAAAACAGTCCATGATAAAAGAAAAAGAATTAGAAAACTCTATTAAAACATTAGAACTACAACATATGTCTAATCACTTACAAGACCCAATTATTCTCCAAAATATCCAAAAACTTAAATATAAATATAATACTTTAGTTTCATGCACAGCCAGACGTGATATCTTCATCTCCAATTCTGGCCATTATATGGGAGATAATCTTATGGGTCGCCCATTGGCCAGATACCTTAAAATTAAATCCAAAAGACTACATATCACATCTATCCAAAACCCAGCAGGACAATTAGTCAAAACCAGATCTTTAATTTCTTCTCAATTCGAAAGTTTTTATGCTTCATTATACCAATCTGACTTTGCGGCTCCTGATTCAGATATAGACTCTTTTCTTTCCTCCTTATCTTTTCCGACCATATCGGACTCTGTTAAATTGGAACTAGATTCTCCGATAACTATAACAGAAATAGAAGCTGCCATATCTTCTCTACCGACTGGAAAAGCCCCTGGTCCGGACGGTTTTACTAACAAATTTTTTAAACAATTCCGAAACATCTTAGCTCCTCATCTCCTTACATACTATGATTTCCTTCATTCCACTCCAGATAAACAATTTAATTTCACTGAAGCCACCATTGTAGTAATTCCTAAACCTGACAGGGACGCCACCTTGGTTAAAAACTTCCGTCCTATCTCTGTCCTTAATTTAGATTACAAAATAATGGCAAAACTACTGGCACTTAGACTTACCAAAGTGATTCCACATCTTATACATAAAGATCAAACGGGGTTTATTAAACAAAGATATATAGGAGATAACCTGCGCCTCTTTCACCATATTAATGCTCACGCTAAAACATTGACAGACCCAATAATAGACCTAGCTATAGACGCTGAAAAAGCCTTTGATCGAGTGGAGTGGCCTTTTCTTTTTTGTGTCCTGAAAGGGTATAATTTTGGCTCATTTTTCACGAAATGGATAGAAACATTATATCACAGTCCATCCGCTCGTATTCTAATTAACAATTCTCTATCCAATAAATTTTCCCTTCATAGAGGCACTAGACAGGGCTGTCCTCTCTCACCATTATTGTTCAATTTAGTGTTAGAGCCTCTTCTCTCTGCTATTCGACAAAGCCCCTTAATAAATGGTATTCCCTCCTCCTATCGAGAATTTAAATTAGCAGCTTATGCTGATGATGTCTTAATTTTTCTTAGGAACCCTCAATCTTCTCTTCCTCATCTTATACATATCATCAAACAATACTCTTGCTTTTCCGGAAATTCTGTCAATTGGGAGAAATCAGAAATCTTTCCTCTGAATAATAACATTCTTCAATCAGATTTGGCTAAATTTCCATTCACATGGTCAAATGAAGCTGTGAAATACTTGGGGATTATAATACACAAGGATCCGGTCCTTGCTCAAGATCTTAATATATCTAAAATCAAAAATTTAGTTCTTAACACTACATCTAGATGGTCTCCACTTTATTTGTCTTGGTGGGATAGGATAGCATCCATCAAAATGACTCTAGCACCTCAAATTAATTACATTCTCTCTATGCTTCCTCTTCTATGCCGAAAATCATTCTTCTATTGGCTAAATAGGAAGCTATCTGAATTCATATGGAACAAGAAAAAACCTCGAATTGCTCTAGCCAAGCTGAAGGCCTCTAAAATTAAAGGTGGTCTTAACATCCCGGATTTCTACCATTATTATATAGCTTCATTAACTAAATATGGAGCTTACTGGGTTAATGATTCCTTTTATCAAGACCCTCCTACTTGGTTTGAAATGGAATGTTTTCTATGCAAACCTTTACACATCTCCTGCTTACTAACGATATCAATATCCAGACATTTGAGAAAGTATTCTCTGTTGAGTTCAATATTTAGATAATATATTTAGATAATATAGCTGAGATCTCAATTAGTGTTAGCCCATTCATGTCTCTTTGGAATAATCCCAAAATCCAAAACCAAGGCAAATCCCTTTCATGGAAACGGTGGCAGCGGGCAGGTATATGGTTTGCTCATCAACTTTCTACTCTCACTACGTCAATTCCTTTTGATATACTTTGTTCCACATATATGTTGCCTTCTTCTGCTTATTCACAGTGGATCTCACTCATTGAAGTGCTGTCTTCTGTGCACATACGATATGACTTCATGTCTTCCAAAAATACTATCTGCCATTGGTCTTTATGGTCTCTAGCAAAAGGAAAAGCTATATCTTTTTTTTATAATATTCTGAGAGATCATTTCTTCACTTTTTCATACCATTCTATGAAACACTGGGATAATATACTCATCACTCCGCTTTCTGACATTGACTGGGAACTCTTTTGGTCTTCAACAAACCGCCCACTTTTATCTGCTATAGTTTCACAATCAATGTTCTTTATTATGTGGAACGCAATATGGACCCCATTTCGCATGTGGAAAGCCAAATTAAAACAAGACTCTGTTTGCTGGAATTGTTTGAAAGAGGAGGGAACTCTTGATCACATGTTTTTTCATTGTACTTTGGTCCGTTCTTTTTGGACCCAAATTTGGAACACCATACAATCTATCACTAACTGCTCAGAAGAGATTTCTATGGACATTATAATCCTTCGATCTCAACATCCCTGCTTTGCGCAATCAAATTGTCCTTCTAAACTCATTGATACCATGATGGTTATTGCCCTCATGCACATTCTGAAAAATTGGAAATCATCTTTGTTATTAGATTATACGTTTTGGTGGAACTCTTTATGTATGTATCATAGATTTGAATCATATGCATATGAGAATAAAATTACACACCGAATCTCTAAGAATTTGAAAAGCAAAAAATCACCCTGGTCATTCTTAGATTCATATGTACGCTCTGACTTGTAAACACTCCTGTCTCCCTTTCCTTTTCTTCACTTTTCCTCTTTCTTTCCTTTTTCCTTAACTTTTATTCTGTTCTGTCTCATCTTTTTCTCATACAGTCTTCACAAATAACTCCATTACTCTGAGCTTTTCTTAATACTGTGATCCTTTATAGTTTATTCTATATTTATAGACCCTATATATACAAAATGTTATATTATTTTTTATGTATTTGAATTGCTCTCTGTATTTTTCAAAATACTCAATAAAAATTTATTGAACTTGAAAAAAAAAAAAAAAAGAACTGATATTCAGTACTTACTCCATACACATGCTCATTGCATGGATATGTGTTCCCCAGCCTCTAGTATTTGTCTGAACCACTCTCTTATTCCTTCTTCACTATGAAGGCTCCAAACAGCTTTAGTATTATAACAGCTCAATGTTTGAGAACAGAATCTTTTCTGAAGCTCAGGGACAACCAATGAACTGACATTCACCTATTCAATTTACTAAGAAGAAATGTCTTTTAAACAAAACTATATCCTCACTTTAAAATTGTTGTAATTGTAATTGTTTTAAATTTTTTTAAATAATTAAATGTGATGTGCTCGGTACACCTCCTTCGTGACCATGTCTGAGATAAAGGCCACAAATTAAAGGGAACCATCATGGCATCATCATGTTCCATTAATTATTCACCATTTGCTTTTTTGATGTAAATTCTTACTCAGTTCTTGTTAATGAATAACTAATAAAGCCTTGTACTTATCTGGGTCGATGGATACCATTGAATGTTAACGGCTTGATCAATTCAGGTCCTTCTCAGGTATGGCCAAGATTTTTTGCATCCTGCTCTGCCAGGGCTTCTCTATGCCGCATCATCAGTGATTTGGCAGAGGGGAAGGCCCTTGTGGGCTACAAGAAGTAGATCATTATCTCATTGTCAGCAGCCTTAACTCACTGCTCTGCTTCTTCCGGCTTCCGCAAAGGTAGGACCTGGCAGAGCGGAAGGCCCAACATCAGCAGAGCAGTGAAGTTTTTGGACCATGACGCCAACCCCCAGGAGCACTCCTTTATGGTCTTTACCCGGGGAGAGACGCCCCCCCCCCTTGGTATGCCACTGCCTACTACAATGTTTTCTAATACCATTACTACTACTACATCTACTCTCTCGTTATCTGTCAGAAAAATTAACAGTACCGGGCTGTATAATGAATATAAATGTTAATTTTTATCTGACCCTCAAGAACCCCCTGAAATCAATCCATGGACCCCCTAGGATTCCACATACCCAAGGTTAAGAACTCCTGTCCTAAACCAAGTGGAATCAGCCTCCTAATTAGCCCAGTTATTTGGTTCTTTGAAAATGTGATGCCCTAGACCAGAGGTAGGCAATTACAGTCCTCGAGAGCCAAATGCAGTTCAGGTTTTCAGGATATCCACAATGAATATATATGAGATGGATTTGCATGCACTGCCTACTTGAGATGCAAATCTATCTCATGCATATTTATTGTGAATATCCTGAAAACTTGACCTGCCTGTGGCTCTCGAGGACCAGAAATGCCTACCCCTGCCCTAGACAATAGTTAATATGGCCTATTACTTTAAATTCAGGCATGCTTTGCTCATGCTTTCTCTGAAAGGCTCTGGCTGATGCAACATTAGCAATGAGTCTCATAGGGTATCATGGTTTAAAATAGAAATAAGGTATGGAGAAAAAAAATCAGTGTATGTTCTTTATTATTAATCTTTTGATTGTTTTCAAAGCAGGAAATATAGCTTCTGTGCTTGGAGTTCTGAGATTTTGCTCAACCTTTGGTTGTTTCTTCACAGTGAGGGCACTGGCTCTAATAGCCCTGCTGCAGGACTAGCCAGTGATAAGTTAGTGCCGAAGAAGAGCACAAGGGTGCAGAAAAGCCAAGCTGAGAAGCAGCCAATGACTGAGGAAAAGGAGGACGAGGAGGAGAAGCAGTCAATTATTGAGGAAGAGAGAGAAGAGGAGGAGATACAGCCAATGATTGAGGAAGAGGAGGAGGAGTTGCAACAAATGACTGAGGAAGAGATATCCCTGCTAAAGGAACTTAGCAAGCCTGTCACCAGCCAGACTACTGTAAGTGTTAGAGGAAAGGTCTGAAGTTAGAGTTACCCCTACTATCTGTTCCTCCACCCAGAATATGCAGAAGAAATAGTGAATATTTCATGCATACTGACTGCACATCTTAAAAATCATCTATGTTGCAGTGCTTTCCATGAGAGTGCAACACTCCAAACATAGAGCTGTAGAGCATGATGATAGATAAGGACTGTCAGGCCTTCCCAGTCTGCCAAATTCCTTCTTCTGTTGCAAAATCATACATCGTACTTGGTTTCTCAGAACTAAGGATCCTTTCTATACCTATCCCAGGCTCTATTGAATTTTGACACTATATTTTCCTCCCCCATCTCCAGTGAAACACACTCTTAGATCACTTCTTTTGTACACACAAACATATTGTAATAAGTACTTGTGTCCTTAAATAGAGCATATGATATTGTAACAAGAAAAGAAATTTTGTCAAGTGGATGAACCTGACAGCCCTTATCTATGTTTCCTAATGTTATTCCTACACCTCTTTAAGCTTCTAATCCAAAATTTTTGTTTTGCTGCTCATTGACCTATGCAAAATGCTTTTTTGACTATTTCTAACATATCCCCCCTCTCTTCTCCCCTAGTTCCTCTCTTTCTTGTATTCCAACATAGCTCACATTTTCAGAGGAGCCTTCCCTGACACCAGTTTGCAATCTCAAGATCCACCACTAAGACCAATAGATGAGCTTGGGTTCTATCTGACGCAGGCTTACCCCCATCACTCAAGGATGCATCGATATCATATGTCTTCTAATAAAAATCCACTCATATAAAGATATGGTCCAATATAAAATACAAAGGTGGATCTGAATTTAAAGAGACCAATGAATATTTATTTTTATTTATATGTTACTCACTGTTCAAGGACTAAGGTTTAAATAAAGGAGGAAAAAAAATCCTCAATGGGTCTGTTGTATTCATATATATTAAATAATATACTTATAGTGCTGACTCAAAATCCCCCATTATAATCATCAGTCAAAAACCTCCAAAAAGTCTCCACTCGTGTTATACAAAATTCAGTGACAAAAAGTAATATTCAAAAATTCAAAATTCTTCATGCACTACTAAAGTCCATATTGCACAAACTTTTCATCTACAATCCATTATATTTCAATAAATCCACAGCACTTATCTTAAAACACTTCCCGTTTCACCAATGGCTTATGTAGAGGAAATCCCAGTGCAATAATGAGCAGATGAAGAGTGCAAGATTCTGTAACAAAATCAAAACCTAATATTTGTGGAGAAGAACTTAACAAGAGCTATTCCATTTTAAATGCATACCAGAATGTCCAAGCTATTTTAGTTGCAAAGATGGCCTCATACTAAAACAAACGCCAAACTGTATGCACCAATCAAAGAAGGATGATGTCATCAATGACTCCACAGAACCAAAAACTCAAAATCCTGAGAAATTTACCAGAAAATGGACTATTGTATATTAGTATTCAAACAACTGGGTTCTATAGTATTAAAGCTGATGAATCCATCACTGTTTATGCTGCATTAGTTCCTAGTGCAATCACCTCCCCACTGATAAGCTGGAACATGTTCTATTGCCAGGCAATGGAGGTGAGAAAATTCATGTCGAAGGCGATACAATGAAAGACTAAAAGAACACCTAATTTCTGACAAGTAATACAGGACTTATGTTCAGTAATGTGAACGTATAGGTTTCTAATGGTCCACATACTCAGTTTTGCAAGTAGTGTGGTATCTCAATTTGTATCGTTTGCCATAGACCAAATTAAAAAAATAAATAAATAAAATAAATCATATGCACGAATACAGGGTGTCCGGTGTGGTACTCAGAGAGAACCCCCAGGAAAGAGACTTGGGAGTGCTTATAGAAAAGTCAATGAAGCCGTCTGCGCAATGCGCAGTGGTGGCAAAAAGGGTTTCAAGTTTCAAGTTTATTAGTTTTTAATATCCCGATCATAAAACAAATATCTGACCGGTTAACAATAAAATTTTAAATAGAATAGTAAGAACTAGTAGATAGTGTATTAGAAAAGTTAGAGAAAACATTTAAAACATATACTGACAAACCTGACTGTGAGGAAGAATAGGGAGGAAGGGAAAAGTTACATAATATAAGAAGAAATGTGATAGAGGGAAAGGATAAAACAAGTAGGGTAAGGGTGGCATGGTATAAAAGGTATGCGCTGAAGCAGAGGTTAGTTTGGGGAAAAAAAAGATGAATAAGTAAGCAAAGAGTAGATTAGGAATTATTGAAGGCATCTTGAAATAGGAAAGTTTTGAGATTAATCTTAAATTTTTGTAAATGAATTTCATCCCGAAGAAATTGAGGGAGAGAATTCCATAATGTGGGGGCAGTAATAGCAAAGTTAGTTTTCCTAGTATAGTAGGATTCTTTTAAAGAAGGAATGAAAAGGAGTTTTTGGTCTGTAGATCTTAAAGAACGGGGAGAGCTTTGGGGTATTAATAATTTATCAAGAAATAAAGGCAGATGGGAAAGTTTGATTTTAAAAGAGAGTAATATGATTTTATAAGTTATACGGTGGGTGACTGGAAGCCAATGAGCCTCTTTAAGAAGGGGGGTGACATGTTCGAATTTTCCTATTTTGTTGATGAGTTTAATTGCGGTATTTTGTATGAGTTGTAAACGTCGAAGTTCTTTTTGGGGTAGTCCATTTAAGAGAGAATTACAGTAGTCTAAGTGAGAAATGACTAGAGAATGAATTAGGATATTAATTGAGTCAGTATTTAGAATGGAGCTGAGGGAACGGATGATACGTAGTTTAAAGAAACATGTTTTTACAACTGAACTAATGTGGTCATGAAAAGTAAGCTCTCTATCTAGGATAACGCCTAGTAATTTTATTTTAGTATCCATAAATAATGGTGTAGATTTAATGTAAATTGTTCCCGGTAATGTTTCAGATTTTTTAATAGGGAAAAGGAGACCACAGGATTTGTCAATGTTGAGTGAGAGCTTATTGGAAAAAAGCTAATCACTAATGGTATCTAATTTGGTATTTAGATCATTAATATCTGAGGGGTTTAAAGTATTGATCGGATAAAGCAGCTGTATATCGTCGGCATAGGCGAAAATTGAAAATCCTAATGATTGGGCAAGAGAAAGAAGAGGGGAGAGAAAGATATTGAATAATAATGGAGATAGGATAGAACCCTGAGGAACTCCAAAGGTTTGGGTTACCGGAGAAGAGGTTTGGTTTTTTACATGGACTTTAAAGTTACGTTGATGAAAATAGGATATAAACCAGTTGAGAGCATGACCTGAGATATTACAATCTGCTAATCTAGATAGAAGTAAAGAATGATCAATGGTGTCGAATGCTGCAGATAAATCAAGAGAAATTAATATGACCGATTTTAAGTGATCGTGAAAGTATTGTATGGTTGTAATGAGACCGAGTAATGATAATTCTGTGGAGTGTGAAGTTCGAAAGCCAGTCTGATAGGGATGTAGGGCATGTGTTTGATCAAAGAATTCAGACAGTTGAGAGTGAACAGAATGCTAGGAATGATTAAGAAGGGGATCACAAACAGATTGGAGAAGGTTATCATGCCGCTGTACTGGGCCATGGTGTGCCCCCACCTGGAATACTGCGTCCAACACTTGTCGCCGTACATGAAAAAGGACATAGTACTACTCGAAAGGGTCCAGAGAAGAGCGACTAAAATGGTTAAGGGACTGGAGGAGTTGCTATCCAATGAGAGGCTAGAGAAACTGGGCCTCTTCTCCCTTGAAAAGAGGAGACTGAGAAGGGGACATGATCAAAACATTCAAGATATTGAAGGGAATAGATTTAGTAGAGAAAGAGAGATTGCTCACCCTCTCCAAGGTGGATAGAACGAGAGGGTACTCTCTAAAGTTAAAAGGGGATAGATTCCATACAAATGTAAGGAAGTTCTTTTTCACCCAGAGAGTGGTAGAAATCTGGAACGCTCTTCCAGAGGCTGTTATAGGGGAAAGCACCCTCCAGGGATTCAAGACAAGGTTAGACAAGTTCCTGCTGAACCAGAACATACGCAGATAAGGCTAGACTCAAATAGGGCACTGGTCTTTGACTTAAGGGCCGCTGCATGAGCAGACTGCTGGGTATGATGGACCACTGGTCTGACCCAGCAGTGACAATTCCTATGTTCGAGAAAATCTGGCAACCCTAGATGACTGAGTAGTGCCCTAGAACCCACAGAGCTGGCACCTATGCTGCAGGGCTCCTCAACACCTTTATAAGCAGTCATAGCAACAATTATTTCTGCAACTCTTATCAGTATAAATACTGCCAGTCATACATCAGTGCCTCCAGAAAATCTTACCAGCTCAGGTGACTCTGTTTTGCACAAAACAGACTGTAATCATTCAACAGTTGTAAAAACCTGTTTCTTTAAATTACGTATCATCCGTTCACTCAGTTCTATTTTAAATACCGACTCGATTAATATCCTTATTCATTCCTTAGTTATCTCTCACTTAGATTACTGCAATTCACTATTAAATGGACTACCCCAAAAAGAACTTCGCTGCTTGCAACTCATACAAAATACCGCAATCAAACTCATTTACAAAATAGGTAAGTTCGAACACGTCACCCCTCTTCTCAAAGAGGCTCATTGGCTCCCAGTCACACACCGTATAATTTATAAAATCATACTGCTCTCTTTTAAAATCAAACTTTCCCACTTGCCCTTATTTCTCGATAAATTATTAATACCTCAAAGTTCTCCCCGTTCCTTACGATCTACCGACCAAAAACTCCTTTTCATTCCATCTTTAAAAGAATCCTATTATACTAGGAAAACTAATTTTGCTATAACAGCTCCCACATTATGGAATTCTCTCTCTCAATTTCTCCGGGATGAAATTCATTTACCAAAATTTAAAACTAATCTTAAAACTTTCTTATTTCAGGATGCCTTTGACAAATCTTAATCTTTTCTTTACCTATTTGTACTTATCTTTTTCCTAAAAACTCTCTTTTATTTCAGCGCATAACTTTTATACCATGCACCCTTATCCTTTATGTCCTATCCCTTCCCTCTATCTCATTTCTTCTAATATTATGTAACTTTTTCCTTCCTTCCCACTCATCCCCACGGTCATGTTTGTCAGTATATGTCTAATATGTTTTCTCTAATTTTTCTAATACACCAACAACTAGTTCTTACTCTCCTATTTTAAATTTTTTATTGTTAACCGGTCAGATATTTGTTTTATGATCGGGATATTAAAAACTAATAAACTTGAAACTTGAACTTGAAACAAGCTCTGATCACCTGCCCATCTATTGTTAGAGTAACTTAGTAAATGATAGCAGATAAAGACCAATATGGCCCATCCAGTCTTTCCAACAAGGTAGCCAGAGATGCATCTGCTACTTCATCTGGGTTATACTCCATATGGAGGAGTAGCGTAATGGTTAGCGCAGCAGCCTGAGAACCAGAGAGACTGGGTTTGATTCCCATTCAAGTTCCTTGTGACTCTGGGCAAGTTACTTAACCCTCCACTGCCCCAGGTACCTGTATATAATATATAAACCACTTTGAATATAACCACTGAAGAAAGCATCCCAAGTCCCATTCCCTTTCCCCCATTCTTTGTTCAAAGTGTGAAAATCATTTAAGTTTTGCTTTGATGTCATCCTCTTTCTATCTAAGGATCCTCTGTGTTTACCCCACATGTTTTTCAATTCTGTCACTGTGTTGTCTTCATCACCTTCCCTAGGAGTGTATTCTAGACATACATCCTTTACCTTTCCTTGCTGAATCTGATGGCCTACTCCATACCACTACACCTTTCTGCCATCATGATAGCCACTATACATCCACCAAGTCTCCCCTGCAGGAACTACTTCAGCATGGAACTTCAATGTCATCCTTAACCAACTTTTCAAGGCCATTTGTGAGCCTTTGGAAAAAGTGTCCCTAAAAGGCTATTATTGGTTACCATGACCTCTACATGATAAGTCTGTAACTTCAAGTCCTTGTCTATTATGTTCTTTACAACCAGTTCTTTCCCAAAAGAACCTATCTAAAGTCATCTTTGAGATTCATTTCATTGTCCTGCTGACAACCAGGTGGGCATGATCCTGCATGCCCTGGTCTGCAGATGTGTTTTCCTATACATTACATTACATTACATTACATTAGAGATTTCTATTCCGCCATTACCTTGCGGTTCAAGGCAGATTACAAGAGATTAAAAAACGGAGGGTTACAATAGTAGAACATTTGTCCTTTCTAGAGAGGTAATGAGTAGGTTATGTAGTTTCTGTGTCGCGGGAAGAGGGAGGGCGAAGGACGGTAAGTTTGAAGTTAGGGCTGTTTCAGGAATTTCTTGAAGAATGTAGTCTTTATTTCTTTTCTGAAGTCATGGCTGTTTCAGGAATTTCTTGAAGAGTATAGTTTTTATTTCTTTTCTGAACGTCTTGTAGTCTGGTGTCATTATCAGTAGATTGGAGATTTGGTTATCTAGTTTAGCTGCTTGAGTGGCCAGGAGGCCATCGTATAGTTTTTTTTGTTTTACTTCTTTGATCGAGGGGTGTGTGAATGGGGTGTGTGTTTTTTTATGTCTGATTGAGGTGGTTTGGATGAGGTGGTTGTTCAGGTAGGTTGGGCTGTCTCCGTTTAAGGCTTTAAATAACATACAGTATAATTTAAATAGTATTCTTTCTTGGTTTGGTAGCCAATGTGAGTTGATGTATGCTTCTGTAATATGGTCGTGTTTTCTCAATGAGTAGATGAGTCTCAGAGCTGTATTTTGGATTGTTTGTAGTTGTTTAGTCATTGTAGCAGGGCAGGGGAGGTATAGGATGTTGCAGTAATCTATTAGATTTAGGATTAGGGATTGTACTATAAGCTGGAATTGTGTTTTTTCGAAGAATTTCCTGACTTGTATTAGGTTTCTCATCACAGTGAAAGATTTCTGTATTGTTTTATTTATTTGTGGTTGCATGGTGCAGCATCGGTCTATAGTCATTCCTAGTAGTTTTATGGTAGTTTGAATGGGATAGTTGACTGTGTTAATTTCTATATTGGTTATGGTTGGGACTTTGTCATTTTCGAGGAGGATGAATTTAGTTATGTCTGTGTTGAGTTTCAGTTTGTGATCTTTCATCCAGGTTGCTACTGTTTCTAGTGTTCGGTGTAGTGTGTTTGTCATGGCGGTCTTTGGTTGATCAAAAGGTATGAGAATGGTAATGTCATCTGCATAACTGTAGGTAGTGATGCCTAGATTATCCAGGTATATTCCGAGAGATGCAGTGATTAGGTTGAAGAGAGTAGAGGATAGTGGGGATCCTTGTGGTACACCGCAAGGGTTTGGACCAAGGTTCAGATTTTTCTTTATTTGATTTTACTCTGTATGTTCTGGATTTTAGGAAGCCTTCAAACCAAGAATATACTTTATCTGAGATGCCTATTGCATCCATAATTTGCAGTAGGATGTTATGGTCTACCAGGTCAAATGCTGCGGTAAGGTCTAGTTGTATGAGAAGCATTTTTTTTCCTGTGCTGAGGTGTTGTCTGGCTGTGTCAATGAGGGAGCCTAGTAATCTCTCTGTGCTGAAGTTGGATCTGAAGCCAGATTGCGTGGGGTGACGTATATTATGTTCATCTAGATAGTTGGTGAGGTGTTTGGCTACTAGTCCTTCTGTCAGTTTGACATATAGAGGTATTGAGGCAATGGGTCTGTAGTTGGATGGCAGGTCTGTTGGTCCTTTTGGATCTTTTTGGATTGGGGTGATGATGATTTTGCTGAAGTCAGTTGGGAAAAGGCCGTCAGTGAGCATGGTTTGTATCCATTGAAGAAGTAGAGTACGGAATTTTGGGCTGGAGGTTGTAAGGAGATATGATGGGCAGTGGTTAAGGTCACAGGATGCTTATGTTAAAATTATGCTCCACTCTCTGTACTCAGCAGGATCCTCCGGATGGTGGCCAGCATTTTGCAGCCAAAAAGACGCTACCTCGGGGGTTTAACCCATTTTGCTTGTAGCTCTACTATGAGTACATCAACTTCAATGCAAAATAGTTTCTGCTTCTCTAGCCAGGATGGGTTTGGGGGATACTGAAGAGGCAACATTCAAAAGGTAGGAGGTTTTCAGATAATCACGTTTAAGCTTCATATGAACAAATGATAAGCAGTATTTTGAAAATTTGGCATATTGAAAGTAAAAGTGAGTTCAAGAAAAATGAATGTCAGTGATTAAATGTGAGTTTTGCAGGAAGTTTTTTATGCTGATGATTGGAGTGGATGAAAGCTGTTGTTACAAAAACTCTGGATAAATTCCTAAAAGAGAAGTCCATAGGCCATTATAGCGATAGCTTGGGGAAATCAACTGCTTATTCCTAGGTTAAGCTGCATAAAATCTGTTTTATTACTTGGGATCTAGCTAGGTACTTGGGATCTGGGTTGGCCACTTTTGGAAACAGGATGCTGGGCTTGATGGACCTTTGGTCTGTCGCAGTATGGCAATTCTCATGTTCTGAGGCTTTTTCCTTCTTTACAACTCAACTCAGTTTGGGGTTTTTTCAGAGAGCAAGTTTAAGCACTTACGATATGGAGTGATATGTATTTATTTTGATACCTACATTCATGTGCCATTTGCATGTGTAAAAGTACAGCATATGAGCACCATGGGTAAGTGTAAGCTTTATTCTATAAAGGCGTGCCTAAATGTAAGGGGGTATACATGAGCAGGCTCTTGGTTATGCACACCCTTACTGCGTTATGTGGCTGCAGTTGTGTGGTGAATATATGTTAGGCTAGTATTCTATAACAGAATATGGGTACACAAATTGACTATGGATATATGAATAGATTCTCACTGCACCTCATCAGACAAAGCAAGTATTATCCCAGGACAAGCAGGCAGGTGTTCTCACTAGTGGGTGATGTCATCCGACAGAGCTCCGATGCGGACGTCTCACAAGCATACTTGCTTGAAGAAACTTCAGAAGTTTCGAGATGCCCGCACCGCGCATGCGCGAGTGCCTTCCCGCCCGAATCACCGGGCGTGTCTCCTCAGTTCTTTTCTTTCTGCGGAGCTGAGAAGTTTTGCTTCAACTCTCTGCGATGAGTGAACCCTTGTTCTTGCCTTCTAGTGCTCGCGGTTTTGAGTTTTTTTCTCTTATCGTGTGTTCTAGTCTGTCGTTTTATTGTTTAAAAAAAAAAAATTTTCCGTAGATTCGACCAGGTCAGCCGCGTGGCTGGGGCCCCGCAGCTTCAATCTAGCGGCGGAGCTTTTTCGGCCTATGTCCCGGCCTATTACCGGTTTTAAAAAGTGTATCAAGTGCCAGTGCACGATTTCATTGATGGACCCGCATCGACGCTGTTTACAGTGTCTCAGGCCTCAACATCTTCCGAAATCGTGCCGGCCTTGTTCCACTCTAACAGCATGTGCTTTCAAGCGTCGCTGTTTCCTGTGGGAGTCGATGTTCGCTATGGAGGCTTCCAAGGAACCTTCGGCTTCGACCAGCACTTCGCCTTCGCCGTCGGCATCTGCTCCTGCTACATCAGGTCTTTTGAAACCGGCTTCCTTCGTTCCGGTTTCAACTCCGCCTCCTGCCCCGGTGCCTGCTTCGGTCTCCTCAGGTCAGGTAACTCCACAGACCATTCCCCCGGTGGTTCTTAAGGTGCCTAAGGCTTCTAAGGTCAAGCACTAGGCCACCCGGGACCGCGAAGACCGTGCAGGGGGTCCCACTTCAGATGCGGCTCCCCCCTTATCAGCTTCGATGCGGTCGCTCATGGAAGCCCACTTCCTCGAGCTTATGACTACCATGGGGCCCAAGTGGCTTGCCACAATCCAGCATGGGCATGCGGAACCTCCTCGTGGGGTCGAGCCGCCTCCTCCTCCTCCGCCTCGCCGCTCGCTCTCACTGCTAGGCGAGGCAGCTCGGCGTTTGGCTGCAAGTTCATCGAGGAGTGCTTCGATTAGTAAGATGCCGCCTCTGGAACCCATCCCCGCCTCGGACAGAGACAATTGGGATTTGCCTCCGAGGAGCCGAAGCCCTGTGCGTCGTCAGGAGGATTTCTTCAGGAGCCCCTTGCCTGCCAAGCTGTCTCCTGACCCGTGGCATGCTGCTCGAGAGGCGTCAACCCATCCTCCTCTTCGCTCTACGGCCTCCAGCCCCATCTACTCGTTGGAGGCCTCTGGGGAGCCATCTTCGCATCGTCGTTCCAGGTCTCCTTCGAGGAGGAGTGGGGGGCACCGCTCCAGGCATTCTTCGAGGCATTCGTCCAGACATTCTACCGTCTCGCGTCAGAAGAAGCTTCCTCGTATGGTGTATTCATTTTCGGATGTCTCGCCTCCTCCGGGCCCGGAGTTCGAGGATACCATCAGATCGTTCTCTCCTTGTAGATCCCATGTCTCCTTGGATCAGGAGGCCTTGACTTCATCGAGTCCGTCTCAGCGTCCTGTGTTGGCTGACCAGCTGTCTTTTTCATCTTTTCTGCGGCAGATGGCAGATGATCTCGACATAACCTTGGACTCGGGTTCCCGCTACTCCAAGGAGTACCTGGATACCATGCATCTGCCTCATCCTCCTGCTGAGTCTCTTCGCCTGCCTCTTCACAAGCTCCTCGACCAGACGTTCATGCGCTGTTTTGAAACACAGTACTCCATTCCTGCCATTCCTGGCAAACTGGATGCCAGGTATCGCACAGTGCACCATAAGGTGTTTGAGGGCTCCCAACTCTCCCATCAATCCCTGCTGGTCGAGTCCTCCCTCAAGCGATCTCATCGGTCCCAGGTATATGCCTCGGTGCCCTCGAGTCAAGAGGGGAGGACCATGGATAAGTTCGGGAGGCGCATCTACCATAACTCGATGATGGCTTCCCGAGTTCTCAATTACACCTTCCATTTTGCCACCTATTTGGAGTTCTTCCTGCCAGTGCTTCGGAAGTTTCTGCCTTACATCGACTCTCAAGCTCGTTTTGAATACGAGGAGGTTGTCGCCTCGCTGTCCCAGCTGCGTCTTCAATTGATGCAATCCTCATATGATGCGTTGAGCTCTCGGCACGGGCCGCCGCCTGTTCCGTGGCCATGTGTCGCTTGGCATGGCTTCGGACCATTGATATGGACCCGAACCTCCAGGACAGGCTTGCCAACGTCCCATGTGCAGTTGCGGATTTGTTTGATGAGTCTATCGAGATGGTGACAAAGAAGCTGTCAGACCATGAGAAGTCATTCCAGTCCATCCTTTGCCCGAAGCCTAAACCTACTCAGTCTCGACCTTCTCGACCACCCTTGATATGCCAACGGCGTTACACTCCCAGGCAGGCTCCTGCTGCGAGGCAACCGGCGAAGAGACAGCCTCCGCAGAAGTCTCAACAAAAACCTCAGCCTTCTGCTGTTCCCAAGGCTCCTCAGCCTTTTTGACTCTCTTGTCGGGAGCATAACCAACACCATTCTGCTATCCCCTGTCTTTCCAATTGGGGGTCGCCTCCATCATTTTTACCATCGATGGATGGCTATAACCACCGACCTTTGGGTCCTTAGCATCATCAGGGAAGGATATTCTCTTCAGTTCTATCGGGTCCCCCCGGACCATCCTCCAAGAGAGTATCCTTCCAACTTGACCCAGACCGCCCTTCTTCTTCAGGAAGCTCAGGCTTTGCTCTGGCTTCGGGCCGTCGAGCCGGTCCCTGTGGACCAACACAACCAGGGGTTCTACTCCCGGTACTTCCTTGTTCCGATGAAGACGGACGACCTGCGTCCTATTCTGGACTTCAGGTTGCTCAACAAGTTCATGGTCAAGGAGAGATTTCGCATGCTGACCCTAGCTTCTCTCTACCCCCTCCTCGAGCAGAACGATTGGTTATGCTCTCTGGATCTAAAAGAGGCCTACACTCACATTCCCATTCATCCGGCCTCTTGCAAATTCCTCAGATTTCGGGTGGGACATCTTCATCTGCAGTATCGAGTGCTCCCTTTCGGCCTGTCCTCGTCTCCCAGAGTTTTCACCATGTGTCTGGTGGTGGTGGCCGCTGCACTCCCGAACCATGGTGTTCAGGTGTTTCCCTACCTCGATGACTGGCTCATCAAAGCTGCCTCGGCTCCAGGGGTCATCTTGGCGACCCAAAGGACTATTTGGTTCCTGCAGAGTCTGGGGTTCGAGATCAACTTCCCAAAATCTCATCTGCAACCTACCCAGTCTCTTCCCTTCATCGGGGCGGTTCTGGATACTATCCACTCAGAGAATTCCTTCCTCCACAGCGCCTGGAAGCTCTTCTTCATCTTTGTCAGTCAGTGTCTGCTCGCCAGTCCATCTCAGCAAGACACATGATGGTTCTCCTGGGCCACATGGCCTCTACGGTTCATGTGACTCCTTTTGCCAGACTTCACCTCAGAATTCCTCAGTGGACCCTGGCTTCTCAATGGACACAGGTGTCAGATCCTTTGACTCGTCACATCCTGGTCACTCCTGCTCTTCAGCAGTCTTTACGTTGGTGGATGATCTCTTCCAATCTATCCAGAGGTTTGCTGTTTCACACTCCTCCCCACCAGAAGGTTCTCACGACCGATTCCTCGACCTATGCATGGGGGGCTCATCTGGACGGTCTTCGCACTCAAGGCTTCTGGACCAGTGCGGACCGGCTGTGCCATATCAATCTTCTGGAACTCAGGGCGATTTTCAATGCTCTTCAAGCTTTTCAACATCTGCTTCACGACCTGGTGGTCCTCATTCGCACGGACAATCAGGTCACCATGTATTATGTCAACAAGCAGGGGGGCACGGGATCGGCCTCCCTCTGCCAGGAAGCTCTCAGAGTCTGGGATTGGGCGATTCGCCACAACACCTTCCTCAAAGCTGTCTACATTCAGGGGGCGGACAATGCCTTGGCGGACAACTTAAGTCGTCTCCTCCAGCCTCACGAATGGACCCTCCATTCCAAGCCCCTTCATCAGATCTTCTCTCAGTGGGGGACGCCTCAGATAGACCTCTTTGCGGCTCCCCACAACCTCAAATTGCCTCAATTCTGCTCCGGGATCTGTACTCCTCATCGCCTCGAGGCAGATGCCTTTCTTCTGGACTGGAGGAATCTCTTTCTATATGCGTTTCCTCCATTTCCTCTCATTCAAAAGACTCTGGTCAAGCTGAAGTCCGACCATGCCACCATGATTCTGATAGCTCCTGGGTGGCCCAGATAGCCTTGGGACTCCCTTCTACTTCAACTCAGCAGCAGGGAGCCATTCCTTCTTCCAGTGTTTCTTTCACTGCTTACTCAGCATCAAGGATCTCTGCTCCGTCCCAACCTGCAGTCTCTCCACCTGACAGCTTGGTTCCTATCAACGTAACTCCTCTCCAGTTTTCCAAAGCGGTGAGGGATGTGTTGGAGGCTTCCCGGAAGCCTGCTACTAGACAATGCTACTCCCAAAAATGGACTAGATTTTCTACCTGGTGTGTTTCTAATCATAAGGAGCCCCAACGAGCCTCCCTATCTTCTGTGTTGGACTATCTTCTGCACCTATCTCATTCTGGCCTCAAGTCTACATCGATACGAGTCCATCTGAGTGCAATTGCGGCTTTCCATCAGCCTCTGCAAGGGAAACCTCTCTCTGCTCATCCTGTTGTTTCCAGATTTATGAAAGGACTTTTCCATGTCAATCCTCCTCTCAAACCTCCTCCAGTGGTTTGGGACCTCAATGTTGTCCTTTCACACCTTATGAAGCCTCTTTTTGAGCCTCTCAACAAGGCTCCGCTGAAGTTTCTCACTTGGAAAGTGGTTTTTCTTGTTGCCCTCACTTCTGCTCGCCGAGTCAGTGAGCTTCAGGCCTTAGTGGCGGATCCGCCTTTCACAGTATTCCATCATGACAAGGTGGTCCTCCGCACTCATCCAAAATTCCTGCCTAAAATGGTCTCTGAATTTCATCTCAACCAATCCATAGTTCTTCCTGTGTTTTTTCCAAAGCCTCATTTTCATCCTGGACACTCTGGACTGTAAACGTGCTTTGGCTTTCTACCTGGATCACACCAAACCACACAGAACTGCTCCTCAACTTTTCGTCTCCTTTGATCGAACAAGTTGGGACGCCCTGTCTCGAAGCGTACCATCTCCAACTGGATGGCGGCTTGCATCTCTTTCTGCTATGCCCAGGATGGATTACTCCTTCCCTGTAAAGTCACAGCCCATAAGGTCAGAGCAATGGCGGCCTCTGTAGCCTTCCTCAGATCAACACCGATTGAGGAGATTTGTAAGGCTGCCACTTGGTCCTCGGTTCATACCTTCACTTCTCATTATTGTCTGGATACTTTCTCCAGACGGGATGGACAGTTTGGCCAAACAGTATTGCAAAATTTATTCTCCTAAGTTGCCAACTCTCCCACTATCCCATTGGGGTTAGCTTGGAGGTCACCCACTAGTGAGAATACCTGCCTGCTTGTCCTGGGATAAAGCAATGTTACTTACCGTAACAGTTGTTATCCAGGGACAGCAGGCAGCTATTCTCACGTCCCACCCACCTCCCCTGGGTGGGCTTCTCTACTAGCTATCTGAACTGAGGAGACATGCCCGGTGCATCAGGTGGGAAGGCACTCGCGCATGCATGTGCGGTGCGGGCATCTCGAAACTTCTGAAGTTTCTTCAAGCAAGTATGCTTGTGAGACGTCCGCATCGGGGCTCTGTCAGATGACATCACCCACTAGTGAGAATAGCTGCCTGCTGTCCCTGGATAACAACTGTTACGGTAAGTAACATTGCTTTTTCAACCTGCTACTATCAGTATTGGTTGAAAATATAAGAACAATGGAGTTATATAGTCAGTGGCTATCAGTGAACATATAATTCATTTGAGCCTGATGGATTTGTAGCACCTCTCATCAGAGCCAGATTTTCACAGATATATCCAGGCAAAAGCAGTCCTTCAGATTTAAATTGTTCATAACATTCTGCTGAATATCTATGAGATTGTGAGGTGTCTGGCTGTACATCTTGATTCAGTCCACAGTACAAGCTAAGGGGCATTGTTTCTGGCTGCCAAGAAATGAGTAGTTGAAAGTCGATCTTCTTGCCTGTTGAAATATTACTCTCATATTAATCTTGTAGAAGACAGGCATGTCAAAAGGAAGAAGCATAAGAGAACTGAAGAAAAGAAGGATAGCTACAAAGCTGGAGCCAGCATCAAACCCCCCAAATAAGATCAATGATAAAAGCCATCGCAAGGAAGTGTTTGTTGTAGGTAAGAAAAGTCAAACAGCTAAAGAGATTTGTATTGATGGAGACTTTAGAAGTGATGCTTATAAAAATAAACCCCACCGGTTGACCAGTGCTGTTCACTGCTATGTAACAGCACCAAATTAGATTCTGCTTCTCTGGTCAGGATGGCTTTGGGGGATACTGAAGAGGCAGCAGTCAGAATTCCTAAAAGAAGGGAGGTTTTCAGTATAGGCTCTGTTCCAAATACATTCAAGATCTCTTGACTCAATGCCAATTCCTCAGTCATACATAATTCCTAGCCTATTCTTTTTGGCACCCTTTGAACAACAAGCAGCCAAGCTAACTAGTATACTGTAAGTTCCACAGGACCAATTAAATAACACCTATCTAAAATTATTGGCAGGTTTCTACTACTGGTAAAATAATCCTGGCTTGCTTCCTTTCCTTCTACTGCATCTTCCACACTCTATTCCCTCCACAGAATTCCCTCTATCCTTTCTAACATATCTCAAGCCTTCTAAAGTTTCCCATTATTTTATCCTGGAACCCTTCCAGCCCGCATCTACGATCCTTTCTCTCCCTTCATTCACCTTCATCCCAGCACATAGTTAGTTGCACCAGCACATGTACAGTTCAGAATATGGAACTGCCCCAAGAAAAACTAGAAATGTGATCACCAGCGGAGGGAAGCATGATTGGCACCAAAAGGTAACATAAGCAGCCCAGGAAAGAACAAAAGAGAGGGCAGAATACATAGACATCTGAGGTCCTGCCATGGATGGGGTGGTAGAGGAATAAAAACATCAGTGGGCCAAACAAGGATTGCAGTTGAAGGCATTGGTGTCCAAGCTAGTTGGCTAGATGGAGGTAAAAAAAATAAAATAAAATAAAAGTTACTCAAGATCTTCTGATATGTCACAATAATATCCTAATATAAGGAAAAATTTATTTAGTGAGTTATTTAATTACTGTTAATCCTAATTGTGTTTCCTTAGGAAAGCCGAAAGAAAAGAAGTCTGCAGAAAAAGAAAATTTTAACACCAAAAAGAAATCAATAAGGATTTCAAGTGAAAAAACAACTCAAGAGACAGTAGAGGAAGTGAATAAAGAACATGGTAACATTGAAGTAAACTGTTTGGCAACTGTTGAAGAGACAGAACAGAGAAGCATGTTAAACCCTTCTGACGGAAGTCCTACCTCATCTTGCTCTCTTTGTGAGAAACCTCACACTGAGGAGGAATTTGAACTGGAACCTGAAAGTGAGCAGATTCCCAATGAGGATCTTCGAACACCTGAAGATGGTCCTAACAAGGATGAGCCTGGCCCCATATCTGAAAACTATGTTAACAGCGGGAGCTCCCAGGTAAGAAGCAAAATTCACCCTTTCTATGATAGGGTATAAATAAATTCATACACTTTCACTTTTTTATGTAGACTGCACTATTAATGGCACACACTGCTTTATAAAGCAATTCACATGCTCCATTGCCCAGTTGAAGTCTGAACACACTGAAGCTAAATGACTGGTTCAACTCTCAATGCACCACTCATGTGTAACTTACACTAAGTCATTTAGCTTCAGTGTGTTCAGACTTCAACTGGGCAATGGAGCATGTGAATTGCTTTATAAAGCAGTGTGTGCCATTAATATTTTCCAGGTAAATAACTCACTGCTATAACTATCGGCCTCTTTTACAAAGCCGTGCTAATGGCCCCAAAGCCCATAAAGGGCTTTGGGGCTGTTGCCGCGCAGCTTTGTAAAAGAGGCCGTATGTATCCATATTAATATTCAAAATGAGTTGCAGGACAGGCTACAGCGTCACACCGTTTTTGAATATGCACACGCTAAATAATGCTTTGTCTTTTTTTTTTTTTTTTTTGAGTACAGCATTCCTGCGCTAACCAGTTAGCATATCTACATTATCATAAACTGTTGTACAAAAACTGGATATTTTATGTTTGCTTTCTAAAGAAAGAAAGAAAAGAAAGAAATAAAAGTGCTCATTTTGACCAGGGCTTTATGTGAGGAATTAAGGGAATCATTTTGATAAATTCCATGAAATTTATATCCACTTCTAAAATGAAACCAAATTAAAACTGCAGCCTTGCTAATTAGGGCTTCTTTTACGAAGCTGCGGTAGCGGCTTTAGCACGCGTGACTTTTAATCACGCGCTACCCCCGCACTAGCCGAAAAACTACTGCCTGCTCAAGAGGAGGCAGTAGCGGCTAGTGCGTCCGGCTGTTTAGCGCGCGCTATTACATGCATTAAACCGCTACCATGGCTTCGTAAAAGGAGCCCTTAATTGGGTAACTCTCTTCATAAAGGCGGTCAATTTGTTTGTTTATTTAAGCCCCCTTTTATCAAGCCATGTTAAGGATTTTTATCGCTGGCCGCTGCAGTAAAAGCTCCAACACTCATAGAATTCCTATGAGCAGCAGAGCTTTAGGGGCCCTTAGTGCTTGATATACTGCTGTTATAGAATAATATCATCTTAGAAACCTTTAACTGCTGGAATCAATAAAGTTAACAATCAAACTAACTTAATATTTGTGAGCTACAATGAGATACAGATTAACAGCAACATAAAATGTATATATAAGAGGAGGACTTTGTCAGATACTCATCTAAGATTTACCTATACATTTGCACAATGGTAGTAAAAAATTGTGGGCAATGTCTTCATACTTTGTATAAAGTAAAATGTTGCACCATAGGTAAATCAACAGGGGCGAGTTATTCTTCCAATATTGGATAATCAGTTTCAAGGCTACAGAAATCAAATAATAAAGCATACATATCAGACAATTTACTAGTGAGCTCTTTTTTAATCTTATACATGCCTCTGAGCAGATTTACGGTAGATCCCATATGGGAATTTTTTAACATAAGAACCAAACAATCGTAACAGAAAAATCAAAAAAGCTTCAAAATGTTACTCACCAGCAGTGGGTTAAACCACCAAGATCTACATTAATAGCAAAAAGGGTGGAGAAAAAGCCTCAAGGAATATATATCACGCAGCAATCATTGATGATTTTAAGCTAGTGTTGTTTTTGTTATTGGCATAAAAAACTCATCTCCACCAAATGTAAGGATCAAATAGGGGGGGAAAACCCCACTACTGTGCACTTTCAAACTAGAAATCCAGCTTTAGGAAAAAATCAATACTTTGCTCAAACACCAACACCTGCGTTCATGATGCCGGCGTCACTCTTTTTCATCAGTGGCAAGATTTTCCTTCACAGACCATACTCTAAAGCAGGGGTAGGGAACTCCGGTCCTCGAGAGCCGTATTCCAGTCGGGTTTTCAGGATTTCTAAATCTAAATCTAAATCTTGGGTTTATATACCGCATCATCTCCGCAGATGGAGCTCGACACGGTTTACATGGTTAGGGAAGGAACGGAACTCCAGTGGAATTATATAAGTATGAGAGAAGAGAGGTTGGTGTGAGAGTGCCAGGAGCGGGACGGGGTTACGTTCTGGAGAAGAGCCAGGTCTTCAGATGCTTACGGAATGGTAGAAGGGGGCTCAAATTGCGGAGAGGGGAAGGGAGACTGTTCCAGAGCTGAGTGATTCTGAAAGGGAGGGAAGAGCCAAGTTTACCAACAAGGGAGATGCCTTTTAAGGAGGGGTGGGATAGTTTTAATTTTTGAGTGGATCTAGTGGAGGTTGGATTTGAGGAATTCCAGGATAGAGGGATAAAAGGAGGAAGGATACCGTGGAGGATCTTGAAGGTTAGGCAGGCACATTTAAAGTAGACCCTGGAAATAACGGGAAGCCAGTGGAGTTTGGATAGGAGCGGTGTGACATGGTCAAATTTACTTTTTGAGAAGATAAGTTTGGCCGCGGCGTTCATTGCATATTCATTGGGGAAATCCTGAAAATCTGACTGGAATACGGCTCTCGAGGACCGGAGTTCTCTACCCCTGCTCTAAAGAGCCAGCGAGAGTTGCCTGCTCTCTCGCCGGCTCTTTAGAGTATGGTGCTGTGAAGGAAAATCTTGCCACCGATGAAAAAGAGTGGCGCTGGCATCATGAATACAGCTGTTGACGTTTGAGCTAAGTACTGATTTTTTTTCCTAAAGCTGGATTTCTAGTTTGAAAGTGCACAGTAGTGGGGGGGGGGGGGGGAAGGGGTCCTATTAGATCCTTACATTTGGTGGGTGCAAGTTTTTTATACCAATGACAAGAACAACGCCAGCGTTAAATCATCAATGATTGCTGCGTGATATATATTCCTTGAGGCTTTTTCTCCACCCTTTTGCTATTAATGTGGATCTTGGTTTAACCCACTGCTGGTGAGTAACATTTTGAAGCTTTTTTAATTTTTCAATATACACATATATCCTTTTTGTAAAATGGAGAATGTATGTGTAGATTTTAGTCTCAACGTAGTCATACCCAAACACTTGCGAACAGTGCCCCCTTGAAATCTCTACATGGTGTATACAATATATCCATATATAAACACAGCTTTCTTTTTATGTATATGTGATCTATATGTGAATATGTTTCTAAAATAATAGCCTTTATTAACTTTTACTTTGCTGTTTATTGCCAAGGCACTTGTAAAAGCCTCCAAAACAAAAAGGAGAAAAGCATTGACTGTACTAGAAATGGTATTTTGTTTTTGGATTTCCAAATTAGAATATATAGAATATATTCATGTATCATGATTAAAAATGAAAAAAATTCTAAATACTGGTTGAGCACATGACAGGTTGAGCCATACAGAGTAAGTTGCATATCTTTTACAGTGGTTAATGTTAATGTAAAGAAATCCATCAAAAAGCAGAAGTCTGGTGACTTCAGGAGCTTGTTGGATCAACAGAAGGGGAAGGCATTTAGCTCATGCTTTTTTTTTACACTTAACTGAAGATTACCTACAGTAAGGTACACTAGGCATTTTTCTGTCCCCAGAGGTTTTACAGTCTATTTTTTTATCTGAGACAATGGAGGGTTAATGGATTTGCCTAATATCATAAGGAGCTGCTGCTCTAACCATTAGACTTCTATCCGAGTAGGGAGAAGTTGCTATCCCTAACTCCTTGTATAAACTATGAAAGGTATAGAGGAGGTACATTCATTGTATAAACTTTAATAGTAACAGACCAAACTCTAAACTCCATGGAGAAGGAACTATCTCTTATGTCTAGATATACAGTGCTATTTACTGTACATACTCGAATATAAACTGATCCAAATATAAACCGAGGTAACCTTTTTTCCCAAAAAAAGGATGAAAAAAGGTTGATTTGAATATAAACCGAGATTAGAAATTAGAAACTAAGTAATGCCATAAGTAATCACTAATTTTTCAGTTGGGGCTGTTTCGAGTCCAAAAAAAGCTGAAGGAGAGCAGACAAATATCTTCCTACTTGGGGCCATGACACCAACCAAAGTGTCTGAACTTCTATCCCGACCAAAACACCTGGCCTCAGTCACACATGCAGAAAACAGAGAAGCCCTTTTCAAATACAAACCCACAAATTAAAAGTACTATTGTACACAAATGAAACCCTAATATGCCAGACTCTATACACAGTACACCACAAAAGAAATAGAAAGAAATACATTTCTTCCTAAACAGTTCAAATTATAAAAACAGATGTAAAGTTTCAAAATTGACTATTTCAATCACTAAATTGAAAATAAAAATATTTTTCTTACCTTTCTTATCTGGCAATTTTATTTTTCTAATTATCTTGCTCCATCTTTGCTCTTAACTCTGTTTCCAAGGCCTCCTTATGCATTTGCTGTTTCTTTCCCCTCCTTCACATCTTGCACTACATCCATCTTTGGCACTGATTTTCATATTCAGTTTTCTTCTATTTTTCTGCCTCTATCTCAAATCTATCTTTCTAGCTCTTCCCCTCTCCTCCATCCATGTGCACCATCTCTTCCCTCTCTTCCCTGTACCTCCTTCCATGTGCACCATCTCCTCTCTCTTCCCCTTCCCTCCATCCATTTGCACCATCTCTTCCCTTTCTTCCCCTTCCTTTCATCCATGTGCACCATCTCTTCTCTTCCCCTTCCCTCCATCCATATGCCACATCTCCTTCCTCTCCTCTCTGCCCCTTCCATTCAACATCTCACCCTTCTTTCTACCTTCCCCTCCCCACCCAGTTCCAAAGCTTTAGCAAGCAATTACAGTACCCCAGTACTGAGGTCTCTCTTATTGAATTCTGTGGAATTGTATTTAATTCAATCAATTATATCCCTACTGAAGGTACATAAAATTGTTCTATTGTGAGACTGGCTCAGGGGGCCTATGCCCTTGATACATTTTGCCAATTTTTTGCATTTGATATTTTGTATTTTGGCATAAACTAGGGTTTTTTTAGATTTACCTTATAAAGATACATCCAAATTTGAATATAACTCTTGCTTCAATTGGAAGCCAATGAAGTTTTCGGTAATATGGCACATGGACACATGGTCTGTCTTCTTCAAATTTAAATTTAAATGAACAGCTGTATTTTGAATGATACATAATCTATTAAAGGTTTTTGATAACCTGCTATGTAAATAATATTATAATAATCTAAAATACTCAAAATCAAAGATTGTACTAAAAGCCTAAATGAATTAGTAACAAAATAAGATCTAACCATTCATACTTTCCACAACATAAAGATTTTGCAGATTATAGCATCTATCTAAGTACCCATTGATAAATTCTGATCCAGGTAAACCCCCAGAATTTTGATAGTGGAATTAGTAGGATATGAGGTTCCATTCAATTTCAAAATCCTTTCATTAATCTTATTAGATAGGCAAGCAAAATTAATTTTATCTGAATTAAGTTTCAATTTAAACTCTGCCATCCACTGCTCAACAACGAGAATTACAGTGGCAATAAGACCTGTAGATTGAGATGGTAAAGAGGGAATTGGAATCATAGTGGTTATGTCATTCTCATTCTCATCTAATATAATAAAATGGTAAGCCGCGCATGCGCAGTTCCTAAGTGTGCGCCGCTTTTCTGTGAGCTGTAGCGACACATAGGAAGTGCGCATGCGCAGCTTACGGTTCTTTGAAAGACGCGGCGGTGGCTACTCCCACGATCCCCGCCTGCGTCGGACTTCCGACGCAGGTGGGGATCATGAGAGGAGCCACCGCCGCGTCTTTCAACTAAAAAAAAAAAAAGTCAAGACCGAAGTTTTTTTAAATTTCAGAGACGCTGCAGCGGCTCTCTCTCTCTCCGGTCGTCAGCGTTGTCTTCGTTCCTCTCCCCGGCACCCCCGAACCCCTGTTCAGCCTCCCATCCGACCCTACCTTCGGCTCCCTTACTTCCTTGCCGCCGCTCCTCTTCTCTTCCCGCACCGCGGTCCCAACAAACGTCCTTACTCCAGCAGGGGCCGCAGCACTCTAAACACGCTGCTTGGTGGCCTGCTACTGCCCTGATTTGCTCTGCCCGACACGGGCAGAGCAAATCAGGGCAGTAGCAGGCCGCCAAGCAGCGTGTTTAGAGTGCTGCGGTCCCTGCTGGAGTAAGGACGTTTGTTGGGACCGCGGGAAGGGGGCGGCAAGGGACTAAGTTGGCCGGTAGTGCTGTTTTTCCGTGATGGAGGAACACGCAAAAAGAAAACGTTGGCCCCCGCCGAAGAAGTGGAAGGTGGAGGAGGGGCGCGAGGAGCCGGAGAGCTGTATGTAAGTGTGTGTGTGTGCGCGTGTGTATAGCCGAGGAGGAAGTGCAGCAGGAGCAAGGAGGTGGGGAGAGTGGATTTCCCCTACTTGGATGTCAGGCATCAAGAGGATTGGAGTAAAAGCTTTGGTCCTGTGATCCTCACTCTTTTCCTGGGGCTACTGCTGGACAGGGGGGGAGCAGGACATAAAGGAGAAGAGCTACTGCTGGACAGGGGGGGAGGGAATGGGAGGGGTGCTGCTGGACAGGGGGAGATAAAAGGAGAAGGGCTACTTCTATATGGGGGGAGCAGGGAAAGGGGGGGGAGGTGTTGCTGGACAGGGAGGAGGTAAAAATAAGGGAGAAGGGCTGCTAACACCCGTTAATGTAACGGGCTAAACAACTAGTAACTATATAACTTTGTTTTCATGGTAGTTGTTTTCATGGTAGTTGTTTTCATGGTAATCTAGACCCCAAAGAAACCAGATAAATGTAAAAAAAAAAAAAACATTGGGGAAAGGGGAGAACACTGGGGAACACAACAAGGATTACTCCACTTACTAGAAATGTATCACCTATTTGAACTTGGTAGGAGTGTGTTTGTAAAAAACCTCGAAACTGTTGAAATACTTCACCAGAAATACTGATTACTTCTAAACAGTTAAGCAATTTCTCGTGATCTACAAGATTAAATGCACTACTTAAAACAAATTGAAGTATTAGGCTCCTTTACTAAACAAAGTATACAAATAATCTAGCAGTGAAGTCAGTACTGTTTCAGTACTATACTGTGGACGAAATCCCAATTGGGAAACATATAAAACAGGAAACTGATCCAAATATTCTATTAAATGTACAAGACCTTTCATAAGCTTGGCAAAAAATGGAATGGCTGCTAGCGGTCTATAATTAGAAGTGTAATAGATTCCTTTGGATTTTTAATAATAGGTGTAACTATAATGTGCCCAATAAATGTAGGAAATTCTCCTTTAAGCAAATAGGATAAACAATTGCAAAGATCTATCTGGAATTGTAATGGAGCAGATTTCAAAATCAATGGCGGGCAAAAATCCAAAGCACAATACGATTTTACATATTTATACTGGAAAAGAACTCCATAAACTGGATAGGAAAGACCCCCTAGCCACACAAAACCCAGCATTTTCCTAGATAAACGAGAGAAAGAGCCTTCTCAAACATCCACTTTCAGAAGCAAACCTGGGCCTAGGTCCCTTCCAAACCCGCACTAAACCTATTAAATGGCTGGCAGAGATGTCAAAGCTCCATCAGTCAAAGCAATACCCTGCTAAGTTGCTCCCTTCTTCCTGATGCTACTGTAGTAACTCGAAAGTCAGCGGGGTGCTTCCAGCTGCTGATGCTGGGAGGCCTGGTTTACTGCAGGAGTGCCAGAAGGAGGGAAGCGGCTCTACAGGAAATTTCTTTGGCTGGTGAGGCTTTGGCATCTCAGCCAGCAAAGGTACTCATTTTAATGCACAGGGGGTGGAGGGAATATGTTGCCCCTCCAGTCCACCTCTGGGATCCCCAAAATCAGAGGGCTGGCTATGCCTCTGGTGGGGATCCCACAGGTTTATTTATTCATATCCCGCTCATACCCAGGACGGGTTACAAAAGATGCATACATATAAATCAACACCAAATAATACAATACAACACATACTACTTACAACAAACTAAGTGGGTGGTCAACACTCCACTTTCAATACATGCTTCAAAATCATGCTCCATATTTCATCTGACAAAAAAGATGCCATTTAAGTAATTGCTTAAAATTCTCCAAATTCTGCTATTGATGTATATTTAAGGGCAGCTTATTCCATTCTCTTGGGCCCATACAACAAAATATTCTGTCCCTAGTCACTGCCAATCTAAGGTCATTAACAGATAGAATATGGTCTTGTATAAGAGGCTTGGGGAGGTTAAACCTCCCTAGCCCCAACTGCAAACTTCTGCTGCCTCTTCTTTGGGTCTGTGCTAATAAGCAATCAAGGAAAGAGCAGAGACTCAACTCTCCATAGCCTGTGCTGGTTCTATTTATGTCAGAAGAGACAGGATCAGCACAGGACGCAGTAGCAGCATGCACAGAGTCGCGGTCCCACACTACTTCCTTGGTTGTTCATTAGCATGGACCTGAGGGAGGAAAATTGTGCTGCATAGAGGTGGATGGAATGGGAGATGGAGAGAAACAGGGCAAACTGAATAGATGGAAAGGGAGAGAGAAATGGGGCAATACTGGATGGATGGAAAGGAAAACAGAAACAGGGCAAGACTGGATGTGAGGGGAGAAAGAGAAAAACAGAACAGGGCACTGCTAGACTAGCAGAGAGAGAGAGAGAGAAAAGACAGGGCGATAGTGAATAAGGAGGTAGGAAGAGCGGTAGGTGATGCTGAATGGGCTGGAGAGACAGCAAAGAGGGGAAATACTGCTTAAGAGGAGGGAGAGAAAGAGATAGGCAGTACTAGATGGCGAAGGGAAGAGGAGGAGAAACAGAGAAGATACTGGATGGAAAGGGGAAGAGAGACAGAGGTAATACTATCTAGGGGAAAACAGGAAGGGGAGAATGGAAGAGAAAGAGAGAGCACGAGTGTGCTTATGCATGTATCTTGGCCCTCTGAATGCTATGAAATATTAAATATGGCCCCCGATAAAAAAAAAAAAAAGGTTGGACAAGACTACTATAAAAAATCAATAGTTATAATAATAGATTAAGCAGCGTTACAGTTGGTTCATTTTTCAGCAGTTAATTATATCAGGTTTCATTTATATACAAATCTTATCCTCAATATTTGCAGCTTTACCCTGGGCCCAGACAGCTGACGAGATCATCACGGGACAAAATGCTTGCAGAGTTAGCAGAGAAACGACGGATGGAAGTGGAGAAGAAGAGGAGAGAGAGGGAAGAACAAAAGAAGCAGGAATTGGATCGGATGGAGAAAATGAAACAAGAACTTGAGGAGGAACAAAGGAGGAGAGCAGAAGAGATCAGGTCTGTTTGAAGAGAACGTATCTTGGGTAGAACTACTAGACAGAAAACTGACACAAGATAAAAAGTGTGATGATGCTTCATGCTGTAGAAATTTATCCATGTTATGAAGTATTAAAACCAGGTATGTTTATGAGAAACTTATTAACTTAAGGCTTAATTCACCAAATTTGGTACATTGAAGATGTTCTGTCAGAAACATACTTTCTGGATTCAACATAAAAATATGATCACATTATTGCAAATATTGAAAATGTCTTGTAGATATTTTTATATGTACAGCTCACAAACAGATAACACGTTAAGGACTCTATTTGCTAATACTTAGTGCTAATGAAGTTTTTGTGCATTATCTACTGCAAAGCCCTTTCTATACAGTGGGCTTTGTGGCAGATAATGTGCAATAAAGCACAGTTACTTACCTGTAACAGGTATTATCTGAGGACAGAAGGCAGATATTCTCGCATGTGGACGACGTCATCCACAGAGCCCGAGTCAAACAGTATTGAAATGTTCTGTCATGAGAGTCATGTAATGAGCTGAGCGAAGCAGTATGTGTTTCTGCTGAGCTCATGAGCCTAACCCTCTTCGGATCCCATTTAAGCATCAAAGCAACAATCCTGCGACCATAACATCAGTACAGAAACACTATTGTTAACTTTGGTATCCGAGCTCAAAACTTCCCTCAGCAACAGAAATATGATTCTTCTACAATTTGAGATTTCTGCTACCTTTTGACTCAATAGATCACGGGGTCATGATTTTCAAGCTAAATGAGTTAGGCATTACTGGAACTGTCCTAGCATGGTTGACTGAATTTCTATGCAAACGATCAAATAGGATACAGAAGAAGGGTAAATTCTCTGATTTTTGGCAACTAGAATGTGGTGTTCCACAGGGCTCTCTCCTTTATTAATCAACATATATGTAAGATCATTAGGAGACTACCTAACTTCTTTAGGCCTACATGTATTGTTGTATTCTGATGACATCTTTCTGCTATGCCCAGCTCTGGATTCATACTTCAAAATGTTTGAATCATTATAAAAGGCCATTGTTGTGGTTGACACATGGGCTACAGATAATTTCCTCAAATTAAATAAGCAAAAAACTAAACTCATTTGGTTTAGCAATTATGAAGTCATTCCTTCTAAATATTTCAAGCTAGCTACTGGTGAAACTCTCCAAATTGAAAATAATTCCAGAGTATTAGATATATTCTAGTCTCGGGCCTAACTATGAAGAATCAAGTAAATTTACTTGTTAGGACGGTTTTCCACAGGTTACACCAGTTCCGAAGTATTAAAACATCTTTAGGCCGTACTAGTTTTCTTATAACAACTCAATCTATATTGTTGCCTCTAATTACTACTGTAACTCACTATATGAGGGCATCACAAAGAAGCTTCATAACACAATATAGCTTTTGCAAAATACTGCAGCCGGACCGATCAGTTAACTAAAAAAGATTTGAAAGAATAACCCCTATACTGCTTGAGCTGCACTGGCTACCGGTATACCATAGGACCAAATTCAAATTTGCTTGTATCATTTTCAAAGCACTGGCTGGCCAAAGTTCATCATCATTAAGTGAAAGCTGTCAACTACTTCACAACGCAGGCTCCATGAGACTTAATAGGAGTAAGGTCTTGATTTATCATACATTCAAATATGTCAAATATACAAGACATGAACACACCTTTCAATATCTGTGAGTTAAAATCTGGAATGATCTTCTAATGGAAATTAGAACGATACCTGCTTGCAGTATATTTCACAGATTGCTAAAAAACCTACTTCTTTGAGAAGTGGGCTACTCTTCATCCATGATGCTTAGCATTAATATTTATGCTTTTAAGTCTTTTTTGTAAACCTCTTTGAATCCAGTAGGTGATATAGCAGTACATAAGACACCATTAGCATGAGCATATTTATACTGCTCTGTACTCTAAATAAAAGCTTCTAATACATGTTGGGAATGAGCTGTGCAGGGTAGAACTTGAATCTGGGGAATATAGAACAGAGTCCTATTTATATGTTTCCATTATACATAAGGAACGAAATAGCGGAACCACTTCACCAAATATGCAACCTATCCTTAAAAACTGGGGAGATCCCAGAGGACTGGAAAATAGCAAATTTCACGCCCATCTTTAAGAAGGGTTCAAGGGGTGACCCGGGAAACTATAGGCCGGTCAGCTTGACCTTGATTCCAGGAAAGATGATGGAAGCACTGGTCAAGGACAGCATATGTGACCATATAGAAAACAATGGACTGCTGAAGGCGAACCAGCATGGCTTCTGCAAGGGAAGGTCGCGCCTCACAAACTTACTGTGCTTCTTTGAGGGGATAAACAGCCAGATAGATAAAGGGGAATCCATAGACATCATTTACCTTGACTTCCAAAAAGCCTTCGACAAGGTACCATACGAACGGCTGCTTAAGAAGCTGTGGAACCATGGTGTGCAAGGGGATGTCCACCGATGGATCAAAAACTGGCTGGCAGGCAGGAAACAGAGGGTTGGAGTAAAGGGCCATTACTCAGACTGGCTATGGGTCATGAGCGGAGTTCCGCAGGGGTCGGTGCTGGGACTGCTCCTGTTCAATATATTTATTAATGACCTGGAGGCGCGAACTAAATGTGAGGTTATCAAATTTGTGGATGACACCAAACTCTGCAGCAGGGTTAGAACCGCGGAAGACTGCGAAGACCTGCAAAAGGACCTAACGATACTGAAAGAGTGGGCAAAAAAGTGGCAAATGAGCTTTAACATAGAGAAATGCAAGGTCATGCATGTAGGGAAAAAGAACCTGATGTTCAACTATAAAATGGGGGGATCACTGCTAGAGGTAAGTAACCTTGAAAGAGACCTGGGGGTGATGGTAGACACAACATTGGAGGCGTCGGCACAGTGCGCGACGGCCTCAAGGAAAGCAAACAAAATGTTGGGTATCATTAAGAAGGGTATCACGGCCAGGACAAAGGAAGTCATCATGCCACTGTATCGTGCAATGGTGCGCCCATATCTGGATTACTGTGTCCAGTACTGGTCGCTGTACCTCAAGAAGGACATGGCAATACTTGAGAGAGTCCAGAGAAGAGCGACTAAACTGATAAAGGGTATGGAAAACTTCTTATATGCTGACAGGTTGAAAAAGCTGGGGCTATTCTCCCTGGAAAAGCGGAGACTTAGGGGAGACATGATAGAAACCTTCAAAATTCTGAAGGGCATAGAAAAGGTAGACAGGGACAGATTATTCACACTGTGGGGAACCACAAGTACAAGGGGGCACTCGGAGAAATTAAAAGGGGGCAGGTTTAGAACAAACACTAGGAAGTTCTTTTTTACCCAGAGGGCAGTGGACACATGGAACGCGCTTCCGGAGGCTGTGATAGGCCAGAGCACGTTACAGGGCTTCAAAGAAGGTTTGGATAGGTTCCTAGAAGATAAGGGAATTGAGGGGTACAGATAGGAGTAGAGGTAGGTTATAGAAATATTCAGGGACCACTGCACAGGTGGTAGGCCTGATGGGCCGCCGCGGGAGCGGACCGCTGGGCGGGATGGACCTCTGGTCTGACCCAGTGGAGGCAACTTCTTATGTTCTTATATATTTGTTCCCCATTCACTGGTTCCTTGCAGACCAGGAGCCCTGTAGGCGACCTCTGCATGTGACCCTTATCAGTTTATAAATCACTTACAGTAGGAGTATCTGTTTGATATATTATTATAAACTTATTCCATATACTGTATGTAGCTTTTGCATAATTTCTTGGTTTTGTTATTTTTATACAGTACATTTTCTATATTATACATTAAAGGATGATAAAGAGGGGTTGCATGAATTGGGAGGGCTGACTGTATTTTTCCTTATGTTTGTTGCATTGTTAGTTATGAAAATAAATAGTTTTTTTAATGTAAAAGAAAAGGACATAGATCTAGCAGACAAACAAGTGTAATGCAAGTTCTGCTCCATCAGGTAACTCAAACAAATTCCAGGACTTTTCTGAAACTACATTTAAAATCTCAACTGACTCCAATTCAATCCCTTCATGCACTTCTGCACAGAATCATGAAGTTTTAACAAATTAATCTTCTGCGCCTGAATATACTACAGGATTGAATTCCAAGATTTTGGCAGATTATTTTGAAAGAAAGGAACAGAATGCTAACAGTGATGCAAATTTGACTTTGAGAATCTGAGCATTTACCGAGCTAGCTCGTGCTAAAAACCTCTAGCATAGCTTGATAAAAGGGGCCCTAGATGTTCCGTCTAACCCAGCGGTCTCAAACATGCGGCCTGTGGGCCTGCAGCCCCCCCAGGAACTATTTTGCGGCCCACGATCTGTCCTCTCCACTTCACAAGTTTTCCGATTGTGGAGCGGATAATCACGTACAGACCGCGACTGCTGTAAATGGACTTGCAGAAGTCTCTCTGGAGGGAATGTCAGCAAATGGCTCGCGGCTCGCCTAAAGCAGGGGTCCCTAATCTTCTTCCCTTCCCTTCTCACTGCCCTCCCCCAAGCCACCGCAATCGGAGAACAGGCCAACACCGAGGTCTTAGCTCTCCCTACTTATCTTCCCCAGCTCAGAGCCGACCAATTCTCGCCACCTGACGTCAATTCTAACGTCTGGGAGGAAGTTCCAGGCCAGCCAATCGCTGCCTGGCTGGCCCGGAACTTCCTCTCTGACGTTAGAATTGACGTCGGGTGGCGAGAATTGGTCAGCCCCGCGCTGGGGAAGATAAGCAGGAAGAGCTAAGACCTCGGGACTGGCCTGTTCCCCAATGGTGGTGGCTTGAGGGAGGGCAGGGAGAAATAAAGAAATAAAGGGGGGGGGACAGGGAGACAGAAAGAAAGAAGGGAGATGGGACACAGACAGAAAGGGGCATGGAGAGAGAAAGACAGAAAGAAAGGGCGGGCATGGAGAAAGAAAAAAAGAAAGAAAGGGGGCACAGAGAGAGAGAGAAAGACAGACATATAGAAAGAAAGGGGGCATGGAGAGAGAGAGAAAGAAAGAAGGGGGCAGGGTGAAAGAAATGAAAAGTTGGGGAAGGGAAGGAGACAGATGCCAGACCAGGAGGGAGGGAGAGAGAGAAAGGAAAGAAAGAGATGTCAGACCATGGAAATAGGGACGGAAGAAGAGAGAGATAGAAGGGAAGGTAAGACATGGAAATGTAGATTTTGAAAAGAAAGCAAAAAAATTGAATATTAAGTTAATGCCAAAGACGGATGCAAGGCAGAAAGTGAAGACGGAAAGAAAAACATTCAAAGGACAAGAAGGCCCTGGAAACATAGTTAAATGCACAGAAAAATAAAGTCACCAGACAACAAAGGTAAGGAAAATGATTTTATTTTCAATATAGTGTTTGAAATGTGTCAGTTTTGAGAAAGGAAAGATATTAAATTTTAAATGTAAGGGCCGCAGAAAAAATAGTTAATGACAATTTTGCATAAGGTAAAACTCTTTATAGTTTATAAATCTTTCCTTTAACTGTTAAAGGAAAGATATATAAACTATAAAGAGTTTTACCTCATGCAAAGTTGTCATTTCTTTAATAAGACATTAACTATTTTTTCTGCGGCTCTCCAAGTACCTACAAATCCAAAATGTGGCCCCCACTAAGGGTTTGAGTTTGAGGCCACTGGTCTAACCTGATGGCTTATGTAAAAAAAATTCAGCCCATGTGCACAATTTTTCACTGAACTTTGAACTAATTTATAAGCAATTGTGTACAATAATCTCTCTTGATGAAAAATCATAATCATAACAGGGTGCAAAACTTGGGAAAATATTAAGGGGTAGGTTTTGAAAAGAGGTTTAAGTGGGCAAGAGAGGCTTATACTCCACTTAGTGAGAAGCCCTAGATATCCATTGTCACTTAATCACACAGTGCCTCTGAATTTCCCTTCTGACCAGTGCAGTTAGTGCCGGGGTGGTCCGGGTAGGGGTGGAGAAGTGCCAGCAGTTACAATAATACCAGTGCCAAAAACAAGGAAAAAGTGGGATCCTTTTTTTAAAAAAAAAAAAAATTTATATTCCACATATCCTACAATTCTATGCAGATTACAAATTATTCAGGTACTCAAGCACTTTTCCCTAACTGTCCCAGTGGGCTGCCACTCTATCTAATGCAGGGCTGCCCAAGTCCGGTCCTTGAGATCTACTGGCAGGCCAGGTTTTCAGGATATCCACAATGAATATGCATGAGAGAGATTTGCATACCAAGAACATTACATTACATTACGGATTTCTATTCCGCCTATACCTTGCAGTTCAAGGCGGATTACAAAAGATTTGACTGGACATTTCCAGTGATGATCACATTACAGAGGATTTTACTGGACATTTTCCAGTGAGGATACAATTTTTTTTTTTTAGGGGGGTAGCTGGAAAGAATTCTAGGGGATCTTACGGGTTGGATAGTAAACTGACAGTGCTGAACTGTGTGATATTAGCAAATGGAATACAGTTAGAGTAGGCAAGATTACAATCTATTTTAGGGGTCTGTTTACTTGAAAGGTGTTTAGGAGGGATATTTGGGGGAGAATTATCTGGCGGTAGGTGAAATTAGCTGGAGGTAGGTGAAGAGGGTTTAAGATATTTGGATGAATTTTTTGAAAAGCAGGCAGTGCAGGCAAATCTTTCTCATGCATGTTCATTGTGGATATCCTGAAAACCTGGCTTGCCAGTAGATCTCGAGGACCGGACTTGGGCAGCCCTGATCTAATGTATCTGGGGCAATGGGGATTAAGTGACTTACCCAGGGACACAAGGAACAATGTGGGATTCGAACCCACAACCTCAGGAAGCCGAGGCTGTAGCTCTAACCAATGCACCACACACTCCCAAATGTCCCAAGAAAAACTTCCACATATAAAACCTTATATAGTAAATCAATGGATAACAGTTCTATTAAAATTGTAGGAAAAAAAAGCCTCAGAACCCCTGTCCAGAGAAATTTTCAAATGACTTATTGAATTCAAAGGGTAATTACCTCATTGGCTGAAAAAAATACTCAACAGTTTCAAAACAAATGTTCAAATGATTACTCAATGTTTCCAAAAGTTGCAGAAGTTTATCTATGGTCGGCAAGGTTCCACTGACAATGGCCAGTATTTCACCAAAAGTTACATCGTGGTAATAAGAACCAAGCTTTCAAAAAAGAGAGAGAGAGAGAAAAAAGGTTAGAACCCTAGAATTGTCAAAAGTAGATATAAATCAAAACATCAACCTTTCTCACAAAATATATCCAGCTGCACTTAGCAAGATTACAGGCTCTCAAAGATGGCTGCTAGCTGGAACTCAGGGCTTTTAAACATGCACATGATGTTGTGGCAGTCAAGGGATACCAGATCAGGTCTCTCTGGGCAGCACAAGCACCAGTCCAAGTGGTCAAATGGAGTGGCTAAATAAACACAAAAGAAAAAAGAGGGTTTTTTTGTCCCACTAGTTCCAACACAACACTCCACAATCTGTTTCCCAAATAAGTTTATTCCTTGGATTATAGTATCTTTTCTTCCAAATTAAATGTGTTTAGTGCTTCAAACAAAGAAGGTTATCCATCATGCAAAAGCCAGAAAACTCAAAGGCATTTCTTTATAATAATCAAAATATTCCTTTCAATTCCACAGTTCAGCTTTCATAAAGGCAAAACATTCTGTGCACTAGCAGCAGTTCAAAACCTTGCCAGAGGTTTATGCACAAAAAATGAAAATAGTGTTCAGGTCTCACACAGGCCTGAGCCTGGGCCACACCTTAGGCTTCCTTCAGCCAGCCATGCACTGATTCTTTTACATGCATTTTTTCAATTTGGTTTCACCAAACATTTTAAGCAGTACCTTGAACTATTTTTCTGCTAAGCTTTCACTATCCTGGCCCGGTGAAGAGGGAACTAAGTTCCCAATGAGTTTGGTGCTGTACTCCCTCCCATTCCCTTTTCAAGGTTTGTTATTGTTCTTAAAGCTCCTGTTTGGCTTTTCCATTTAAAATACCAAACATTTTTTTGTAGCTATTGAATTGCAACAGTCCCAAACAAGCCACAGCTCAACTATACATTCTCCACATTTGCTATGAGCCTCAGAATGCTTGAAACTCACCTCAACTTCATTAGCTCTATTCCTAGCTGAGCAGCCTGAGCTTTAGAGGCATATTACTCACAACAGCAGGTTCATTAACATTTCAGGCATTTGGCTTCCAAGCCATTTCTTCCTCTTCAGGTATTTCAGAATAAATCTCTGAACAGTCCATAGTTTCAGTGTGTTCCCCTATATTGAAATCATCCTCAGAACCAATGGATAACTGCCAGGTAATAATTTTTATAAAAAATGTTTGAATGTCATTGATAAGGTACATTTAAAAATGAGAGTTGTAAAATGATATTATATTGTGTGTATTTAGAGCTGACTGAGAACCCTATATAGTCACAGCTCCTGATGATGCTTGGGTAGCAAAACACAGTTCTGTCTCGGACTGGACTATGCGGTTTTTGCCATGAATTACAGTGGAAGAAGAACGAAATTACCAAGAGATGGAGGAGTGTTGAATATATGGACTGTATTGTGATGGATCAATATTGAACACAGCATGAACTGACTTTTTATGCATTATGAAAATATTATGTAATTTATGAGTGTTTGGGAGATAGGGTTCTTGTTTTTTTTATTATAAAAAAAGCTTTATTAGGATTGGAATTGTGAATTGTAATAGTTGTATTTTGATACTGTTGAAATGATTACTAAAAAGATGTTGGAAAAATAATTTAAATATATAGAAATAGTTTCTCTATATTTGAATGTGATAGAGATGCACACATTTGATTCAGTTTGCATGTGAATCTATCTCATGTATATTCATTACGAATATCCTATAAACTTGAATGGAGTGGTGTCCATGGAGCTGGAGGTTGCTCACCCCTGCATTACAAAAGAAAACAAACTGAATGGATTAAATGGGCCGTGTGAAGGGCAATTCTATGAGTACATGTGTCTACAGCACATGATGCCTTAATTGGCAAGTGTATATGCTCTAAATGTTATTCTATAAATGAGCATATAAGTACTATAGTATTTAAGAGGCATACATGTGGGTAGAGAATGGGCATGTCTCCTACATACGTGTGCACCTTAGAGAATAAATTGTGCACACTTAGGCACAACAGCCATCAATCTGGTGTAAGTGTGTGCACCTAAATATAATTCTATACCAGAATCTTAATGCACCATGTAAACCTCAAACCTTACAAAGGCAGTATATGAAATGCATGAGCCATATCCACTGTTGTAGGTTCACAATCTCCAGCCTTCCAATGCACAGACCAGCAAAGCTAAGGGCACAGATCATTGGAACCTTATCTATCATACACAAGAGATTCATCCATGCATCTCTTATCCTGCATCCCCAGCAAATATGTTATCATGGAGGGGATTTGTGCCTTTATCCATCTCACTCCTTTAGGTACCTTGCTACCTTCTATAATACAGCTATCTTGCATATTGGCTTATGTAGTGTGTTCTGGACTAGGAAACCCTGCACACCACCTGCTGTCATTGCTCTGAAGAGGGACGCACTGTACGAGGTCTGAAAAGTGCTACATCCCTCATTGCTGAATATCACTACGGTCCCTTCAAAGTACCCCCCTTGGGAAGCTATGCACTGACACCAGCGCCTAGTTCACCCTTCAAAGCAATTTTGGAACTCTTTTTCTGGAATGGCCATCAGAGCTGTCGTCGTATTACCCTTGATGTCCTGAATGTCATCAAAATGCCTTCCTTTCAATATTTCTTTTCTCTTTGGGTAAAGAAAAAGGTCAATGGAGGCCAGATCAGGTGAGAAGGGAGGGTGTTCCAATACAGTTAATTGTTTACAGTGCATATGTTTTATTGTCGTGTCTATATTGTAATTTATGTAAATTATGCCATCTCTGTTCTGTCTGGATTATTATGGATGTACTTTGTAACCCGTTCTGGGTTCCTTTGGGAGGACGGGCTAAAAAAATTGAATAAATAAATAAATAAAAACGCCCTCACAGAAGATAACCCCCCACATATACAGTACATACAATGGAAACATTGGGAACCCAAAGAAATCAACACTGTTACTTCTTCTCTAAACCCTGCTATTTCAAAATCATCATTGCATAGGATGTGCCTAGGCAGCACAAACAGATATGGGCTCTTTAAATGCGGTTGGGCACAGGCTTCACTCATTACATGATTGAGACAGATGGAAGTGTGTGCCTCTGCTACAGCCACCAGGTACTGCCAATACTCTTGCATGTGATCCTCTTCCAGTAGTCTAACATGTCTTGTCATCTGTGTTTTTGTGTGAAAAGAGTAAGATATACTTATTTTGGATAGGTCCAATGACTTATTCATTGGATAGGTCCAATGAATGCTGCTAAAGTGATTGTAAGTCATTCTGTATACTGTATAGTAGACTAATACTTTACTTTGCACTCGTTGAACTCAGTCAATTAATAAGCGTCTTCTTTTTTATTTGCAGGCCAACAAAATCATGATGTGGTTGCTACTGGTCAGGGCTCAGAATAGGGCACCCTACCTTCTGGATATCTGCAGTCAGAAGTGGAAGGGCCAAGAATGCTCTGGTGACTGATGGAGAATCCTCAAGCTTGGCATCCTCCTTCTAAGCCTCAACTATCCCCCAGAAAGAAGAACATATGTTAAACACAGTTTACTTTTTATGAAATCAGGAGTATTTTTTTATTTTTTCCTAAGCTTACTAGTATGTGTGCAAGATTTGTTCCTAAGCTTACTAGTATGTGTGCAAGAATGATGGATGTAAATTCATATACATAGGGTAGGTCCTGGTAGGGTGTACTTGTTAGAAGGATTGTGACAGAGATATACAGTATAAATGGGTAGACCCATTGGGAGTACAGGTTTTTATTTTAAGTATTGGAATGTATTTGCCATCTTTAGTAAGAGATTCACCCAAGGCAATATAGAACAGGTGTAGCTTGACATAGTAAAAATACCAAATGTAAGCATAAAATATGGTTAGTTGTTGAGATGCTCGTACAGTAGATAGGAACAGTCAATGCTGTTTTTCAACAGACAAATGTTATGATATTTTTTAGTGATCAAAAACTGCAACAGACATTTAATTACAACTCTTTACTAAGACCTTTCCCCATTTCCTTTCCAATAGTATCAGATAAAACCAAAATGAAATGATATGCACTGGTCTAGGTTCCTCCGATTATCCAGAGGAGAAAAATAAAACCAGGAACACATTTTCCTTCCACAGAAAATAACAGCCGCTCTCCATGAAAACAAGTTACCTAGACTTATTTCTGCTAGAGCAGGGGTGTCAAAGTCCCTCCTCGAGGGCCGCAATCCAGTCGGGTTTTCAGGATTTCCCCAATGAATATGCATGAGATCTATTTGCATGCACTGTTTTCATGCTAAGGAAATATATTTGGGATACAGAGCTGTAGCGAATAGCATATAAGGCCAGGTACCTAGGCAGGTACATGAACATTTGGGAATAGGAGTGGAGCTGGAAACTACAGGTAGGTCCTATTTGATGCTCATTCCAACTAACTTTATTGGGGGTGCTTGTGAATTACATTTGAAGTGTTTGAAGACATATCAAACCACCACCACATACAGTATCTCTTATGACAGTAGCTATTTCAGAAAACCCATATTCGTATGTACTTACCTTCTGGACATCAAAACTGCTCATGATGATGATGCTCTGCTATCACAAAGCTTATTAACTTTGGCCATAAGCCTATTAAAATGGCTCTTTTGAACTCCTACAGTGCTAAATTTGAACAAAATTGATATTTTTTAATGATGAGAATGAAGGACTGTTTCATATTTACTAGTAAAGATTTGCAGAGCATACATTTCTTAATTAATGGCTGACTAGAACAGCCACCATGTCATTAACTAGAGAGACATGTTCATTCATCAATACCTACAAAGTTTGGGATAGATACTAGAGCAGGGCTGCCCAAGTCCGGTCCTTGAGATCTACTGGCAGGTCAGGTTTTCAGGATATCCACAATGAATATGCATGAGAAAAATTTGCCTGCACTGCCTTCTTTGTATGCAAATCTCTCTCGTGCATATTCATTGTGGATATCCTGAAAACCTGGCCTGCCAGTAGATCTCGAGGACCGGATTTGGGCAGCCCTGTACTAGAGCAATCTGAATGGTAAAACTGTATGTGGTGTTATAAGTGAAGGATGATGAGGCCTAACAAAATTATCTTGGTTTCAGTCCAACCTTCTGCTTTTTGCTCTTAGCTTGCGAAGAAAGCAGTTACAAGAGTTGCAACAGCAGCAGGAACTGGAAGCCATCAAGAGATCCCAGCAAGAACAGGAAGCACAGGAAAGGGCTTTGCAGCAGCAGGAAGAACACCGCAGAAAGCTGCAGGAACTACAGAGAAGAATGCAGGAGGAGGAACAGGAGCGAGCAGGTAATCCTACAGAAACAACCCGCTAAAGAAAACATTAAATATTCAAAAATGACTTATCTGTATATAGCAATTGCTACACAGATACGTCTCCTATCTGTGGATTTTCAGTGGTATTATATGGATAGTGCCACTATAAATTCTAAGGAATTTATAGACATTTTTCATATATGTGACCTCTTATACTGACCAGTATAAAAGTATGCATGATGACATGATGTATATTTTATTGCTACGAGTGTATAGAGGCAGAGTTTTGGTGGAGTTCATAAGTACGCATGCATACTTTTTTTAAAGTTCATGTCTTTGTATTTAGAAATTTTCACATACAAAACCATAAACCAACATTAGTATTCTTGTTGCATGTGACTGATTACTAATGCGATACAAGTGTATATAAAAATTGATGCCAGTATCAAAGAAATTTAGAAATAAGAAAAGTAACAGTAGGCATAAGTGTCCAAAATAGCTTAGCTATCTTTAAAACAGAATAATTCTACAGGTTTCCAAACTTTACATAGTTTATTAATAGAACCAATTACTTGCAAATTATCTTAAAGCAAAAAAAAGAAGAGTAAAAATAATAGCAATTAAAGATGTTAATGGAAATATGCACACTCAGATTAATGATATCTTAAGTCAATTTCTTAATTTTTATAAAGATTTGTATTCTTCCGAGTCTTATGCTGATAAATTTCAAAGTGGTGTGGATTTTTTAAATTTACTAGTGGGTCCAAAACTTCCTGATCATATAAAAAGAAGATTAGATGAGCCTATATCATTAAAGGAATTAGAAACTGCATTGAAGTCTCTTAGAGTTGGATCCGCTCCAGGTGGGGATGGTTTTACAGTAGAATTTTATAAAGCATTTCAAAATTCTTTACTGCCCCATTTATGTGTAAATATGTTTATTGAACAAGAGAATAAAATGACAGTATACAACAAACAAAACTTTTTCTCCATACCAGCTCAATTCCCAAGCCCCCCCCAATCCCCCCGCCCACCCCACCCAGGCAGCAGCAACTAGAACCAATGTGAGAAATAAACAAGAAGCATCTCAAGCATCCCAGAGTTGTCTACGAATACAGGGAGTAAAGGTCAAACTAAAAAAATACCAACATTGACGAAAAAGTCTGCCAGCCTTAGCTGACAAGTCCACAATGTCTCTGCGCTCCAGCAACATTTGCTGTAGCATTAATGCTCTCCACTGCTGAACAGTCGGGGGCTGAGAAGAAAGCCACTGCAACAGAACACACTTCCTCCCCAGCAGGATAGTCCTCTTAAGAAAGGCTGAACAGCCCGGCTTGGGTGGATGGAAACGAATCTGTAGGGTAATGAGAAAACTCGGATGTAGTCTCCAAGAACACCCCCATAACTGGGCCACAGCAGATATCAATTGCAACCAAAAGGCAGACACCAGTGGGCAGGTCCAGAACATATGTCCAAAAGATGCCATGGGCTGTTCGCATTTACCACAACTGTGCTCCGCACTAATCCTCATTGCATGAGCTCTCTTGGGGGGATAAAAGGCTCGCAAGATGAATTTGTAATTGCGTTCCCACTCCATGGAAGAGAGGCGTAGAGCACTCCCCAAGCAAAGTCCCTTTTGAATCATCTCAGCTGTGATGGACACCCGCAAATCCTCCGTCCATTTCCTGGCCAGTGCCAGGAAATCTATATCTCCCAAGCATTCTAGTAGTAACCCATGATACATTTTCAGGGGTATCAGGTCCTGTGCTGTCAGTCCAAGGACTTCATGTAATTTAGTGTAGGTCTCCTCACACAGCACCGCCGGCGTCAAGTTCCGCAAGTAATGCTGTAATTGTCTGTAGGCAAACCAGTCAGCTGCGGTAAAGTGGAATTGTGTAGTTAGATCAGGAAAGGAGATAGGAAGTCCCGTATTGTGTACGGCCTGGGAGATGTACTGAAGTCCCATTGAAGTCCAGCGATGAAACGGTCCAGAATCTAGACCAGGTGAGAAATCTCCATTGCCAGCAATGGGCAAGCAAGACGTCACCCTGGAGTTGATCTTCAACAGTCTGCACAGGAATTTCCAAGCTCTGCGCATGGCCGGTAGAAGTGGATGCGAGCGAATCTGTGGCAGGTCAGGCAAGTGGAGAGCATGTAATAAATAACTAAAATGGTAAGGTTTAAAGCAATAGCATTCAATCTCCGGCAAGGAAAAATATTTAGTATCACAAAACCAATCGTGTATATGTCGTAACTGGCAGGCAAGGTTATATCTAGAAACACTCAGGAGACCCAACCCCCCTTTCCTACGAGGTAACATCAACTTGGATAAAGAAATTCTAGCCCGCTTCCCCTGCCATAGATATGTGGTAAGGTGAGAATTGTGTTGAGATACATGAGCCGGGGAGAGCATGATGGGGAGCATTTGTAGGATATAAAGCCATTGGGGCAGGATCATCATGTTGTAGAGGGCAACACGGCCCGAAAGGGACAGGGGAAGGCGTCTCCAATTAGAAAGAGTAGACTCCATACGACGGAGCAGAGGTAGGATGTTTGCAGTGTACAGTCTATCCAGGTCCCGAGGTATAACCACCCCCAAGTAACGCAAGGAAGAAGAAGCCCATTGCAACGGAAACTCCCCCTGCCAACCCTGACGCACAGCATCTGAAGTTGGCAAAGCCAGGGATTTCTGCTTGTTAAGAGTCAAGCCAGAGTAAAGATGAAACTCGTCAAGGACGTCCAACGCTCGAGACAGGGATCGATGGGGGTCCCCCAGAGTGAGTAAAAGGTCGTCGGCAAATGCCAACACCCGCAACTGGGCAGAACCCTCGGGCAATCCTACAATCTCATCATCTCTCTGGAGAGTACGCAACAAAGGATCCAAATACAACAAGAAGAGCAGCAGAGACAATGGACATCCCTGGCGAGTCCCCCTACCTACAACAAAGCCAGCAGAGCGCACTCCATTTACTAATATCGAGGCTGTGGGGTCTGAGTAAAGCGGTCGGAGTAAGGCCAAGTAACTTTCCGGGAGTCCTACATGCTGTAATACCTGAAAGAGATACTGCCACTGAACCTTGTCAAAGGCCTTTGCCGCGTCCAGTCCGACTAACAGACCCGGACATTGAGTATGCTGTGCCCGCGAGAACGCCATCAACACTCTCCTTACGTTCAAAACTGAGTGCCGCTCCCGAACAAAACCCACCTGCTCTGGCACTATGATGGAAGGCAATAAAGGTGCTAACCTATCCGCCAGCACTCGAGCTAAAATACTGCCCCATTTATTAAATTTATATCAATTTCAACTAAATAAAGGTTGTATTACAGGTACTATGGCAGAGTCTTTAACTATTGTTTTACCTAAGCCAAATAGAGATCCTACTTTGGTATCAAACTATAGGCCGATATCTTTAATTAATGTGGATGGAAAGCTATTAGCTAAAACTTTGGCTATAAGATTAGCTAAGGCTCTCCCTTTTATAATCGATGTACACCAAACTGGATTCATTGCGAATAGATATTCTTCTAGTAACACTAGATTGACGTTCCACACTTTAAATTTAACTAAAAATATGAATGAACCGGCTTTTGCCATATCTTTAAATGCAGAAAAAGCATTTGATAGAGTGGAATGGGATTTCATGTATCAAGCTTTGGAGTGGTTTGGTATGGGTTCAGGATTTATTCAAATGATTCAGACTTTGTATAGCTCCCCTATGGCAAGACTATATATCAATAATAAAATGTCGGATCGTTTTCAATTGCATAGGGGAGTTAGGGTTGTCCATTATCTCCTTTGCTTTTTGATATATTTTTAGAACCCCTTTTGTTAGCTATTAATCAAGCAAAGGGGATACAGGGTATTCCTCGTAATGATTGGGAATATAAGTTTTCTGCTTATGCAGACGATATTTTACTATATTTGAGAAATCCTGTTTCCTCCATTCCTTGTCTGTTAGATTTGATAGATAAGTTTGGTAAATTTTCAGGTTATAAAATAAATTGGAATAAGTCTGAACTTCTTCCACTCAATGTACATTGTTTAAAAAATATGTTTGATTCCTTCTCTTTCGTTTGGAAGGAAGATGGATTAAAATATTTAGGAATATGGATTAAAAATACAGTAGATGAGACTGTAAAAGAAAATGAAAAAATTTTGTTAAAAAAGGTTACAGAATTATGTGAGCATTGGAATCCATTACACTTATCTTGGTGGGGGAGAGTCCAAACGGTTAAAATGATGATTTTGGGAAAAGAAAGACAAGATGGCGTCTTGAGCAGGACGCTGAGAGGAGCACTTCCCTCTTGCAGGAAAATTTTTCTTTCAACTTTACCTTTAAAACGGCATTTCTCATGCCTAAAAGAAGAGGAAAACCGAGGGGTATCCCTCTACCTACCTCGTGCTCCTCGACGCCGAGGCAGACTGTAATAACAGCGTTTACAGTCCCTCCTTCCACGTCGGGCGTCTCTGCTGCTGTGGAGCGGGAACTCCACAGCTTGGACAGCGAGATGTCTCTCTCGCTGAGCCCACGAGGACCGCATACCCCTCCCAAACCCGGAGAAACTTCGCTGCAGCAGATCTGGCAAGAGGGCTCCCCCGGTGTGTGGGGGGAGGCTTGCTCTCTACCCGAAGTGAACCCGGAAGTGAAAACAACAACAGATACGCTGACTTCGATGTTGGAGAAGCAGCGTTCAGGGGGAGAGGAGCCGTTGGTAGCCAGTGGTGGGGAGGTTGCAGGAGCCCAGAATTCTTTCGCTGGAGCAGGAGCCGTACCAAAGTCGGCTGATATCTCCCTCCTTGGACCGTTGGTGAGACCACAGGCTGTTACCCTGGATTCTATTTGGTCTGCGATTGAGAATCTTCACCTGGTATGCACTAACTTTGTTACTATAACTCAGAATTCTACTTCCAGGATAAGTTCCTTAGAGACTATTACCCAGCAACACCAAGTGGACTTAAAAAATTTAGATAAAGTGACAACGGAGACTAAGAATTTAATTACCAAACAAACAACAGATAAAATGATGATTTTGAGGAAGATTGAAAACCTGGAAAACCAGCAGAAAAGTTTGAATTTGAGGATTCTTAATTTTCTGGTTGCCAAGTTTATGCCACCTCAAGAACTGTTTAAGAACTTTATGTTGAATGTTCTAAATGTACCAGAAGCAAGTCTTCCCCCGATACAAAGAATTTATTATTTAAAACAAGTGCTGAAAGAAAAAGCTTTAGTAGATGAAAATGTTCAATTAGATGTTTCTGCTATTCTGCAGTCTTCTGATATTGAAACTCAGGGAAGAGCAACTTTATTGGTCTCGTTGGTATTTCTTCAAGATAAAGAGATGTTGCTGAAATTATATTTTAATTTAAAGCAGATTACCTATTTGGGGGAAAGGGTATATATATTTCCTGATGTCTCGAGGTGGATGCAATCCAGGAGGAAAGAATTTTTGTCTTATAGATCAAAGGTAAGTGCTTTGGGGGTAAGTTTTCAGTTGAGATTTCCTTGTAAATGCTTTGTCTCCTATCAGGGGAGTAAATATATTTTCTTTGAACCTGCCCAATTAGGTTTTTTCCTTGAAGGTAAAGGAATCTCCACACAGTCCGAATGATACAGGTTAATTCATGCGGTATTATTTTTTTTGGATAGGATAAGATGTAGCTGCGCTATTTCTTAATATTTTTATTTCCTTTTGTATATTTCCCCTTTCCCGAGGGGTTTTATTTTCATCTTGTCTCTTCTCCTCAGGTTGTGGACTGTATTAGATGATTTATTATGGATGTTTAAATTTCAGTTCTTAGTTTGTGTTATGACTAAGAGAAACATAGAAATAGACGGCAGATAAGGGCCACGGCCCATCCAGTCTGCCCACCCTAATGACCCTCCCCCTACCTTTACCTTGTGAATAGATCCCACGTGTTGATCCCATTTGGCCTTAAAATCAGGCATGCAGCTGGCCTCAATCACCTGAACTGGAAGACTATTCCAGCAATCAACTACCCTTTCAGTAAAAAAGAACTTCCTGGGTTTCCAAGATGGTATTTTTAAACATCTATGCCTGATTTAAAGTCCTAACCCTTGAGACTGATCCTTTTAGCTTCTTTTCAACAATTTTCCTCATGCTATCATGATCACCCTTTTGAAAATTAAATACTGCTACAATAGATTTCCTTTGTGACTTTGATCATGTTATGATCACTGTTTCCAAGCAGACCTAATACTGTTATCTTTCATACTATGCCCTGTATTCCACCAAGGACTAAAGCTATAATAGAAGCATTTATCCAGTCAATATTGAGAGGAGAGTGTGGTAGAGTGGTTAGAGCTACAGCCTCAGCACCCTGATGTTGTGGGTTCACATCCCATACTGCTCCCTGTGACCCTGGGCAAGTCAAGTAATCCTCCGCTGCCCCAGGTACATTAATTGTGAGCCCAACAGGACAGATAGGGAAAATGCTTGAAGTACATATACGTAAACCGAGTGTGGCTGTAAAACTACAAAAAGGCAGTATACAAGTCCCAATCCCTTCCTCCAATATTGAGGTAATTGAAATCACCCATTATTATGCTGTTGCTCAATTTGTCAGCTTTCATAATTTCTGTAAACATCTCTTCATCTGCCCAATTTTGAATGCCATATATGGAATCTGGGGGTATGTGGATAGCAATCAGCAGTTTCCAAATATATTCAGCGCTGCAGATTATATATGTATATTCAGCGCTGCTGATTATATATGTACATAGCTGGTATTAAAAAAAAAAAAAGTTATCACCACTGCAGCTGAATTTTGACCCAAACATTAAAGAGACAACGGTAATTAATCAACGTCTCATTTTTCATTTATAGCAGCAGAAGAGCAGAGAAAAAAAGAGAGGGAAAGGCAGCTAATGGAGGAGAGAGAACGACTGCTGGAAATGTCAGAAGCTGAGCGTCTGGAGTATTTAAAGAGAAAGCAAGAGGAGGAAGAGCAAGCAAGGATAGCAGCTGAGAAGAGGCAGCGGAAAGCTGAGGAGCAAGCCAGGCTGGCTTTGGAAGAAGCAAAGATACAAGCAGAGCTTTTGAACAGGTAAAGACTCTCCTTTTCTGTTAAAATGACACCAATAAGCTGACTCCTCCGTCATAAAGGACATCAACAACTAGACTCCTGCCCTATATGCCTCCTTCTATGTTCTTCTTGTTTGTATCTAGTCATGTCCTTGGATTTACTTTGTGACTGACATCTTGTAAACCATTCTGAGCTTTTTGGGAGGACAGGATAAAAATCAAAATAAATCAATCAATCTCATGTTAGAAGGAAAATGGCAGGATCCATGCAGTTCATCAGGAATTAGAATGAAAATATTTACAAAAATTCAAGCTGTATTAGCACATTACTACGGTTCATAGTCTAAAGCGCGCGAGGACAAAGGCACGCCGACAACCGAGCGCGGACAATCGGCGCAGGACTTCATCGCGCTGAAGAAAAACCGTATTTTAAAGGGCTCCAACAAACTATTAAGTGGGTGTTGGTAGGGAACCCCCCCACTTAATAGAGATCGCGCTGGTGTTGTGGGGGGTTTGTAACCCCCCTCATTATACTGGAAACTTAACTTTTTCTCTGTTTTTTAGGGAAAAAGTTAAGTTTTCAGTATAATGCGGGGGGTTACACCCCCACATACCCCCAACATGGCAGCGTGAGGCAGCGCGATCCCTATTAAGTAGAGTGGGGGGTTCCCCCCTCACACCCCCCGTCAGAGCCCTTTAAAATACGGGTTTTCTTCGGCAAGATTAAGACCTGCGCTCAGTTGTCCGCGCTCGTTTGTCAGCGCGCTTTTGACCCGTCACCCATTACTACACCTATTGAGTAAAATAGACCTGCTTGTACAGCCTCATAATTCTCTTTTTAGTAGCCTGTTTCTTGTATAGTGCTCCGTTTACAAAGCTGTACTAGCAATTCTGGCACAGCAAATGCAAACAAGCCCTTAGGAATTGAATGGTCGCGTTTGCCTCAGTGGAATCACTAACACGACTTTGTAAAAGGAACCCTACATTGCCGCGAGCGCTTCACGCTAACGCCCCCATACAGCTTGCGTTAGTATTTTTCGTGTAGCGTAGGGTTAGCGCACCTTAGTAAAAGGAGCCCTTGGTTTGTAAACATAAATGTTAATGGTTTTCCTTTGAAACTCCCGAGTCTGACATTGCTATATTGATTTTGCCTTGTAAATATGTTTTGCTGGAAAAACTGTATGTTCCTGTAACTAAGGATGAAGAATTTCTATGTAAAACAAATTTATTTCAAGAAATAGAATTAATAAGCATTTTCCACTCTGGTTTGATATTTTACCTACACATTCTTTAGAAAATCTTAGAAAACAAGGTTTTTCCTTGCACCAATGCAGAAAGTAAACTTGTACAGATGACCCACAATGAATCATGTGATTACAAAACCAAGCCCATACTTACTATAGAAAATAAACAATGCTTTATTTGTAACCATTTTATTCATGCAATCTTAGTTCAGTAAACTACAATGGCATTAAAATAATAGCAGAGTATCAAAGAGTATTGGATTTTGATTATAGGTTTGTTAAAAGCAGCTACTGTAGCACAATCTTGCCTTTTCTTCTATCTTTTCTATAGATTAATCAGTTCTGATTTTGTTACAGGCAAAGAGTTTTGGAAAGTCATCTGCAGTTCCACCGAGAGCTGCTAGTGGAATCTTATGGCTTGGAACACACACAAGACATTTCACGACCCTGGGTTTTCTCATACTTCCAGCTGCTGAAAATAATTGGTCTGCACCCCACCATAGAAGAAAAATAAGGACCTTTTTTTTTTTTTAAAATCTCTTGGAAGTGGTGATGTTCTTCAGCTCCAGCACTCTAGACATATGATGACATGTCATATGATTGGGACTGGATCTGCTGCGAGGACAGTGATGAAAGGAATATATATATATATATATATTTTTTTTTTTGGGGGGGGGGTTGAGAGAGCTGTTCTAGGGTTAAAATAACAGAAGAGTACATGCCAGTCCTGCACACCCTCATTTTCCCCTCTTTAGCTCTATGTAGTAAAGCTAAGAAAGCCCTATTTGAAGAAAACAATGTTCTCATATTGATCAGGACAGTTTTGCTGCTTTCTCTTAAATGTGCCAGTTCTGTTTGTTTTTCTCTATCATTACTGAGTAGAATTCCAAAGGATGGAAATTTGGATCAGGCTTGGAACCAGACTTTTTCCACTTGCGGAAGCTTTCTCTCTCACCAGTAATATTTAATGACTAATATTTAAAAGAAGAGGGAGAGGATTGGGATCAAATTTCTGTTAGATACAGATTAAAAACATTATAAAAAAACTCATTCCACTCCCATGGATGATGGATCATTCATTGAAGTTATGGCATTATTTATACTACTTACTATGATCATTCAGAGCTAATGGAATGCTGCAAAGCCCAGGATGATTCTTTCAGAAATTGTTATCTAATCTAAACCTTAGGTTTGTATACCGCATCATCTCTACATTCGTAAAGCTCGACACGGTTATCATCAAACAATAAGAAGACATGCTCCAATCAGATCAGTTCCTGAATACCCAATATGTTTTTGCAAGACAGTACGTGAACAAACAATACAATACAATTTTTATTTATGTACTGCCAATACCTCTGCAAAGTTCACAGCGGTTCACAAACAATAAAGCACAAAATATTAGATGCTTAGAAAATATCCCTAACTGTCCAATAGGCTCACAATCTGACTAAAGCTCCTGTATGAACAAGTGCTTACATAAGAGTACAAAAAAGAAGACCAAAGGGAAAACAAAATAACAAAACAACAAAATTTAAATCAAAATAAAACAAGAGTAGTTAACGTTAAATAAAAATAAGTTCCTGTCAGAATTAAACTACCAGTATTTTGAATAGTTCAGTTTCTACTATCTTTGAAACCAGCCACAATTGACCTTTCCAAAAGGCTGGGAGCCAAATAACCGCCAGAGACATGAGGTGACATCTCCATGTCAGCTCCAGAGAGATCCAAACAGAAATAAAACAAATTAAAATAAAAATGAGAAGATAACAACTGAAAATCTGGACAGTCAAAGTAGTGGGGCTGATACAATGAAAACTCCACTGCAGGCTGTCTGTGCTCTTCTGAACTCGATGCAGGAAAAGTATGGCTGGTAGGCAGGTGGGGTCTTGGGAACTTGACAGCCGACTGCCACATGATAGCTGCTCACACAGATCTCGCTGATCACCATGGGGACCTTCAGATGAGCGGACAAGCTGTAAAGCAGTACGACTGCTTCCTCTACGGTCGCACATGTTGGGTACCTTCAAGGGCCGTCCTCTCTCCAGAAGCTCTCTCTGATGCGTCGTCCTACTCCCATCTATACATTTGTAGGGAGCGACGCTCCCTCTCTACCACAATTCACCGAAGCATCCCACAGTGGCTGACACAACTTCAACCCGGGGGCAAAAGACAGGCATGGGCCCACTGCCATTAAAATCGTTAGAACCAACGGACGGACACGACGAAATAGAATAAAATAAAATTATAAATTCCTGTCCACCCTCATCAATTTAAATCTGGTCAAAAACAAAAGTAAACAAAAATAAAGCCGAAAAGTTAAAGACTAACTTAAGATGGGGATGAAAAACCAGAAATAAAATCAAAATAAGACAAAAAAGGAGAGAGGCATCTTCACCAACTACCTATTCTGGAGAGTTTAGAACAGATAAAATATGCTATTTCTGACTGGTAAATTGCATGAATAAATTTCATACATTATAGTGCTGGCTCATATAAATATAGGCAAGCAAACCAAAGGTCTAACTATCACAAATAGCTTTGATTGCCAGGGGTCTATATAGCCACATGTTTATGACCCAACAGTTTCAATCAGTTATATTCCAAGCTGGAAAATATTAGATATTCTTATCCAATAGCCCAGAAATAAAGATCAACAAACAAAACATACTGTGTGCAAGGTGGTACCATTTCACTAAAAACTATCTTATGCTAATCCACCCCCCCCCCACCCAACCACTACCACCCTCCTCAGATGCAAAAATAATGAGTCGATCAGAACAAAGGGTGATCAATGTTCCCTCTAAGCTATGGCCAAGCACACACCATTTTGCAGTGGCATGCAAAGCAGCCAGATGCATTGTTCCAGCCAGACTTGTGCAATGCATTGATGACTGTCATATCAATTCAGGAACAGATGTTCAGCTTACATTGAAGAGTAATCAATTGCATAGAGGGCAGGCTAGCACCAGTTACATCACCCTACTGCTTCAGCCAGGCTCAGGGACTTAAAAATCAGAACATACCAAACTTATCCCACACAATTCATTATAGACTTCCGGATCATTTCAGGAGTATAAGTTCAGCTAGCTGCAAGGGATAATCACACAAAAGAGATCATTTGCATTGCACCATGGCTTCAACAAGGTTTGGGTTCAAGAAGATCAGAAAACACCTTGCTTGTGCCACTCAATTCATTGTAGACTTCTGGATCATTTGAGGAGCAAACCATTAGCTTGCTAGAAGCTTGCTTCCAAGTTTAAATGTAGGCTTGATATACAACCATGCCTTCCATATCTAGGTGGTGTATAATCATATTAGGGAGGGGTATAGAGAGAAGGGAGAGACTTTAGAGAGGATTAAGATGAGGTAAGGCAGAAATACAATAATTGATAGGAAAGAGGGAGAGGTAGAGGTGAGTATACATAACGTAATAAATTTTTATTTATATCGCATAAGCCTTGCAGTTCTATGCAGTTTACAAAAAAGGAAAAACTGACCAATGTCAGCGAGCTACAATAAGACTTGGGAAGGAGATTAGCAGTGGAACTACAAAAATGGTTGACAGTATATTTACAAAGTGGTAGAAAGATTAATAACAAGGGGCTGCCATATAACTTGGCAGCAGCGGTAAAATGTAAGGTTCAGAGGTAGGCAGTTGAACTTTGCAAAGGAGGTATAGCAGATCAGTATCAGTGAGCTATGTCATAAGTGACAAGCCAGGTTAGCATTTGAGGTAGTTTCCAAGAGTATCTACTAAGGACTGCTGAATTTCGGAAAAAGGTATGTTTTTAGGAGCTTCCTAAAGTGCACATAGGAGGTAGATGATAGAAACATAGAAACATAGAAAGATGACAGCAGAAAAGGGCCACAGCCCATCAAGTCTGCCCACTCCATTTACCCACCCTATTAAGTCTGAGTGCTAATGACTTAGTTCCTTAACTCGACCGTCGCAGGGATCCCACGTGGATGTCCCATTTATTCTTAAAGTCGAGCACACTGGTGGCCTTGATCACCTGCACCGGAAGTTTGTTCCAGTGATCTATCACCCTTTCCGTGAAGAAATACTTCCTGATGTCACCACTAAATTTCCCTCCTCTGAGTTTGAACGGGTGCCGCCTTGTGACCGAGGGTCCCTTGGGAAAGAATATATCGTTTTCCACCTCTACACGACCTGTGACGTACTTGAATGTCTCGATCATGTCACCCCTTTCCCTGCGCTCCTGATTTGACCAGTTGACTCAGTTCTGGGTCTTTGGTGGCAGCTTGGTAAGATAATTCCAATTTCCAGATTATTTATAAATAAGTTAAATAGCACTGGTCCCAATACAGATCCCTGTGGCACACCACTATTTACTCTCCTCCATTGAGAAAAATGGCCATTTAACCCTACCTTTTGTTTTCTGCCCAATAACCAGTTCTTAATTCACATTTGAACATTACCTCCTATTCCATGACTATTTAATTTTCTCAGGAGCCTCTCATGAGGAACTTTGTCAAAAGCTTTCTGGAAATCTAGATACCACTACATCAACCAGCTCGCCTTTATCCACATGTTTATTTACACCTTCAAAGAAGTCAAGCAAAGTGGTGAGGCAAAACCTTCCTTGGTTGAGCCCATTCTAACTCTGTCTCATTAAATCATATTTGTCACATATTCCACAATTTTATTTTTAATAAATGTTTCCATTATTTTCCCAGGCTTAATGGTCTGTAATTCCCCAAATCTCCCCTGTAACCTTTTAGATACCCTCCAATTTTCTTGTAGTACAGACGATTTTAGCAACAGGTTACAGACACTAACAACAGACCAACAATTTCATGTTTAAGTTCTTTCAGTATCCTGGGATGTATACCATCCAGCCAGGTGCTATCATTCTTTAACTTGTCAATTTGGTTTAGTACGTCTTCCAGGTTCACCGATGTTTCTTTCAATTCCTCTGCCTTATCACCCTTGAAAACCAGTGTCTCACTTCCGGCTCACCACATAATTGTTTCCCACGTATTTACCTTTATAGGACCACCAAGGACCCCTGAAGAAGACTTTTTGTCGAAACGCGGACCATGTTGGGTCCTGTATCCCTAGCGGACTAGGTTCTTTAAGGCTTTTATGTGGATGATTTATTTTTGTGTGGATGATTTCCAGTGTACCTTTGGAACTTTGACACTTTCAAATAAAGTCCATTTAGGAACATCGTCACTCCAGAGGTTTTTTTTGGTTTCCTCTGGATTTTCTTCTTTGTGGATATTTTGGGGTCAATTCTTTTTGGGTTTTTTCAGGTAGATTTCTTACATCTTCTTCTGTAAAGACTGAAGCAAAGAATTCATTCAGTCTCTCCGCTATGGCCTTAGCCTCCATGAGCGCACCTTTTACTTCTTGATCATCCCACTGTCCCACAGATTCCCTCACAGGTTTTCTGCTGTTGATGTACTTTAAAAAAATTGTTACTATGAGGTTTTGCCTATTTGGTCAGTTGTTCTTCATATTCTCGTTTAGCTTTCTTTATCAGTTCTTTGAATATAACTTTCAAGCTCCCTCCAATCCTTCCGCAAACACCTGAAAACTTGGCTCTTTTCAAAAATCTAACACCTCCCGCTCTTTGGTACCCTGTCCCTCTTTATCTTCCTAGCTCTTTCCTATAACCCTTCATTGTAGCTCCTTTTCAACCTAACCCTGTAAACTGTGCCGAGCTCTACGCTTGTGGAGATGGTGCGGTATACAAACCTAAGGTTTAGTTTAGTTTAGTTTGATAGTGCTTATGTTTCTTATTTTCTTCATTGGGATCCTTTTTCCATTCTTTAAGGGATGTTTTCTTGGCTGTAAAAGCCTCTTTCACTCTAACCTTTAACTACACTGGCTCTCATATTCTCATTTTTCCACCTTTTTTAATACATGGAATACATTTGGTCTTGGTGAGCAATTGAGTTGTATAGGTACTGCAAGAGTCATGGCTTCAGTATTATTAAATATAAGAGCCTGTGATTTAGAAGGATTTAGGTACAGTTTGTTGTCTCATAGCCATGTGGTGATATGTGTTAAGGCATAATATTGTAAATTTCAGTAAGGTTTGCTGGGTCAAGTGGATGGCATACCCAAGTATCATCAGTGTAAATGGGGGCAGTAAGCCCAAGAGATTGTGCTGTCATAAGAGGTGATAGAAGGCTATTAAAGAGCAGAGGTGCAAGAATTGAACCCTATAGAATTCCACTAGGGGGGCAATAGGTGGCTGAATAGGATGCTTGAAATTTGACATGGTAGGTACGTTGCATAAGATAGGAGGTAAACCATTTCAAGAGCCAAGTCTACTATCTGGTATAGTCTACGGAGAAGAATGTGGTCAATGGAGTCGAAAGCCACTAAGAGATCAAAAGTAAGACGTAATACTGATTTATGGCAGTCAAGATGATAATTAACAAAAGTAACAATACCAATCAAAGAAGGAACTGGTTGAGTGGAAGGCGACAAAGGATAGTGATCAATGGAGATCACTCTGAGGAAAGGGATGTTACCAGTGGGTGCGCCTCAAGGTTCTGTTCTTGGGCCTGTTCTTTTTAACATTTTTATAAATGATATTGCTAAAGGGTTGTCAAGTAAGATTTGCCTCTTTGCGGATGATACCAAAATCTACAATAGAGTAGACACACCGGATGGTGTAAATAACATGAAGAAAGACCTGGCGAAGCTTGAAGAATGGTCTGAAATTTGGCAATTTAATGCTAAGAAATGCAAGGCATTTGGGCTGCAAAGACCAGAGGAACAGTAGAGTTTACGGGGTGAAGAACTTATGTGCACGACGGAAGAGCGGGACTTGGGTGTGATTGTATGTTATGATCTTAAGGTGGCCAAACAGGTTGAAAAGGTGACGGCGAAAACTAGAAGGATGCTAGGTTGCATAGGAAGAGGTATGGCCAGTAGGAAAAAAGAGGTATTGATGCCTCTGTATAAGACTCTGCTGAGACCTCATTTAGAATATTGTGTACAATTCTGGAGGCCGCACCTTCAAAAAGATATAAAAAGGATGAAGTTGGTCCAGAGAAAGGCTACTAAAATGGTGTGTAGTCTTCGTGTTGAGGCATATGGGGACAAACTTAAAGTTCTCAATCTGTATACTTTGGAGGAAAGGCAGGAGAGGGGAAATACGATAGAGATGTTTAAATACCTACATAATATAAATGTGCAAGAGTTGAGTCTCGTTCATTTGAAAGGAAGTTCTGGAATGAGAGGACATAGGATGAAGTTAAGAGGTGATAGGCTCCGGAGTAATCTGAGGAAATACTTTTTTACGGACAGGGTGGTAGATGAGTGGAATAGTCTCCCGGAAGAGGTGGTGGAAACAGAGACTGTGTCTGAATTCAAGAGGGCCTGGGATAGGCACGTGGGATCTCTCAGAGAGAAAAAGAGATAATGGTTATTGTGGATGGGCAGACTAGATGGGCCATTTGGCCTTTTTTTTTTTTTCCAAATTTTTATTCATTTTCAAAATTACATAAAGTGTAAGTACATATTCAATCAGATAATCAATGCAAATTTCACTTACATTCTATCTTTGGTTAATTACATAACTTCTTACCCCACCCCCTCCCATCCCTCCCTACCACATAACTAATAATCATATAAATACACATCAATACCACAATCCCCACCCTACCCTTTTAAACTGATATATTTAAGGGAAACGTATCCAGTTACTCTGTACAATATCTTGTCAATGGTTTCCACACATTCTGAAACTTCTTAAAATATCCTCTTTGCAATGCAATGAATCTTTCCATTTTATAGATGTGACAGGCCTTTATCTGCCGTCATGTTTATATGGTTCTATGTAAAGAAAGTTCTGTGGAGTAATTTTATCTGAATCTTGTTAGATCAGATGAAGAGAATTAGTTTTTTCAATAAAGCTAAACAGACAAGAGAAAATTATCTTTTTGATGATTTTAGCTTGAAAAGGAATATTGGTAACTGGGCTATAATTAATACAGGAACTAGCAGTAAATTTAATGTCTTATTTTGGATCTTACAACTGCAGTTTTCCAATGGGATGGGACAGTAGCTCGGGTGATGCTGGATTCTATCATGGAGTGTACAAATGGTAAGAAGATTGTAAAAAAGCATTTGAAAATGGAAGACAGGATGGGATCATGTGGTGCAGAAGTTTTCAAGCTAGAAACAATAGCTGCAACCTTTGAGGGTGGTAGCAGATTAAATGCTGAGTGTGTACCAGTCAGTGATGTAGGTGAATCCCCTCAAGAATAAAATTGGTAGGCTATGATGATGGGACGTGTTAGCATGCAGAGAATTAATTTTGTCCAGAAAAGATGAAGCCAAGTCTTGCGCTGATGGCAGGGGAATAGTATCAGTCAGATATTTGGTAGTGGTGAGTGATTTAAGGATTAAATTAGAAGTAGTCTAGCCTTTTGTATATGATTAGAAAAATATTTCTTTTTAGCCTTTTGAACAGATAATTTGGAGAGTACCAAGAGTTGCCCCACTACACACCTCATTCTTCTGTTGATAGATTTTTAAAAGAGTCTAGGTGTAATCCAAGATTATTTGATATTGATTCTGTGGTAAAATGCTTAAAATCTCTGGATTGTGAGTTAGTGATTTCAGTGGATGAAGATTATGCAGTATAGAAGTAAAAATGACAAGGTAATGGTCTGTCCAAGGTAAAGGTACAGTGAAAAGGTGTGTAAAGATGGGGTAGAAGAGGGAATTATAATCATGTCCAGGGTATATGATCTGCACAATGTGAAGGGCCTGAAATCATGGGTGTGAAATTTAAGGTCAGAGAGAAATGTAATAAAGTCTGATGTAGTTGAGGATGAGCAATTATCTAGATATACAGTATATTTATATCATTGCCTCGAACAATAGGATTGGGCAATGAGATACAATGATCCATGATAATAGTTTGTGATAGGTCGCAGGTGATATACTGTAAATCAAGACCTATTTTCCCGTCCTTTCCAGAGATCACCAGTTCTATATTGTCAACAGCTTGAGATTCTTGACATCTCTGGATAAATTGAAAGCAAGCCTCAAAACTATTCTCTCTCAGATGCCTATTCTTTCTCACACTTTTTCTAGCATGACCTGGATCACAGGAGCCGCCTGAACGAAGATTACACAACTCATTCTTTTGCTGTTACCGTTCCAACCTTTCCTTTTAAAATTTGTAATTCCACCCTCTCCTTCAATTATCAGTCTTGTCTATGTGCACTTATGCCCCCCCCCCATACCAATTTAGTCTGTAAGCTGCCTACACATTTATTTGACAGGTGGGAAAGTAAGACTGAAAATAAACTTGGAAACTTGCGGCCTCTTTTACAAAGCCACGCTAGCGGCAGCTCTGCGCTAACGGCCCCGAAGCCCATAGAGATTTAAAGGGCTTTGGGGCTGTTGCTGCGCGGCTTTGTAAAAGAGGCCGTTAGCTTTGGCTGGAATTATTAAAGTCTTTTACTAAAGATTAGTGCACGTTATCTGCAGCAGGGCTCACAGGAATAAAATGGGTCTCGTGACAGAAAATATACATTAATCTTTAGTAAAAGACCCCTTAAGTTAGTAGCTGCAAACTGATAATTTTAATATGAAGAGAATGTTGAATCAGAGATGCTCAGAGAGCATGTCAGCAATTTTGCATCAATCCATTTATCTCAAAGAACAACACTGTGGGGGATACAGAAATGTTTATACACATCATCTTTACATGTTTTTTGCATATCTAGTGTAAGAAAAGTAAACCTTCATGAAATTGCTAAGGTACCTGAATGTGAAGCTATTTCATTTAAAATTTCTGAATGAGGTCACATGGCTCTTTAGGTATTTTGCCATTAAGTGCTTTAGTTAAGAATATGGAATATGGAAGAGAGTAAGTTGATGAAGCAATGATCCCATGTATAGATATTGCCTTGACAAATTACATACAGTAAATCAGAATATCATATCGTAATTATTTATCCTTCTGCAAAACTCTTCAGAGAAGTTCCCTGCCAACTGTGGAAGCATTTCAGTTTGCAAAAGTAATAATCAGAAAGCTAAGGATGCAGTATCTTGGAGAGAAGATTAATTTCACTGAAGTTCTACTAGAATTGCTTTCATCTTTCTATGCCCTATTAACACAGCTTCCATTTTTCAATTTATTAAATGTGTGATCATATGGATAAAAGATTTTCTGACTGTGAATTGCAAGAATGGTCTGTGTTTGAGTAAAACTATTTCTCCATTCCATTCATTAGTGATATAAAATTTTACCTTTGGACATAAGTTTACCAGATTGGCTAGCAAATACATCATTTTATTACATGACGGCAGCTAAAGACCCAAATGGTCCATCTAGTCTGCCCAACCTGATTCAATCTACAAATTTGTTGGGTTTTTTCTTCTTAGCTATTTCTGGGCAAGAATCCAAAGTTCTGCCCGGTACTGTTCTTAGGTTCCAACTACTGAAGTCTCTGTCAAAGCTCACTCCAGTCCATCTACATCAGGGATCTCAAAGTCTCTCCTTGAGGGCCGCAATCCAGTCGGGTTTTCAGGACTTCCCCAATGAATATGCATTGAAAGCAGTGCATGCACATAGATCTCATGCATATTCATTGGGGAAATCCTGAAAACCCGACTGGATTGCGGCCCTCAAGGAGGGACTTTGAGACCCCTGATCTACATCCTCCCAGCCATTGAAGCCCTCCCCAGCCCATCCTCCACCAAACCGCCGTATACAGACACAGATCATGCAAGTCTGCCCTGTACTGGCCTTAGTTCTTCAATATTTACTATTATTTTCTGATTCTAAATTCTCTGTGTTCATCCAACGCTTTTTGGAACTCCGCCACTGTTTTCATCTCCACCACCTCTCTCGTGAGCACATTCCAGGCATCCATAGTGTGACCATATGGCTCCAGAAAAAAGGGGATGGATTGAGACATCCGGGTTTTACTTCCATTGAAAGCAATGGAAGTAAGGAGAACAGATTGAGATATCTTGGTTGCTTTCAATGGAAGTAAAACCCAGATATCTCAATCCGTCCCCTTTTTTCTGGAGCCATATGGTCACACTAGGCATCCACCACCCTCTCCGTAAAGAAGAATTTCCTTACATTGCTCTTGAGTCTACCACCCCTCAACCTCAAATTATGCCCTCTGGTTTTATCATTTTCCTTTCTCTGGAAAAGATTTTGTTCTACATTAATAGCTTTCAAACCCACCCTAAACCCAAACATCCCCGGCAACTACCGACCTATTTCCAACCTCCTTTTGCCTCCAAACTTCTGTAAAGGATAGTTCTATACCCTCTACTACTATTCATAGAAGAGAAGGGAACCCTAGCCCTCTCCTCCTTCCAATCAGGCTTCCAAGCAGGACATAGTACAGAGTCCATCCTCCTGGATATCATCAATGACAGCTGATCAATACTTGATAAAGGGAGCGATGCCCTACTAGTACTACTCGACTTAAGCGCAGCCTTAGACACAATCGATTACCAACTCCTATTACTCCGACTCACAGACCTCAGAATAAAGAATTCCGCCCACAAATGGTTCACCTCCTTCCTCCACTAAAGAACTCAAACTGTACTTCTAGGCCCAAGCAAATCTGATCCCAAACCAATCAAATACGGAGTCCTCCAAGGTGCCCTATTATCCCCTCTCCTATTCAACCTCTACATTAGGCTAATCATAGATATTGCTCACAAACACAACATTAAAAGCCACTCCTACGCAGATGACCTCCAGCTACTGCTCCTGCTGGGTGAAAACCGATCTTCCCAACTTTCCAATCTCCAACACTGCCTCTATGAATTAAAGAGCTGGATGACAGCCAACAAACTCCAACTGAACGCCTCTAAAACTGAACTTCTCTGGATCAGAAAGAGAAGCACCAACTTCACCTGTCTGACATTAACCTGGGAATCAACCTCCCCAACAGTAAAGGACCATGCACGCAGCCTCGGGGTGATACTGGATAGCTACCTATTCTTCTCAGCATACATTTCACAAGTAGTCTCCACCTCCTTCTATTACCTATGACAACTCTGAAGGGTTAAGCCTTACCTCTCCAAACCTGACTTAACCCAGCTCATCCATGCCTATGTACTTTCTAGACTAGACTATTGCAACTCTCTCTTCAACGGCATCACCACAAAGGAACTCAAACAGCTACAGCGGGTCCAAAATGCTGCAATCTGACTCCTACACAGCCTCAACTTCCGTGACCCCACCTCTCCAAGCAGAACATTGGCTACCTATCAGGAAACGCTGCATCTTCAAAGCTCTAGTAATTGCCCACAAAAGATTCTACAACATAACCCCTACATACATAGCTTCCAAACTACACCCCCAATCGCACCCTACGCTCAACCACGGAAAGATGACTATGCATCCCCCATGGAAAATCCCTCCAGATGGAAATGGCTCGGAAACACTCACACAGTCATTTCATCCCCCAGCTCTGGAACCAGTTGCCTAATCAGATAAGATCCCAGAATTCACTGATGACATTCCGGAGAGCAATGAAGACCATACTCTTCAAAGAGCAGTGAAGACAATACTTTCAGCTGATCTGCGAAATGTAGCAAAGACCATTCTTTTCATAGTAACATAGTAACATAGTAGATGACGGCAGATAAAGACCCGAATGGTCCATCCAGTCTGCCCAACCTGATTCAATTTAAATTTTTTTAAATTTTTTTTCTTCTTAGCTATTTCTGGGCGAGAATCCAAAGCTTTACCCGGTACTATGCTTGGGTTCCAACTGCCGAAATCTCTGTTAAGACTTACTCCAGCCCATCTACACCCTTCCAGCCATTGAATCCCTCCCCTGCCCATCCTCCACCAAACGGCCATACACAGACACAGACCGTACAAGTCTGCCCAGTAACTGGCCTAGTTCAATATTTAATATTATTTTCTGATTCTAAATCTTCTGTGTTCATCCCACGCTTCTTTGAACTCAATCACAGTTTTACTCTCCACCACCTCTCTCGGGAGCGCATTCCAGGCATCCACCACCCTCTCCGTAAAGTAGAATTTCCTAACATTGCCCCTGAATCTACCACTCCTCAACCTCAAATTATGTCCTCTGGTTTTACCATTTTCCTTTCTCTGGAAAAGATTTTGTTCTACATTAATACCCTTTAAGTATTTGAACATCTGAATCATATCTCCCCTGTCTCTCCTTTCCTCTAGGGTATACATATTCAGGGCTTCCAGTCTCTCCTCATACGTCTTCATCTAAACAGACTCTGACAGATTACCCCCCTTTTCTGTAACCTGCCTTTGTTTGGGGTTTTTTTTTATATTGTCTTGTACACCTGTATTTAATGACCAACTTCTGACTTAGTCTCTGAAATTTCAACAATTTTCCCCATCGTACCCTCTTCCTTAAGACCTGCCATGTCCCGGCTTTTCTATAATGTCTGCACTGTGAATGTCCTGATGTAACCTGTTCTGAGCTTCAGGGAGGACAGGCTAAAAATCAAAATAAATAAATAAGTATTTGAACGTCTGAATCATATCTCCCCTTTCCCTCCTTTCCTCTAAGGCAGTGGTTCTCAAACCCTGTCCTGGGGGACCCCCAGCCAGTCGGGTTTTCAAGATATCCCTAATAAATATGCATGAGAGATTTGTATACCTGTCGCTTCCATTATATGCAAATCTCTCATGCATATTCATTAGGGATATCTTGAAAACCCGACTGGCTGGGGGTCCCCCAGGACAGGGTTTGGGAACCACTGCTCTAAGGTATAAATATTCAGGGCTTCAAGTCTCTCCTCATACGTCTTTTGGCACAAACCTCCTATCATTTTTGCTGCCCTCCTCTGGACCGCTTCAAGCCTTTTTGTGGCCTTCACCAGATATGGTCTCCAAAACTGAACACAATAGTCCAAATGGGGCCTCACCAACGATCTGTACAGGGGCATCAACAACTTCATTCTTCTACTGTTTACGCCTCTCTTTATAAAGCCCAACATCCTTCTGGCAGCAGCCACCGCCTTGTCACACTGTTTTGCCTTTAGATCTTCAGCCACTATCATCCCAAGGTCCCTCTCCCCATCCGTGCATATCAGCCTCTCACCTCCCAGCATACATGGCTCCTTCCTATTATTAATCCCTAAATGCATTACTCTGCAGAGGAAAGACATTAGCCAGAGGCTTTAACATGAAATGTGGAATGCTGCTAGTTGATGTATAGCTAGTAAGTGGACATTTAACAAATGCGTTCCTGTGTGTTTTGCTGTACAGTTTAATGTTTGAACTACACTGAAACAATTTTTTTTTCTTATTTAAAACACTGGAATATTCTCAGGAATAAAATTAAGAGTGAGTTCAAAAAAAGGAGACACATGTCCAATGGGAATCAAAAAGGACAAGTACCTGAGAAAGGGGATTCACTTGGTCTGTGTTCCTCAATATTTATCTTTATTGTTGATTCTTAGTTCTCAACATGGCCATGTTTCGACAAAACAAGCTTTCCATCAGGAGTACAGGACTACCTTTGCTGTCAAATGAACATAACATAGATAGTGAACTACCAGCAAATCATTACATCAATTTACTAAAAAAATACATTTTTTTAAAAAAAGGCATCGGTCCAATTGAGACCAATTTGGCTGAAGTAACAATTTGCAGAGAATTGGAAACAATACATTTTGAAAAATTCTTAAATCTGTGCTCCTACAGGGCATTTCAGCAAATGGGTGTGCAGTCTTACATGCCCTTCTATGTATTTTAGAAAGGGCTCAGCATTTGGTAGAACATTTTGTAAAAATGGGTAATTTGTTGATGTCCTGACCTGAGCATCTCATGCTGTGGGCCTTGTGTTCAAAATAGTGATGAAATAGAGCCATGCAATAAAAAGTCTTCAAATTTTAAGAACATCCTGCAAATTTAACCTGAAAAATAGTATAGCCATTGCAGTTGCAAAAGTAACAATATGGTTTAAAATATTAATACTGTATATTTGAGATTTTATACTATCATACTATAGCAGTGGGTTTCAAGCCTGTTATAGGAGAGCACCAGTTAGTGAGAATTTCAGAATATTGATATATCTTAAATAATAAAATGCTAGCCGCGCATGCGCACTTGCCTCGCGTGTTCCCTGATCCCTTTTCTGTCGGGATGTGGCAAGACAAGTGCGCATGTGTGCTTATTACGTCACTGATGGAGAGCAGCGAATGCAGGAAGCGGAGTGGCCAGGTAAACAAAAAAAAAAAACAACCGAGCGAACCGGGCCGCTGAGAAAGCGCGGGAGGCCTGGCCCGGGCTGCGGATGGGTAAGGAGCTGGGGCAGTGAGCCTACCACAGGAGTCAGAGTCCTTTTCCGCTCACCCCCCTTCCTGCGGATCCAACTACCTTGGCGATTCAAGCAGCGTGTGCAGCAGTCTTCACACGCTGCTTCGGGCCCTTCTACTTCCCTGATTTGCTCTGCCGCATCTCTGATGATGTCATCAGGGACGTGCCAGAGTAAATCAGGGCAGTAGAAGGACCCGAAGCAGCGTGTGAAGACTGCTGCACATGCTGCTTGAATCGCCGGGTAGGTAGTCAGGTCCGTGGGAAGGGAAGGGGGGTGGGGCGCAAGGACTCTGGGTAGAATGGCAGACGCCGGCCCTGTACTAACTCCCGTGGACAGGGGGAGCAGGAAGGGGTGCTGATGGACGGGGGGGGGGAAATGAAGGGAGGCCTATTGCTGGACAGAGGGAGCAGGAAGAGGTGATGATGGACAGAGGGGGGAAAAAGGAAGGGAGGCTTATTGCTTGACAGGGGGAACAGGAAGAGGTGCTGATGGACAGGGGGGAAATGAAGGGAGGCCTACTGCTGGACAGAGGGAGCAGGAAGAGGTGATGATGGACACGGGGGAAAAATGGAGGCTTACTGCTGGACAGGGGGAGCAGGAAGAGGTGCTGATGGACGGGGGGAGGTAAAACAAAGGTAGAAGGGCTGCTGCTGGATAAGGGGAGCAGTGAAGGGGTGGTGGTGGACACAAGGGAGGTAAAAATAAGGGAGAATGGACAGGAAAAAGCGGCTAAGGAGACAGAGAGAGAAAAAAATAAAGACAGATACACATATATTCTAGCACCCGTTAATGTAACGGGCTATAAAGCTAGTTGTATATAATGGACTTAGCAATAAATATTTATTGTAATGATTAATATGCCATCTTTCAAAATGGCAATACAATCAGTTTAAGAAAGTATATAAAAAAATAATGAGAAACAAGGAACTGTAGGCCAGAGGGCTTAGGTGTAAGGAGATCCCGATTAGTACAAATTTCTTTTGCAAAGGAACTCAAGTTACTTATATGTGAAGAAATGAAATGTAGATTATTAGTATAAACATTTGAGGACATAGTAATTTTCACGCAGCAACCAAACAGCCTGCTGAACTATATTTTCTAGTGGATGTTTGTGGTACTCTTTAAGTTTCCAGTATGGACACCAAAAGGGGATTCAGCTTGATGAATGCCATTTCTGAATGTCTAAATTTTGTAGCTGCTGTGATGGTGATCATTTTATGTTAAGCAACTCTAAATTCTTTGTAAGATTCTGTGGTATGACTCCCAAAGTCCCAATTATTACTGGTACCATAAATGATTTCTTTTTCAGATAATTTATGATTTATAAATAAATTAAATAGCACCGGTCCCAGTACAAATCCCTGCGGCACTCCACTGTTTACTCTCCTCCATTGAGAAAAATTACCATTTAACCCTATCCTCTATTTTCTTTCCGATAACCAATTCCTAATCCACAACTGAACTTTGCCACCCATCCCATGACTCTAATTTTCTCAGGAGCCTCTTATAAGGAACTTTGTCAAAAGCTTTCTGAACTGCTAGGGATCATCACTGTGATCCGCCGTCACTCCTGCCCGCTGGCTACTGGAACACGTCAGGGATCCCAAATTGTCCACCATCGCAGAAGAGCCCTGCTCCGGAGCTGGTGTGGTATGAGGCAGGGATGCCTGCCTGGGAAATGGATCCCCCTAAGGCAGAACTAGCTTGCCTCTAAGCAGTGCAGCCCTCCCTGATCATGTTAAGTTGGAAGAGGCTGACAAAATCAGAGAAGCCTTGCATCTGGGGGACCTGAGACTCCTTGCACAACCGCAGACTGGGGAAGAGGAGATTCACCCGCCACCACACACTTGCGTTTCACCCCATCGCTGCTCGGTTCATCTGAGCAGGATCTCTTCCCCTTATATCAGATTTTCTGAGATATCAGGGGTTCTAATGCCTTGGAGGACTGAATGGGGGCCAGCCTGAATCTCCCGCTCCTTCCTCTTGTGTCCCACAGCACATGGAACACAGTCGCTCCTCAACCGGCAACTCTGCACAAAAAATGCAGAATCCTGGACTAGAAAGGCCTGGAGTATCTATGAGTGGCAGGCTCTAGTAAAATAAGCGGTTTGAGGCAGAAAAAAGTACTGCCTTAAACAAAAAAAAAAGGTGCCATAAATGGGCCATTAAGAAAGGATCAAAAAATAAAAAAAATAGGGATTTTAGGGTTTTGGAGGAGGGGGGAACTAAATTCTAACCCCAGAAACCTCTAAAACTGAAATTTACAGACTCCCACTCCCCCCACAATGATCCCCATAGGGAATAATGGGAGTACTCACTGTGACGTCTGGTGCCTGTTTGCCTGAATCAGCCTGTCTGCAGGGAAGACTGTCATTGGTTGCTGGTTGGATGGATCATGACCACAGATTCCCACCTGTGAGATTCCTCACACAGCAACGAGTGGGAGACACAATATAGCTAGCTCCTTGATACCCAGAGGGCTGTTACACAGGAATCCCACAGCCTGCATTCAAGTCTCTGCTGAAATCAGCAGGCAAGCCGCTCCCAGGAGGGTGGACCCTGAGCTCCTGGAGAGACACAAAGCAGGCTGGCTCCACAAGAACTTGATGAGATTGGCCTGAGAGCAGCAGTAGAGAATGACACGGTGACAAAATTCATCACCGTTCCCGTCCCCGCGAATAACAATCCCATGTCATTTTCTAGTATCTATTTCAACCTCAATCCTTCTACACCAGCATTCTTCAAAGCAAAGCTTGCGGGTCAGTGGTTGTGGCCATTCATACTCTGATTCTTCCCTCTCTCCTTAAAGAATGACATGAAGATGGTTTCTGCGGGGACGGGAACAGTGATGAATTTTGTCACCGTGTCATTCTCTATGCAGCAGTACATACATGTGGGACTGTGTCATTTCCCCAGCTGAGTAAGCCCAAGAAGGGGACCTCTAAGCACTGAAGCCACAAGGAAATTAAAAAATCTGATGGAAAAATACTCCAAAATATAAAAAAGCAGAGGAGATCAGAACACACTTTTCGGGTTCACTTTTAGAAGGAAAAACTGAGGAGGAACTGTTCTCCACTGCAGAAGAGTAGGCAGTAAAGATTTTACAGTGAGACCATTCTGCAGTTTCATGAGATGTGAGAATCAACAGCTAAAGTACAGACTCCTGTGGATATGTAACAGAACTGATGTTCTGTATTCTCAACTCTGAAATCAAGATCTTCCAATCCATCCCAAAGATCCTGAATCAGGGCCTTCAGTTGACGTGTCCATTTGAAGTGTACATTTCAATTCCTGAAGCATAACTTTAAAGTCCCTTTTAATGAGGGGTCCCAACTTATCTAAAGTATCCTAGTCATCTGAATCCGTCCCAAGACTATAATCACCATCCTACTTTTGTAATAGTTCCGTATCGGCCATGCCACATAGTCCCGCAGTGTCGCCACAAACCACTGCACATAAATACTCGCTAGGTCTTTTTTTAGACATCTGCAGAGACCCTGAGCTATTCTGATGCTGAATAGGTGAACGATTTAGAAAATGTTTGTAAGGGAGAATGCTAAAATACTCCTAAATATGCAGGTCTAAGTAGAGGTCCAGAATTAAGCTGCCATCATTACTGGAACTTCCCTTATTTCAGAGATTTGTAAATTGAATTCTAATGATTGATAATTTTCTACTGTTTTGAAGATGAGATTGTTTATTGTATTGAATTGTTCTTTCTTGTTAACAAGTTTTGGACCCTATATTTTGGAGATAATTACGGTATATAATATTCAGATTAAATAAGATGAGGAGACCCAGCATAGTATCCTGTGTACCTACTTATAAATGTATGAAAACAACAAACCAGCAAACCATTCTTGTTTTAAAAACATTATTTTATTGTACTGAAGCTGATACATCCAAATGCCCTTCCAAAATCCATGTCCCAGACCACAGCACTGCAAATAAAAATTGCAAATTTAAGAACTGGTCGTGTAAGGTGTATATGCTGGAATGAGTAACTGGGTATGGGCTGCTAAAGCTAAAGAAAAAAAATAAAACAAAATATTTTTCCTAAGCTCCTGCCAAGATTTCAGAATCACATCTGTTTTTGTTTGACTTCACTTTAAAAATGAAAATTCACATCTGGAATAAACTGTAATATACTGGATATTCCTCACTTGGTTCAAACGAGACAAGACATAGGCTCTTTTATCTTTCACTGTTGAAAACTGTTTTACCACTGTCCACATCTCCAAAGAAAAAGACAAAAAACAAACCTTTTCCCATCTTCCCCAGTAAACATCAGGGTTGGGCTGCAGGGCATGCCCAATCAACATGGCTGGTATGGCACTCACAAAGTTGCCATGGGCAACTCAGTGACTGTAATGCATAGTGCTGGTGAGTGCACAGATGCACATACATGCGAGTCTGCTGGGGAAGGTAGGGAGCTGCAGCAAGCACATGAGAACTGAGTGGAAATGAATGAACAAATGGAGGGAGTTACACTACAAGAAGGGTGGCAAACAAACTGCCAGCAACACAGTGCCAGTTTCAGTTCAGTGCTGAACAACACGTTACAAAAAGAACTATTATTTAAAAATAAAGATTAATGAAAAAAAACCCAGAATCCAGAGCAAAAAAATTAAAAGAACATCAAGACGATTTAGACTTTCGAGTGTCCCCCTGTTTGTTCCTGATAGACTTCAATCACATCTTCCTCCTCCATTCCCAGCTGTAAAAAGAGAAATAAAGATCTATTACACATGAACACAGTTTTTTTTCTCCAAGAAATATAACACATTACATAAAAAGTCTACCATAATTAAGATCACTCACATATTCATCCCAACACAGAGCATCCCTCATTTGTCTCCATTTTGCTCTGGAACTATTCTCTAGTCCAGTGTTCTTCAACCTTTTTACACCTATGGACCGGCAGAAATAAAATAATTATTTTGTGGACTGGCATTGGTCCACAGACCGGCGGTTGAAGAACACTGGGCTAAAACGTGGGCCAGACCCTGCCCATCTCTACCCGATCTCAACCCCAGACTCTGCCCCCATAGTCCTAATTGTAACACTATTTTTTCCATTCATTTTTCATATATACACACAATATAATCTTATTAACAATGCATCGATCGCAACGCGGACTGGCAGTTGAAGAACACAGTTTTGGGCCTGATGCATATGCCGGCCCTGTGGACCGGCAGGAAATTTCTGTTGACCGGCACCGGTCCATGGACCGGTGGTTGAAGAACACTGCTCTAGTCTATACTATAGTAACCTACAGCTACTGTATGCAGTACCATTCACCTATGCTATTGCATTATAAAACCAACAAGAGACACTTAAGTAGTCTGTTATTTCAGTTCTGGAAACTGAGATCCCCAAATCACAAACACCACACAAACGACCAGACCACCTAGGTTAGCCCCTAGTAAACATGTTAAATTGATGTTTACATTTTTCTAATTATTTTCATTGGGCAGAAAACTGACAAGAGGAATAGAAGTTTCATTGCAGGTTTAATACAAATTAATTAGAAGACAAAACAGAGAGGAAAACTGCATTATTTAATACCAGCAATGCTACTTGAACAGCCACATTCAAACTCCTTTTTTCTACCCTGCAAGTCAAACATCTCCTTTGAGTATTAACCATCAGTCCCAAAACACTTGACTTCCAATTTATGTACCTGATCTACTCCTTTGATTTCCCGGGGTGATGTGGTAGTTACTGATGTAGTAATGTTTCCCCTGAGGACTACCACTCAAGCCAGGTGCACAAAAAAGCAATAGCTTCCATTTAAATCACTACCCCAGCACAAATTCTCTTATCACAGCCATTCACCAAAAGCTCATCTGTTCACCTTCTACTTTTCTTTTCCTATAACTTTTACAACTGTTCTATCGAAAGAATAAGGAACTTACAGTATTGCTATCAGAAGATCTACTACTATGTTCAGCTCTGAACCGCAGCTGGTTTCCTACAGCCAATTCTGCCATGTTTGCTGTAGACAGATTATATAGATATATGCAGATCTAGCCCTCCACCACAAAACTCAGAAATTAATATTTACTAGAAAGTGTGGTTTAAATCAGGATGGTAGTATTTATCTACACATATGTTTAACTTATTATTCATTTATTTTTATCATGGCAATAACATCATGCCAGTTTAACAGACGGAGGAGAACCCAGCACCAGGGAAGGAGGTCTCCGTGCAGACTGAGGCCATCCCACAGCAGTACAATACGGCCTCTACACAGATAGAGGAAGTCGGCCAGCAGGAGGACGACTTCCAAAAGGCCTTTGACAAGGTACCCCATGAGCGGTTACTTAGGAAGCTGTGGAACCACGGGGTGGAAGGGGACGTACACAGATGGGTCAAACACTGGTTGGCAGACAGGAGACAGAGGGTTGGAGTGAAGGGTCACTACTCGGGCTGGAGAAAAGTCACGAGTGGAGTTCCGCAGGGGTCTGTACTTGGACCGCTGCTGTTCAATGTATTTATTAATGACCTGGAAACGGGGACGAAATGTGACGTTATAAAATTTGCGGATGACACTAAACTCTGTAGAAGGGTCAGAACTACGGAAGAGTGTGAGGCCCTACAAAGAGACCTAAGCAAACTGGAGGAGTGGGCAAATAAATGGCAGATGAAATTCAATGTAGGGAAATGCAAGGTCATGCATATAGGGAGAAAGAACCCGATGTTCAGCTACCAAATGGGGGGATTAGTATTAGAGGGAAGTAACCTTGAAAGAGATTTGGGTGTACTGGTGGATACAACAATGAAGTCAACGGCGCAATGCGCAGCAGCCGCGAAGAAGGCGAACAGAATGTTGGGTATTATTAAAAATGGTATTACGACCAGAACGAAAGAAGTCATCCTGCCGTTGTATCGGGCAATGGTGCGCCCGCACCTGGAGTACTGTGTTCAGTATTGGTCACCGCATCTTAAGAAGGATATGGCAATACTTGAGAGGGTCCAGAGGAGAGCGACACGAATGATTAAGGGCATGGAAAACCTTTCATACACTGAAAGATTGGAGAAGCTGGAGCTCTTCTCCCTGGAAAAGCGGAGACTCAGAGGAGACATGATAGAGACCTACAAGATCATGAAGGGCATAGAGAAAGTGGAGAGAGACAGATTCTTCAAACTTTCAAAACATAAAAGAACAAGAGGGCATTCGGAAAAATTAGAAGGGGATAGATTCAAAACAAATGCTAGGAAGTTTTTCTTTACTCAGCGGGTGGTGGACACCTGGAATGCGCTTCCAGAGGATGTAATAGGGCAGAGTACGGTACTGGGGTTTAAGAAAGGATTGGACAATTTCCTGTTGGAAAAGGGGATAGAGGGGTATAGATAGAGGATTATTACGCAGGTTCTGGACCTGTTGGGCCGCCGCGTGAGCGGACTGCTGGGCACGATGGACCTCAGGTCTGACCCAGCAGAGGCATTGCTTATGTGCTTATCATGCAGGAACTAAGGAGCCTCAGGGAGGAGGTGCAACACCTGAGAGGCAGAGTTTTGGAATGGTGCAGGAGCTGTCCCAAATCACCGAACAGGCCCGTGAAAGATCCCTCATTGAGACACCAGGGCCGTCGACGCTGAAACCAACTGTTGGAGTCTAGGAGATAGCTGGAGACACGGACTCCTGGCAGTTAGTGACCTCCTCCACAGGTAAACGTAGGAGACCCCCTCCCCCATTTACAATCTCTTCACCTTCTTACTCTTTCTCTTACCAGGGTAGCTCCACATCGACTCCACAACTCAACCTGAGGAACAGATTCCAGGTCTTGCAGGAAGAGGCTACCAACGTGAAGCAGGACCAGGTTCATCACATGTCTCCATCTCCGGGGAAAATGGATCGACCCCCTCAAAAGAAGCGCAGAGTAATAGCCATTGGGGATTCCATGCTGAGGGGCACCGAGGGACCAATATGCAGACCAGACATGCAGTCGAGGGAGATCTGCTGTCTGCCTGGAGCCAGAATACGAGATGTAACCGCCTGCCTTGATAGACTTCTCAGGCCCCAGGACCACTTCTCCATGCTACTTATCCATGTCGGAACGAATGATACCGCCAAGAACACCCCCGAGGACATAGTTAGAGACTTCGGAGCTCTGGGGGAGAGGCTGAAGCGGACAGGAGCACAGGTAGTATTCTCTTCAATTCTTCCTGTTAGGGGCAAAGGAAGGGACAGGGACGAACGTATCCTGAGGACAAATAGTAACATAGTAGATGACGGCAAATAAAGACCCGAATGGTCCATCCAGTCTGCCCAACCTGATTCAATTTAAATTTTTTTTTTATTATTTTATTTTATTTTTTTAATTTTAATTTTTTCTTCTTAGCTATTTCTGGGCAAGAATCCAAAGCTTTACCCGGTACTGTGCTTGGGTTCCAACTGCCAAAATCTCTGTTAAGACTTACTCCAGCCCATCTACACCCTCCCAGCCATTGAAGCCCTCTCCTGCCCATCCTCCACCAAACGGCCATACACAGACACAGACCGTGCAAGTCTGCCCAGTAACTGGCCTAGTTCAATATTTAATATTATTTTCTGATTCTAAATCTTCTGTGTTCATCCCACGCTTCTTTGAACTCAATCACAGTTTTACTCTCCACCACCTCTCTCGGGAGCACATTCCAGGCATCCACCACCCTCTCCGTAAAGTAGAATTTCCTAACATTGCCCCTGAATCTACCACCCCTCAACCTCAAATTATGTCCTCTGGTGTTACCATTTTCCTTTCTCTGGAAAAGATTTTGTTCTACGTTAATACCCTTCAAGTATTTGAACGTCTGAATCATATCTCCCCTGTCTCTCCTTTCCTCTAGGGCAGGGGTGCCCACACTTTTTGGGCTTGCGAGCTACTTTTAAAATGACCAAGTCAAAATGATCTACCAACAATAAAATTTTAAAAAAACACAACGCACTGTACGCATAGAAAATGTTAATTATCATTCCTATTCCAGGGTTTTTCAAAGAGGTCAAAGCAGATGACTCTATGCACTATCACCTCAGTAACAACCATACAAAAATAGACAAATATACCCCCCTCCCTTTTTACTAAACCACGATAGGAGCGCAGGGAGCTGCGCTGAATGCCCAGCGCTGCTCTCGACACTCATAGGCTCCCTGCGCTAAAAACCTCTATTGCGGTTTAGTAAAAGGGGACCTTAGTGTAAAATATAGACAGCAGATATAAATTGAGACACATTTCGATCACTAAATTTAAAATAAAATCATTTTTCCTACCTTGTCTGGTGATTTCATGAGTCTCTGGTTGCACTTTCTTCTTCTGACTGTGCATCCAGTCTTTCTTCCCTTCTTTCAGCCTGTATGCTTCCTCTCCTCCAGACCTCATTCCCTCCCCCAACTTTTCCTTCCTCTCTCCCTGCCCTTTCTTTCTCTCTGCCTCCCTTTCCTTTTTTTCTGTTTCTCTTCTTTCCTTCTGTCTCCCTGCCTGCCCTTTTTCTTTCTTTCTCCCTGCCCTCCCCCAAGACACTGCCACTGCCATCGGGGACCCAAACTGCCATCGGGGACCAGGACCCAAACCGCCACCAATAACACGCCCAAAAGCCGACGCCGCCCCAACCTCTCCCTGCTTCGGCCGACCAGCATCGCGAGGAACTGTTGGGGGAAATGCTGCAGGGTCCTGCCTTCGCGGAAACAGAAAGTAGGCAGGACCCGGCAGCAAGAAGAGGAAATGCTTCACTAACCTGTCTCCCGCCTTAGCCCGTAGCGAACGCTTGCTTCAGGGCTCTCAACATGTGCGTGCAGGCTTCCCTTCTCCCCCCCCCCTCCCCCTCCCCGGGCATAACTTCCGGTTTCGGAGGGAAGAGAAGAGAAGCCTGCACGCACACGTTAGAGCCCGGAGCATAAGTTCGCTAGGGGCTGAAATCTCCAAGCCGGTTTTTTTTTAATGTTCAGCAGCGGCAGATGACAGCTGGGCGGACCGCCAGTGTTCTCCCTGGGCGGCCCTAGGGAGAACACTGGAGAGGAAGGCTGATCGGCCCGTAGACCAGGACGGCAACACGAGTGCGATCGACTCGAGTTGCCTTCCTGAGCTACTGGTCGATCGCGATCGACGCGTTGGGCACCCCTGCTCTAGGGTATACATATTCAGGGCTTCCAGTCTCTCCTCATACGTCTTCTGGCGCAAGCCTCCTATCATTTTCGTCGCCCTCCTCTGGACCGCCTCAAGTCTTCTTACGTCTTTCGCCAGATACGGTCTCCAAAACTGAACACAATACTCCAAATGGGGCCTCACCAATGACCTGTACAGGGGCATCAACACCTTCTTCCTTCTACTGACTACGCCTCTCTTTATACAGCCCAGCATCCTTCTGGCAACAGCCACTGCCTTGTCACACTGTTTTTTCGCCTTTAGATCTTCAGACACTATCATCCCAAGGTCCCTCTCCCCGTCCGTGCATATCAGCTTCTCTCCTCCCAGCATATACAGTTCCTTCCTATTATTAATCCCCAAATGCATTACTCTGCATTTCTTTGCATTGAATTTTAGTTGCCAGGCATTAGACCATTCCTCTAACTTTTGCAGATCCTTTTTCATATTTTCCACTCCCTCTTCGGTGTCTACTCTGTTACAAATCTTGGTATCATCTGCAAAAAGGCACACTTTTCCTTCTAACCCTTCAGCAATGTCACTCACATACATATTGAACAGGATTGGCCCCAGCACCGAACCCTGAGGGACTCCACTAGTCACCTTTCCTTCCTTCGAGCGACTTCCATTAACCACCACCCTCTGGCGTCTGTCCGACAGCCAGTTTCTGACCCAGTTCACCACTTTGGGTTCTAACTTCAGCCCTTCAAGTTTGTTCAACAGCCTCCTATGAGGAACTGTATCAAAGGCTTTGCTGAAATCCAAGTAAATTACATCTAGCATATGTCCTTGATCCAGCTCTCTGGTCACCCAATCAAAAAATTCAATCGGGTTTGTTTGGCACGATCTACCTTTTGTAAAGCCATGTTGCCTTGGATCCTGTAACCCATTAGATTCAAGGAAGTACACTATCCTTTCCTTCAGCAACACTTCCATTATTTTTCCAACAACTGAAGTGAGGCTACAAAGATGGTGCCGGGAAATGAACTTCGGATTTCTGAATCATGGAGAGGCGCTACAGGGACTCCAGGGACCAGACGGACTCCACCTGACCAGCAGAGGTAAGAACGTCTTTGGACACCGACTAGCCCGCCTGCTTCGAAAGGCTTTAAACTAGGTAAGTTGGGGGAGGGTACCCACTTATATACCAGAGCAGTAAGTAACAATCCTGATGTGGTGAGCCAAAACTCCGCGTCCAAGTCCGAGGTAAGTACCCTCACTGCAAAAGATTCGCTAGGAGACACTTTGACTCAAATGGGAAACTCTCTACAGGGGTTTAGCAAACACAAAGAGTGGAGAGCTATGTATGTTAACGCACACAGTTTAGGGAATAAATTTCTAGAATTGGAAACAGAAATAGTGAATGCTGACCTGGACGTGGTGGCTATATCCGAAACATGGTTCACAGACTCTCATGGGTGGGATATAGCTATACCAGGATATAATCTGCTTCGCCAAGTCAGAGAGAACATAAGAACATAAGAAGCGCCATCTCCGGATCAGACCTTCGGTCCATCAAGTCCGGTGATCCGCACACGCGGAGGCCCTGCCAGGTATACACCTGGCTTACCCTATAGCCAAAAAAATATATAATAGCAAATGGAATATAAATAAGACACACACCAAAAAGTATTCCAATAAATGCTCACTACTATGGAGAAGAATAGTCTAGAGATAAGACAATGTAGTTATTTGGAGAAAAGACCTCAGTTTCCTCATCAAGAGGTCTCTATGTCTGCCGTATACAACTTAAAGCAGCATAGGAGAAAACATCCCGGGTCAGAAAAACTCCACTACATGCTACTAGTTTAATAACTATTAATCGAAATCAAAAAGAACTAGTAGTAAGAAAAAACTTATCTCTTAACGTCTCAATTCTCCAGGTGAGACAAGAATCCAGTTGGATTAAGGGGGTCTTAATGGACGAAGATTACTGTGACATTTCTATATAATCCAACTGGATTCTTGTCTCACCTGGAGAATTGAGACGTTAAGAGATAAGTTTTTTCTTACTACTAGTTCTTTTTGATTTCGATTAATAGTTATTAAACTAGTAGCATGTAGTGGAGTTTTTCTGACCCGGGATGTTTTCTCCTATGCTGCTTTAAGTTGTATACGGCAGACATAGAGACCTCTTGATGAGGAAACTGAGGTCTTTTCTCCAAATAACTACATTGTCTTATCTCTAGACTATTCTTCTCCATAGTAGTGAGCATTTATTGGAATACTTTTTGGTGTGTGTCTTACCCTATAGCCAACCATATCTCTATATGCCTCTCTCAAGGAGATATGCATCTAGTTTGCCCTTGAAGCCTAGGACTGTCGATTCTGCAATAATCTCCCCTGGGAGAGTATACCAGATGTCAAACACTCTCTGTGTGAAGCAGAACTTTCTGATATTAGTCCTGAACTTGCCCCCCCTTAGCTTCATTTTATGTCCTCTTGTCCGTGTCAAATTGGACAATGTAAATAATCTTCTCTGCTCTATTTTGTCGATTCCTTTCAGTATTTTGAAGGTCTCGATCATATCCCCACGCAGTCTCCTTTTCTCAAGGGAGAACAATCCCAGTGTTTTAAGTCGATCCTCATATTCCAGTTTCTCCATACCCTTCACTAGTTTAGTTGCTCGCCTCTGCACCCTCTCCAGCAGTTTTATATCCTTCTTTAGGTAGGGAGACCAATGTTGGACGCAGTATTCCAAGTGGGGTCTGACCATTGCCCTATAAAGCGGCATTATAACTTTCTCCGATCTACTCGAGATTCCTTTCTTTATCATGCCCAACATTCTATTTGCCTTATTTGCCGCTGCCGCGCATTGTGCCGACGGCTTCAGGGTCCTATCTATCAGTACACCCAGATCCCTTTCTTGTTCACTTTTTCCCAGAGTTGCACCTGACATTCTGTACTCGTATTCCTTATTTTTACTGCCTAAATGCATTACCTTGCATTTCTCCACATTGAACTTCATCTGCCATTTCTCCGCCCAGTTTTCTAACCGACACAAATCGCTCTGGAGTTCCTCACTGTCCTCCTGCGATCTGATTGCCCGGCAGAGTTTTGTGTCGTCTGCAAACTTGATGATCTCACTGGATGTTCCGTTTTCCAGGTCATTGATATAAATATTAAAAAGGATCGGCCCAAGTACCGAGCCCTGGGGTACACCACTAGTCACTTTCTCCCAGTCGGAGAACTTCCCATTTATGCCCACTCTCTGCTTCCTATTTTCCAGCCATTTGCCTATCCATCTTTGTATATCTCCCTCTATGCCATGGCTTTGTAGTTTCCTGAGAAGTCTTTCATGTGGAACTTTGTCAAATGCTTTCTGGAAGTCCAAGTATATTATGTCCACCGGCTTTCCACTATCAATTTGCTTGTTCACGGTCTCAAAGAATTGGAGTAAATTCGTCAAACACGATTTCCCTTTCCTGAATCCATGTTGACTGGGTTTCATCAAGTCGTGTGTGTCCAAGTGCTGAACTATGCTATCCTTGATCAGTGATTCAATCATCTTGCCGGGGACAGACGTAAGACTCACAGGTCTATAGTTGCCCGGTTCTCCTCTCGATCCTTTTTTGAAGATTGGCGTGATGTTCGCTTTCCTCCAGTCGTCTGGTATCTGACCAGTTCTGATTGACAGGTTTGCAAGTTTTTGCAATAACTCTCCGATTTCAACCTTCAATTCCTTCAAGACTCTCGGGTGAATTTCATCCGGTCCAGGGGATTTGTCACTTTTAAGTTTGTCGATCTGGTAGTATATCTGATCTAAGTTCACTTCCACTGTGGTGAGGCTGTCCTCTATTTCTCCTGTAAACAGTTTCTCCGCTTCAGGTATTGTTGAGGTGTCCTCCTTCGTAAAGACGGACGCAAAGAAGGAATTTAGTTTGTCTGCGATTTGTTTATCTTCCTTGATGTACCCTTTTCTTCCCTTGTCGTCCAGGGGTCCCACTGCCTCTTTTGCAGGTTTTTTCCCTTTCACGTATCTAAAGAAGGGCTTGAAGTTTTTAGCCTCCTGGGCTATTTTTTCCTCATAGTCCTGTTTTGCATCCCTCACCGCCTTGTGACATTTCTTCTGTTTATCTTTATGTTTGTTCCAGGCTTCGGTTGTCTTCGTGCATTTCCATTTTTTGAAAGAGTCCTTCTTTTCTTTTATGGCTTCCTTCACCTGTATGGTAAGCCATGCCGGTTCTCCTTTGCCTTTATTTCTCCGATCTTTGGAAATCCTCGGAATGTAGAGATCTTGTGCTTCTGCAATAGTATTTTTCAATAGGCACCATGCCTGATCTACTGTTTCAAGTTTGTCCACCATCTTCTCGAGTCGTTTTGTTACCATGGTTCTCATGCAATCGTATTTACCCTTTTTAAAGTTTAAGGTGGTGGTTAAGGTTTTGGTATGTTTCCCTTTCCCGATGTCAAGTTTAAAGTTGATTACATTGTGATCACTCGTTCCCAGTGGAACCATGACTTCTACTTCTGTTATCGGTCCGGTGAGACCATTTAGGACCAAGTCCAAGGTGGTGTCTCCTCTTGTCGGCTCTTTTACCATTTGCTCCAGGAAGCAATCCCCTAGCACCTCCAGGAACTTGGCCTCCTTGCCGCAGTTGGAGGCTCCTAGTTTCCAGTCTATTCCTGGGAAATTGAAGTCTCCCAATATAACTACATTGCCTGTCTTGCATACTTGTTTGATTTCCTCCATCATTTCTGAGTCAGTGACCTCCGCCTGTCTTGGGGGACGATAGTAAAGGCCAATTTTTGTATCTGCACCATTCTGACCAGGAATTTTGATCCAGAGGGACTCCAGCTTCTCTTTCCTGTCTGTTGTAATCATTCCAACAGAATCTATTCCTTCCTTAACATATAGGGCAATACCTCCACCTTTCTGCCCTTCTCGATCCCTTCTATATAGTTTGTATCCCTGTAGTACTGTGTCCCATTTGTTTTCTTCATTCCACCATGTTTCTGTTATGCCAATGATATCCATGTTCTCATGTCTTGCTATCGTCTCTAGTTCTCCCATTTTGTTTCCTAGACTTCTAGCATTTGTATACATACATCTAAGTTCCCTTTGTGTTACCTTTTTGGACCTTCTACTCTTGGCTGTCCTTACAGTTTCATTTACGGTATCCTTTACTGCTCCTGTGTTGTCTCCCATGTTTGCTGTGTGGTCATCCCCTCCTGTGTCTGAGTTGTCCCTTCCTGCTTGTTCTCCTTTGTTGGCTGTGAGGTCGACCTCTCTTGTGTATGAGTAGTAGTCCTTTGTTTCTACGTCGGGGCATCCTGTTGTCCGTGCCATCGACCGGTGGTCGACTGTCGGCTTTCCCCTGTCCTTCAGTTTAAAGCCTTCTCTATTGCTTTCTTCATGTTGCCTGCCAAAACTCTTGCTCCTTCCTTGTTGAGGTGTAGTCCATCCCTTCTGTAGTACTTGCTTTTTCCCCAGAACGCCGTCCAGTTGCGCACGAAGTCAAAACCTTCGTCTTCGCACCATCGTCTCATCCAGGCGTTGATCACTTGCAATTCCCCTTGTCTCTTTCCATCTGCTCTTGGTACAGGGAGGATTTCAGAGAAGGCCACCTTCACCTCCCTGATCTTCAATTGTCTTCCGAGTGAGCGGAGCTGGCCCTTCATCTCTTCCCTGTCATACTTCCGCCCGCTCACATCATTTGTTCCCACGTGGATAAGCACAGCTGTGTCCACTCCCCGTGCGCCATCTATGATCCTGGAGATCCTGTTGGTCACATCCTTTACTCTTGCTCCAGGCAGACAGGTGACGACCCTGTCCTCTCTTCCTCCTGCGGTGTGGCTGTCCACGTGTCGTATAATGGAGTCGCCTACAATGATCCCCATCTTCTTTATTCGGGCGTTCCTTGGGGGGCGTAGGTCCACGTCCTTGGAGTAGGGCCAGTCATCTTCCTCCAATGATACTTCTTTGGATGGGGGGACATCTTCCTGTGCTCTCACTATTCCTCCTGGTGTGCGGTTGTCTCCAACCTCGTCTTCTTTTTCTTCTGTGTTTGCATGGGTGTCTTCTCTCCTCACATGGGTTTCCTGAGTACAGATTTCCAGCCCTGGGATCTCTACATGGTGCTGATGGGCTTCCTCTATGTACATTTCTAGATCCTTGACCTCGTCGTTTGGGCTGTACTCCACTAGAATCTTCTCCTGTGCTCGGATTCTGTCTTCGAGTTCCATCACTGTTCCCTCTAATAGTCTTACCTGACATTTCAAGCTATCCATCTCCATGCATCGATTGCAAATGTATGCCTGGATCCCCGAAGGGAGGTAGTCATACATATTGCAGTCGAGAGGGTAAGTTAGGAGGAGGGGTAGCACTTTACATCAAAGAGAACATCAAAATAACAAGAATCACAGATGTCAAGTACACCGGGGAATCCTTCTGGATAAACCTAGCCAGAGACGGAGAAAAATGCCTGTACCATGGTGTGGTATACAGACCTCCAAGACAATCGGAGGACAAGGACACAGAACTAATTGAAGACATTGAGAATATCACTTTACGGGGGGATGTCGTTCTGCTAGGGGACTTCAACATGCCTGATGTAGACTGGAGCATACTCTCAGCGACAACTTGTGGTAGCAGGAGGATATTAACTTCCATGAAGGAAGTACGGCTCAAACAAATGGTGCTAGAGCCCACTAGGGCCCAGGCTATCCTAGACCTGGTACTTACGAACGGGGAAAGCGTCTCGGAGGTCTCAGTGGGAGAAACGCTAGCCACCAGTGACCATAACATGGTATGGTTCAACCTTAGGAAGGGCTTCCCTAGATCACAAACAAAAATGAGGGTTCTCAATTTCCAGGGCACTGACTTCACACGCATGGGAGATTTTGTCCATCAGACGCTGCAGGATCAAGAAGTAACTAATAATGTGGAAGCGATGTGGTCAACCCTGAAACTAACCCTACACGAGGCAACTATCCGCTACATAAAATCAGTAAATAAACAACAAAGAAACAAGAAACCCCAGTGGTTCACTGACGAGGTCTCGTACCTCGTCAAGGAGAAAAAAAGAGCATTTCTTTCATACAAACATACGGGGAAAGGAGAAGCTAACATTGAATAGAGGACCAGGTTCGCAGCGGTCAAAACAGCAGTCAGGGAGGCCAAAATTCGAGTGGAAGAAACTCTAGCAAAGAGCATTAAGAAAGGGGACAAATCCTTCTTCAAGTATATTACTGACAGGAAAAAAAACACAAACGGGATAGTACACCTTAGAACATCGGACGGGAATTATGTGGAGACGGATTCTGATAAAGCCAAACTACTGAATGAATACTTCTGCTCAGTCTTTACTTGCGAGGCACCAGGGCACGGGCCACAGCTGTAAGCGAAGCCAAGCGCAGAAGACCCATTTCAGAATTTGGAGTTCACACCAGCTGATGTTTACAGCGAACTGACAAGACTCAAGGTGAGCAAAGCCATGGGACCAGACAAATTGCACCAAAGAGTGCTCAGAGAGCTGTCCTGGCGGAGCCATTAGCCCTGCTCTTCAATCTCTCCCTACGCACGGGGAGTGTCCCCCTGGACTGGAAAACAGCTAACGTCGTTCCTCTGCACAAAAAGGGTTGCAGAGCAGAGGCTGCAAATTACAGACCAGTGAGTCTCACATCGATAGTGTGTAAACTCATGGAAACACTACTTAAACGTAAATTAGACACGATCTTGGATGAGGGGAATCTAAGGGATCCCAGTCAACATGGATTCACTAAGGGTAGGTCATGCCAGTCCAATCTCATCAGCTTATTTGATTGAGTAACAGGAAAGCCAGACTCGGGAGAGTCTCTGGATATAGTGTACTTGGATTTCAGTAAGGCTTTCGACAGCGTCCCACACCGCAGACTATTAAGTAAGATGAAATCAATGGGGATAGGTGAGACACTAATTGCATGGGTCACTGATTGGCTGAATGGAAGACTTCAGAGGGTGGTGGTCAACGGCACCCTCTCTGAGACGTCGGAGGTGACCAGCGGAGTGCCACAGGGCTCTGTCCTAGGTCCTCTCCTTTTTAACATATTCATAAGGGACTTGACACGAGGGCTTCAGGGTAAAGTAACATTATTCGCCGATGACGCCAAACTATGTAATATAGTAAGTGAATGCAATTTGCAGGATAGTATGACGCAGGACCTGCTTATGCTGGAAAGTTGGTCCTCGATATGGCAGCTGGGCTTCAACGCTAAGAAATGTAAGGTCATGCACCTCGGTAGCAGAAATCCATGCAGAACTTACATTTTAAATGGAGAAACATTAGCTAGGACTTCAGTAGAACGAGATTTGGGAGTAATCATCAGTGCAGACATAAAGGCTGCAAAACAAGTAGAGAAGGCCTCATCCAAGGCAAGGCAAATAATGGGATGTATCAATAGAAGTTTCGTCAGCTGGAAACCTGAAGTCATAATGCCACTGTACAGAACCATGGTGAGACCTCATCTGGAATACTGTGTGCAATTCTGGAGGCCACATTACCGCAAAGACGTGCTTAGGGTCGAGTCGGTTCAGCGGATGGCCACTAGGACGATTTCGGGGCTCAAGGGTCTCTCGTACGAAGAGAGGCTAAACAAACTACAGCTCTACACTCTAGAAGAGCGCAGGGAGAGGGGGGATATGATTGAGGCATTTAAATACATTACGGGACGTGTCGAGGTGGATGATGACATCTTCTTTCTCAAAGGACCCTCGGCCACAAGAGGGCATCCGCTCAAACTCAGAGGAGGGAAATTTAATGGGAACATCAGGAAGTATTTCTTCATGGAAAGAGTGGTGGACCATTGGAACAAGCTTCCAGAGCAGGTGGTCAAGGCCACCAGCGTGCTTGACTTTAAGAATAAATGGGACATCTACGTGGGATCCCTACGAAAGTCGAGTTAAGGAACTGGGTGATTTGCACTCAGATTTAATGGGGTGGGTCAGTAGAGTGGGCAGACTTGATGGGCTATAGCCCTTTTCTGCCGTCATCTTTCTATGTTTCTATGATTAGTCTAAGACAGGGGTCAGCAATCTGTGGCTTGCGAGCCACATGCTGCTTTTCTTGCATGTGGCTCTCCATGCCTTTTAATCTCCCTGCCAACCCCACAATCCACCCCGGAGTCTACCATGGTACCTGGTGGACCAGCAGGAGTCTTTGTGGCAGAAGCGCAGCCCTCTCACTCCTGTCTCCTTGCAGCTGCCTTCTAAAATAGCTAGGTCCTCTCACAGCTGCTCATATTTTACAAGGCAGCCGCAAGGAGGCAGGAGCTCCTGCCACAGAGACTCTCGCTGAACCACCAGGTACCTCGATAGGCCCGGGGGAGGGGGAGGATTGAGGGGTTGGGAGAGAGATTAAAGGGTTGGGGCCTGGAGAGGGGAGAGAACTTTGGCTATGGGTTGAGGGAGGGGCAGGGAAGGGAAGAAAGAAGGGCTGAGAGGGGCTGAGAGGTGCAGAGAGCTGCAAGGGGTTGGATGGGAGAGAAGCTACACCTTGTGGCTCCTTGTAAATCTTGGGTCAAACATTATGGATAAATTGACTCTTTGATGTAAAAGGTTGCTGACCCTTATTCTAAGAAAACTGGCAAGTCTCTATAGAAAGTCTACAGCATTTCACCAAGACCATACTAATATTCTTCCATATTCGAGGGGGTGCTGAAAGGTTCTCAGCCCAACCAACCAACTTCCTAAATTCTGAGCATTATTTTGCTACTGTAGCTGAAGAGAGTTCTCATTTTGTTAAGTGCCAATTTGCATAAACAAAATTCTATGTTTTGACATTGTTTTGGGTCATTGATTGAACCATATCCACATCATTCTCTTCTCGGTTGGGCTGAAAACTTTTCAGCATCCCCTTGTAACTACAGAATTAGAAAAAAAGATTTAATAAATCAAGTTCTCTCATAGGATTTCTCGAATGTGTTAAACTCTTGATGCCAAACCAGGGCCTAATCCAGTGCTATCCAAAAGAAAACAAAAAGCATAAAACAAAGTACTTATGTACAAATGTAAGTTAAAAGCCTGAATCTCTGGTTGTAGCCTTGAAACCCGAGGAAACGAACGCCAGAAGACAAACTTCCTGATTCACATGGTAGGCAGAAACTACCTTTGGGAGGAAGGAAGGCACCGTCTGCAAGAGCACAGCGGAATCCGTGATCAGTAGGAAAGGATCCCGGCACGAGAGGGCCTGAAGCTCCAAGACCCTATGGGCAAATGTGACCGCAACCAGAAAAACAGTCTTGATGGTTAAATCCTTCAATGAGGCCTGTTCAAAGGGTTCATAGGGTGGACGAGCCAGCAAGTGTAGAACCAGATTTAGATTCCACGTCGGACATGGGAGACACAATGAAGACTTCAGCCGAACCGCTCCCCTCAAAAAACAGACAATGTCCGGGTGAGACGCTAGGGATACAGGACCCAAACAAGAAAGACCCGTAATCTGCACCTTGAAAGAAGTCACAGCAGGCCCTTTTTTCAGGCCATCCTGCAGAAAATCCAGAACATGTGCTACCGAGGGAACCAAGGGATCCACCTGGGAACTTGAACACCAAGCCTGATAACACTTCCAGGCTTTTGCAAAGGCCGAGACCATGGACTTCTGCTTGCTATGCAGCAACATCCATGCCGTAAGACCAAAGTGGTCCGGATCCTGCAGAGTGACTGAACCCTGAAAAAAAGATGAGGGTGGCAGGGAAGCCAAAAATCTGAACCCGATCGGCATACCACAGTCTCCTCAGCCAATCGGGCCCAGGCCACCAAGATCACCGGGTCCCCATGTTCTGCAATGCGACGCAAAACGCATCCTATCATGGGCCATGGGGAAAAGACGTAGAAGAGACCGCTCCAAGGCCAGGAAAGCATCAGGGCGTCCAGGCCTTCGCTGCCAGCCTCTATAAAACATGTCACGATGCACTCGAACGCTCTCCGTGAAAGAGACCTCTCCGGGATCCAAAAGAAAGGAAACAGAGAAAAATGAAGGCAGATAAAGACCATATGGCCTATCTAGTCTGCCTATCCATGCTATCTATCATCCCTTCCTCTCAAGTTTCAAGTTTAATAGATTCTTTGATTTGATCGCAAAATCTTATTTCAATGCGATTTACAATAAATAACAAATAAAATAAAATAATAAAATCCACATACATCACATAGAATACTATTAGTCATTAATACATTAGACATTAATACATTAGGGAAAAGGGCAGTATAAAATACAATATTAAAAAAATAAAAATGCAAAAAAATCGGGCATAGGTTTAATACACAAAGGAAGGGAAACAAGTACCCACATATTTCAGTGAACCTCCACGTCCTACCCTAAAGTATAATAGTATCAGTTTATTGAAAAGCATCTTTAAAAAGCCAGCTCTTTAGAAGACTTTTAAATTTATTCAATAATTTTTCCTCTCTTAGGTTAATTGGAAGTAAGTTCCAGATTTGGGGGGCCAAAACAGAAAAAATCATGTCTCTCCGGGAGTAGATCACTTTTAAAGAAGGAACTATTAATAGGGATCCAAAATTCCTCTTAATTCCTTCTCCTGTTCCTAATTTCTCTCCTTACATAGGCTTCTCCGACCAAATCAGTCCAGAAGCTGCATGCTTAACTGTCAAAGCTGTTGAAGACAGAGAACTAGAGATGTGCTGGAGCTGCACAGTAACCTTATAGAACAGAGCACACAGCACTTTCTCTGTCTCCATCATTGGTCCACAGGTACAACCCACAAGTACTGCACTGATCTGGTGAAGATGCTAAGGAAGTTTTATTTCTCAAATGTTAATACCATTGCATAAAGCAGTTATATACCCATGGTGGAGGCTTTCGTTGTTACAGATAATTAAGCCAGTTAAGCCTAGGTACTGATCTGAAACTAGATACGATGGACTAAGAATGTTAAAAATCAGATAAGATCTAGAACCATTACTAGGATAGAGATTGTCACAATGACTAATATGCAGCCCTGCAATCATATTATTACTACTGACAAACAGGAATACATACATTAACTTGAAAAGGAAACTCACCTCTTTTGGGGTATGATGATCAGAAATTCTTTGACCTTCGAAGAGAAACCTGAGTGAGTTCATTGGAACGCCCTATAAAACAAACATGCAAAAACATGTTTCTGAAATCTACCAGCCATGCAGCCATACAGCTTAATATAATTAGGATTGTTGTGTGTGTTAAACAGTACTTAAACCCTTTCAGGCTCCCTTGTGGGTGCTACATATGGCACAGCTAGTGCAGGGGTGCCCACACTTTTTGGGCTTGCGAGCTACTTTTAAAATGACCAAGTCAAAATGATCTATCAACAATAAAATTAAAAAAAAAACACAAAGCACACTGTACGCTGAGAAAATGTTAATTATCATTCCTATTCTGGGGTTTTTTCAAAGAGGTCAAAGCAAATGACTCTATGCACTGTCACCTCAGTAACAACCATACAAAAATAGACAAATACCCCCCTCCCGTTTTACTAAAGCACATTAGCAGTTTTTAGCGCAGGGAGCTGCGCTGAATGCCCAGCGCTGCTCTCGACACTCATAGGCTCCCTGAGCTAAAAACCTCTATTGCGGTTTAGTAAAAGGGGACCTTAGTGTAAAATATAGATAGCAGATATAAATTCAGATACATTTTGATCACTAAATTTAAAATAAAATCATTTTTCCTACCTTGTCTGGTGATTTCATGAGTCTCTGGTTGCACTTTCTTCTTCTGATTGTGCATACAATCTTTCTTCCCTTCTTTTAGCCTGTATGCTTCCTCTCCTCCAGACCTCATTTCTTCCCCCAACTTTTCCTTCCTCTTCCCTTTCTTTCTCTCTGCCTCCCTTTCTTTTTTTTCTGTTTCTCTTCTTTCCTTCTGTCTCCCTGCCTGCCCTTTTTCTTTCTTTCTCCCTGCCCTCCCCCAAGCCACTGCCATTGCCATCGGGGACCAGAACCCAAACGCCACCAATAACAGGCCCCAAGCTCTCCCTGCTTCGGCCAACCAGCATTCCTCTCCCCGAAGTCAATTCTACCGTCGGGAAGAGGAAGGCTGATCAGTCCAAGATCGTGATCAACCTATTGGGGGAAATGCTGCCGGGTCCTGCCTTCGCGGAAACTGAAAGTAGGCAGGACCCGGCAGCAAGAAGAGGAAATGCTTCATTTACTTGTCTCCCGCCTTAGCCCATAGCGAACGCTTGCTCAGGGCTCTCAACATGTGCGTGCCGGCTTCCCTTCTCCCCTGGATATAACTTCCGGTTTCGGAGGGAAGAGAAGAGAAGCCGGCACGCACACTTTAGAGTCCGGAGCATAAGTTCGCTACTGGCTTAAATCTCCAAGCCGGTTTTGGGGGGGGGGGGGTTAAATGTTCAGCAGCGGCAGATGACAGCTGGGCGGACCGCCCAGCTAAAAGGCCCTAGGGAGAACACTGTAGAGGAAGGCTGATCGGCCCATAGATCAGGACGGCAACACGAGTCTGCGATCGACTCACGTTGCCTTCCTGAGCTACTGGTCGATCGCGATCGACGTGTTGGGCACCCCTGAGCTAGTGCTTAGGGAGAATTCCCAGTCATTAGGTAGAAGTTTAGGCAAAGTTCCACTCTTGTGATACTACCTGCTGACCAGGCTTGCAGGGTTTCAGGGTAGTAACAGAAATAATTCTACCATCCTGCTCTCTTTGCTGAATACTGACAGAAATGTCTTGATACATAGTTTAAACTATATATAACAGAGATGTACTATATATCTCTGATTCAAGCTCAGCTGCAAATAGATAAATTACTATTCAGGGCATGTTCTCCCTCTCTCTTTTTTTTAAGTTCAAACATTCTTTATTTGAAAGTTTTCAAAAATAGAAAACCCACCATTACAAAAATAATAAACCAAGAACAAGGAAGGGAAAATTATGTCCTACCTGTTAATTTTCTTTCCTTTAGTCACAGCAGATGAATCCAGAGACTAGTAGGATAACAGCCATCAACCAGCAAGTGGAGACAGGGTATATCTTGGATGTACAGCCTCCTGGCCAACCAGTAAAAGTTTTCTCAAAGCAGCTGAAACAACGCACAGAAAAAAAATAAAATCTACGAGACAAAAGGAACATATGTAACATCTGTCCGCACAAGTGCTACCCAAATCTCTGAGGCTCTACTAGCCCACAAGGCATGTCCAAACCGCGTCTGCCAGCGCCACACCCCGCAACAGGGTGGGGCTCTGGATCATCTGCTGTGACTAAGGGAAAGAAAATTAACAGGTAGGACATAATTTTCCCTTCCTTGTCATCAGCAGCAAATGAATCCAGAGACTAGTGGGATGCATCAAAGCAATCCAAACATAGGGAGGGAAAGAACTCAGGGAACGTGCAAGGCCATTCCCCCCCATCCTGCCGTGCAGCACCTGGCCAAGGAGTATGTATCCCATGCTCATGCAGAGGTTAACCCCCTCCATAGCCCTGTAAGTAGGAGCAATCATCGCCAGAGAGCACCGCCCCGTGCTGCTCCCTGGAACATAAGAGGGAAAGCAGCCTCCTACCATGACTACAATGCCCCAGAGAACCCCTTGTGGAATAACCTTATTGTGTCAGGGACCTGTCTGTAGATGACAGCCCAAACCCCCCACAAGGCGGCAGGGCAGCAAGCCAAAATTGTGGCAAGGGAAGGATCCCCATCCAATCGAAGCCTTGGGAGGCAAACTGCCAACCAAAGTGGGGAAGAATACTAGGAGGAGACAAGGTTTCATCCCCCCCTCCCCGAATCCTCAGGAAAAAACAGTGACAACCTCAGAAGCTGAGGAAGCAGAACTAAACATCCCATCCACTTCTCCATAGGAAGGAATTCTAGAAGGAGCAGCAGGAATAAACACACAAGTGAGGCCTGAATCACAGAGAAATATTTGAGACCTGAGAACCTCTCAACTGAGGCCCAAGCTCCAAGACAACGTTACCCCTGAGGCCCGAGCCACAGGAAAATCTCCCAACTGAGGCCCAAGCCAGAGGAAATTTCTCCACTGAGGCCTGAGCCACAGGAAAGTCCCCAATGGAGACCTGAGCCACAAGAAATGTTCTCAACTGAGGCCTGAGTCACAGGAAGATCACTCAAACGGAGGCCCGAGCTACAGGAAAAAAACATCAAACTAAGGCCCGAGCAACAGGAAATCTCTCAACTGAGGCCTGAGCCACAGGAAATAACACTCCACGGAGGCCTGAATTCCCTGAAAAAACACACAACTGAGGCCTGAGCCACAGGAAAAAACTTCCAACTGAGGCCTGAGCCACCGGAAAGAACACTCAATGGCAGCCTGAGCCACCGGAAAGAACACTCAACTGAGGCCTGAGCCACAGGAAAAAAACTCTCAACTGAGGCCTGGAGCCACAAGAAAGTCTCTCCACCGAGGCCTGAGCCAACGGAAAGAACTCTCAACTGAGGCCAGGAGCCACAGGAAAGTCTCTCTACCGAGGCCCGAGCCACCAGAAAGAACTCTGAACTGAGGCCTGGAGCCACTAGAAATAACTTTCTACTGAGGCTGGAGCCACAGGAAAGCCTTGACTGAGGCCTGAGCCACAAGAAAGAACTCACAACTGAGGCCTAAGCCGCAGGAACACCACTCACCTGAGGCCTAAGCCCCAGGAACACTCCTTGCCTGAGGCCAAAGCCCCAGGAACAATCCTCGCCTGAGGCCAAAGCCCCAGGAACACCCCTCGTCTGAGGCCAAAGCCCCAGGAACACCCCTCGTTGAGGCCAAAGCCCCAGGAACACCCCTCGTCTGAGGCCTAAGCCCCAGGAACACTCTTCCTCTGAGGCCTAAGCCACAGGAACACTCTTCCTCTGAGGCCTAAGCCACAGGAACACTCTTCCTCTGAGGCCTAAGCCACAGGAACACTCTTCGACTGAGGCCTAAGCCACAGGAGCACTCTTTGACTGAGGCCTAAGCCACAGGAACACTCTTCCTCTGAGGCCTAAGCCACAGGAACACTCTTCCTCTGAGGCCTAAGCCACAGGAACACTCTTCGGCTGAGGCCTAAGCCACAGGAACACTCTTCCTCTGAGGCCTAAGCCACAGGAACACTCTTCGGCTGAGGCCTAAGCCACAGGAACACTCTTCGGCTGAGGCCTAAGCCACAGGAACACTCTTCGGCTGAGGCCTAAGCCACAGGAACACTCTGCGTCTGAGGCCTAAGCTCCAGGAACACTCCGCATCTAAGGCCGAAGCCCCCAAACCACAGGAATACTTCTGTACTGAGGTCGAAGCCACAGGAACACTCTTGGTCTGAGGCCTAAGCCACAGGAATGCCACTTATAGCTTTAGAAATTTCAGCAACATTGATGCCTCGAGTATTTCTTCTAATTTAGGCTGAAAATAGATGAGTTCACCACACTTACTATCGAAGATCAAATAGACTCATGGACTTCCTCAATGAAAATGTTACTTGATTATATAGCACCTAACGTGACATAGTCAGGCTTGAGGAATGGGCTGCGACATGGAAGATGAAGTCCAACGTGGACAAGTGTAAAGTGATGTATGTTGGTAGCAAAAATCTCATGCACAAATACAGGATGTCCAGGGCGGTACTTGGAAAGACCTCCCAGGAAAGGGATTTGGGAGTTCTGATCGACAAGTCGATGAAGCCGTCCGCGCAATGTGCGGCGGCGGCGAAAAGGGCGAACAGAATGCTAAGGAATGATAAAGAAGGGGATCATGAACAGATCGGAGAAGGTTATCATGCCACTGTACCGGGCCATGGTGTGCCCTCACCTGGAGTATTACGTACAGCACTGGTCGCCGTACATGAAGGACACGGTACTACTCGAAAGGGTCCAGAGAAGAGAGACTAAGATGGTTAAGGGGTTGGAGGAGCTGCCGTACAGCGAAAGATTAGAGAAACTGGGCCTCTTCTCCCTCGAACGGAGGAGATTGAGAGGGATCATGATCAAAACATTCAAGGATAGGTTGTTCACCCTCTCTAAGGTAGGGAGAACGAGAGGGCACTCTCTAAAGTTGAAAGGGGATAGGTTCCGTACAAACGTAAGAAAGCTCTTCTTCACCCAGAGAGTGGTGGAAAACTGGAACACTCTTCCGGAATCTGTCATAGGGGAAAACACCCTCCAGGGATTCAAGACAAAGTTAGACAAGTTCCTGCAGAACAAGGACGTACGCTGGTAGGGCTAGTCTCAGTTAGGGCGCTGGTCTTTGACCAGAGGGCCGCCGTGTGAGCGGACTGCTGGGTATGATGGACCACTGGTCTGACCCAGCAGCGGCAATTCTTATGTTCTTATGTTCTAATGAGCACCACACTATCAGGAAATCACAAAAAAAATTATTGGTATACCTAAGAACTATCATTCCTTAAACGCCAACTATGTTCTGTGGAAAGATGATAGAGACAAGATTGCTCCTCTTCTATGCTTAACCTATTTAAAGAAAAAGCTACTCTCTACAAACTCTCCATTGAACAGGCAAAAAAATAACACTATTCCAAATGTATTTCTAAAGCTAAAAGCATCTCTGCACTTTACACTATTGTAAAAAATCACTTCTAAAACAGATCTAAATAAAGAAGACATTCCTCCTGCACAAGATCTAGCCAACTATTTTACTGATAAAATACAAAAGATTTGCAACAAACTACCCCTTTCTACAACAAAAATAATTGTAAATTCATCCACAGAAGTTTCACATCTTAATCTCAGTAAATTCTCTACATCACAGTTCTTCAACCGCCGGTCCGTGGACCGGTGCCGGTCCGCAGGAAATTTTTGCCGGTCCGCACAGGGCATGCAAGATTGACTCACTTCAACTTCCTGCCGGTCCATGCAGGGCCGGCAAGATCAACATCTGAAGCCTGCACTGAGCCGGAGAGATCTTGGGGAGCCTCCGACAGTGGCTTTCTCCCCTCTCTGCAGCTCTCCTTTACTTCCCAGCGCAGCGATTCACGAAGGCAGCCTCGGGGCTTTTGCTGAGTCACGGCTGCCTCTGATGATGCAACTTCCTCTTTCCTCAGAGGCGGCGCGCGACCCAACAAAGGACCCGAGGCTGCCTTCGTGAATCGCTGCGCTGGGAAGTAAGAAGAGCTGCTGGGAGGGGAGAAAACCACTATCAGAGTCTGGGAAGCTGCTGGGCAGGAAAAAAAGGGTCAGCTGTTACTGGAGAGGGAGAAGGAGAGATGCTTCTGGGAGGGGAGGAGGGAAAGGAATCTGGGAAGCTTCTGGGCAAGGAAAAAAAGGGACAGCTGCTACTGGAGAGGGAGAAGGAGAGATGCTTCTGGGAGGGGAGGAGGGAAAGGAATCTGGGAAGCTGCTGGGAAAGGAAAAAAGGGACAGCTGCTACTGGAGAGGGAGAAATGCTTCTGGGAGGGGAGGAGGGAAAGGAATCTGGGAAGCTGCTGGGCAAGGAAAAAAAGGGACAACTTCTACTGGAGAGGGAGAGATGCTGTTGGGAGGGGAGGAGGGAAAGGAATCTGGGAAGCTGCTGGGCAAGGGAAAAAAAGGGACAGCTGCTACTGGAGAGGGAGAAGGAGAGATGTTTCTGGGAGGGGAGGAGGGAAAGGAATCTGGGAAGCTGCTGGGCAAGGAAAAAAAGGGACAGGTGCTACTGGAGAGGGAGAAGGAGAGATGCTGCTGGGAGGGGAGGAAGGGAAGAGAGTTACTGCTGGACAGGAGGAGGAGGGAAGGGAGAATGAAAAAAGGAAGGAAACAGCTGGCAGAGAGATTAGAGGAGGGGAAGGGGAGACACAGGCATGAGAAAGTAGAGAGATTGATGATAGGAAGGGGTCAGCAGAAAAATAAGCAGAGAGGGACAACGATGATAGATCTGATGTAGGAGAGATAAAAATGAAGAGAGAAGTGAAGCTGGAATGAATCATGTAAAAAGGAGAGAGGGGCACAGAAAGAGGACAGATACCATATGGAAGGGGGAGAAGACAGACAGTGGATGGAAGGGGCAGATGCTGGAGTGAAGAGACAGAGAGGGCAGACGCTGGAAGGAAGACAGTGAAAAGAAGATTGAAAGCAGAAACCAGAGACGACAAAAGGTAGAAAAAAATAATTTTATTTTTATTTTGTGATTAGAATATATCAGATTTGAAATATATATCCTGCTAGAGCTGGTGTTAGACATAACTGGAGACTGCAAAACCCAGACAGTGCTTCTTTAGCTTCCAGCTGGCTTAGGGCGCTCTTTGACCAGGGGGCAGTTGCCCTAGTTGCACTCCCCTAAAACTATTCCTGTCATGTGTGACTGCAGTATTCTGTTAGCATGATATTTCTGTGTAGCATTCTGTAATAATTTGGCTTGTTCAGTTTTCTTGATAGTAGAGGGGATATATGTGAAGGGGAGGGGAGACAGGGGTTTTGTTGATCCTGCTCTGAATTATTTGTATTTATAAAATGACAATTGTACATAATATTGTTTCTTTTTATACTTTAATAAAATACATTCAATATAAAATCATAACTGAGGCTTGTGTGGATGGGATCAGATGATTTGTGGGGACCGAGCTCGCGGAGATGGGGCGGAAACAGGGTTTTTAAATTTTAGTTCTAGTAGTTTGCCAGTCCACAAAATAATTCTTTTTTTTCTGCCGGTCCACGGGTGTAAAAAGGTTGAAGAACACTGCTCTACGTTCTCCCTCTGTGGCAAAAATTCAACATCTTATTCAAAACATGAACCTGTCTGACCCCTCTTTTGACTCAATTTCGCCAACCATGCTAAAACTCTACTTTCCAATCTTTGGACCCTACATCCACTGTATGATCACTACCATCTTACAAAATGCCCACAATATGGAAAGCAGCGACGATTCATCCCAAAATAAAAGACTTCAAGGACTCTAAAACCAACTGCTCAAAGTATCACCCCATAGCTACTCTTCCATTCCTCGCCAAGATTACAGAAAAAAATTATCTTTAGTCAACTTTCCAACTTTGTGGAGAAAACAGATGCACTCCACCCTAACCAAACCGGATTCAGACCGAATCACTCAACTGAATTCTCTTTGACTAGCCTTACATCTTTAATTCTCTATCATTTAGACCATGCTGTCCCGAGCCTCCGCTGTCCAGGGGAGGCACACGTGTAGCGGGTCCCTCTGTGGACTCCAATGTGAAATGAGCATATTCTGAAATGGGCGCATATGGGTCCTGGCACACAGAATCACATCTATCATCGATATCAGGACCTGAAAATACTGCCATGCTGCTGGGTTCACTGGCATCCAGAAACAACGGTAGGCAGCTTCTCCATGCGGGAGGGGGAGGGGGGGAGGCTGTGGGGATGCGAGCGGTCCTTCGGGTGGGAGTGCGAGCGGTCCTTCGGGGTGGGGGTACGAGCGGTCCTTCGGAAAGGAGAGTCAGGGCGGGTGAAAGGAGAGTCGGGGCAGCGAGAGAAGAGTCGGGGCGGTGAGAGGAGAGTCGGGGCGGCGAACGGAGAGTCGGGGCGGCATGCGCAGTATATGCGTGTGCGCGCTATAGTAAAATTTTTTTACATAAATTTCTGTTTCCCGCGCGCTATACCCGTGTGCGCGTTTTACACGGGTGCGCGGTATATGGGTGAAAATACGGTAGTTATCTTTCAAAAAAGATGCTTGGAAGGTTAAAAAAGTAATCTTAAATTAAAATCAAGGAAAAAAAATCCAAGATAGCCCCCATGCAATTTTCAAAACAAAACAGCCTGAGAAAAACATGGTGATTTCAGGATTTTTTTTTTTTTTGGGGGGGGGGATCTAAGGCTAACTCCCAAACTGCCTAAAACTCACTTTTGGAGACCTTCAAAAATCTTTGATACAGTCTGTCAGTTCATTACTTACCGTGCCACATGATACTGAAAGAATGCAGGAAAGGTAGTTGTAACAGCCAACAGGGAGGTGCTCTGCATTAACAAGTCTGTGCACTGGACTCTGACTCCTACGACTGCCCCCCCCCCCCCCTCCGACCGAAACAAACAGTCGGAGACCACCACCAGACCAGCGCTGAAGCGAATATGCAGAGGAACGCAGTCAGCTTCAATCCCGGTTGCACCTCCACAGAGTCACACACCCACCCACTAGCAAACGAACCTGGGGTGAGCAAGCTCCCAAGGGATGGATCCCTGAGCTCCAGAACGAAGAAGCAGGCTGTCCAGGGGGCATACTGTCAGGCAGTTGACCCACCCTGGAAGCAGACTTCCCAAAGGTCTGCGATCTTCCATAGCCCAAGACGTCCCATGCGGGGAACACTGAAGCACTGTGGTAAACGTCGCAAAAATGCATTAAAAAAATACTGATATTAAAGAAAAATAAACACGAGCAGAAAAGACATGCTCCCTTTGTCAGGCTTATAGGTTAAAAACAATTCTCTTGGAGGCGATGTTGAGATAAGATGGGAGGTGCTGAAAACTGAATATTTATGTCCCCCTACAAGCTTGTCCAGTGAGAATAGGCCCACAACCCATTTGTCCAGAAATAGTGTGGAATTGTACAAGAATAGCAGTTATGGCTGGAAATTACACAATGGGCTCTCTCTATCTTAAGAGTAGATCCAGGCACAGCTGTAAGAAATCTTGAAGAAAACTGATACAGAACCCAATAGGATCCTTTGCTTCACAATCTTCTGGAAAGTCTAAACTAAACTAAACTTTAGGCTTATATACCGCATCTTCTCTATAACAGTAGAGCTCGGCACGGTTTACAAAAGAGAACAAATACAATATGAATTTGGAATAGTATGGAGAGAAGCGGAATTTACAACTATGAAAATAGCCAAGTTTTCAGAATGTTTTCGAAATATTTGGCGAGATCTTCAAATTCAAGCTGTAAATGATGTATGGCTTTATTATGCTTGGTTGGTAACTGTGCTTTCTCTTCCAACATGGCAGTGTGCAAATCCAATATGGTAACTCTTTGAAAAAAGGTGTTGAAGTTGTTCTGTCTGCACATCTACACCAGCCTGCAGGTCTTTGATAACTGTGTGATTAGATTGAAGAACTTCTTTTATTTCAGCAAGCTCCTCCATTAAGGAGGTAAGAGAGGCGAGTTCAAAGGATCCTTTGCAGCTGGATTCTTTTGTAAAGATAGTGGGTCATACTTAATTAACAGAAAATACTGCATCAATTCTCTTCAATTTACAAAATGCCATTATCAAGTTTCAAGTTCAAGTTTTATTAAAATTTGATATACACGCAATGTCAAATTATATAGACGTTTAGAGGGAAACGAGAGATGAATAAGCTGAAAATAGTTCTAACTGCATGCAAAGATAGAATAGGTCCTGTGGGAACTCAAAGAAACATGTCTGCTTACATGCTAAGTTTTATCAATTGCATGCAGCAAACAAGAGCTATTCTAATATTACATTATGTTTAAAATCTGAAATCATTCACTGGTACAGATATACAAAAAAGCACAGTTACTTACCGTAACAGGTGTTATCCAGGGACAGCAGGCATATATTCTCACATGTGGTTGACGTCATCTACGGAGCCCCGCGCGGACAGCTTTTCAAGCAAACTTGATTGAAGTTTCAAGTTTGCACACTGCACCACGCATGTGCTAGCCTTCTTGCCCACTAGAGGGCGCATCCCCACCTCGTGGTCCTCAGTTCCATATCCAGCAAAGAAGCCATCCCCGGGGAGGAGGGCGGGTTGTGAGAATATATGCCTGCTGTCCCTGGATAACACCTGTTACGGTAAGTAACTGTGCTTTATCCCAGGACAAGCAGGCATGATATTCTCACATGTGGGTGACCTCCAAGCCAACCCAAAAAAGGGCAGGTGGGAGGATGGCAATTCAGGAAAACAGGTTACGTAACACCGACTGGCCAAACCGGCCGTTGCTTCTGGACAAAGTGTCCAGACAGTAGTGGGAGGTGAACGTATGAACCGAAGACCAAGTGGCAGCTTTACATATGTCCTCCACAGGAGTAGACCGGAGGAAAGCAACAGAAGCTGCCATAGCCCTGACCTTATGCCCCGTGACTCGACCATGGAGCGTGAGACCAGCCTGAGCGTAGCAAAAAGAAATACAAGCAGCCAACCAGTTGGACAAGGTGCGCTTGGAAACAGGATGTCCCAACCGATTAGGATCAAAGGACAAAAACAATTGAGGAACCTTCCGATGAGACTTGGTACGTTGGAGATAAAAGGCCAACGCCCTCTTACAGTCAAGCGTGTGAAGCGCCGCCTCACCAGGATGAGAGTGGGGCTTCGGGAAGAACACCGGAAGAACAATGGACCGATTGAGGTGGAAATCAGACACAACCTTAGGCAAAAATTTAGGATGGGTGCGAAGAACCACCTTGTCATGATGAAACACAGTAAAAGGTGGATCCGCAACCAAAGCCTGCAGCTCACTAATCCGACGAGCGGATGTGAGCGCAATCAAAAAGACCGCTTTCCAAGTGAGAAACTTAAGATGAGATTTATCAAGAGGCTCAAAGGGAGGCCTCATCAGCTGAGCTAAGACCACATTAAGATTCCAAACTACAGGAGGAGGTTTCAGAGGAGGACGGACATTCCCGAGACCCCTCATGAAACGAGTTACCAGAGGATGAAGAGAGAGAGATTGACCCTCGAGATGCCGATGGAACGCCGCAATGGCACTGAGATGCACCCGAATGGAAGTCGTCTTCAGTCCAGACTGAGACAGATGCAACAAATATTCCAGCACCGAAGACACGGGAACTGAACTCGGTTCCAGATGGCTCGAGGAACACCAGGATGAAAATCTGGTCCATTTCTGGGAATAACAAAGCCGAGTCGAGACCTTGCGCGAGGCATCCAAAATCTCCCTCACCGACTGAGAAACAGGAACCGAAGTCAAGGGGAAAGGAACCAAGCGGTCAGATGTAAAGACTGAAGATTGGGATGCAACAGCGAACCCCGACTCTGAGACAGCAGAGAGGGAAAGACAGGCAGAAGTAGAGGGTCCCTGACACTGAGTTGAAGAAGCAGGGAGAACCAGTGCTGTCTGGGCCAACGAGGCGCAATGAGAATCATAGTAGCTCTGGTCGACTTGAGATGTACCAGCGTTCTCAAGATCAGAGGAAAAGGAGGGAACGCATAAAGGAACCTCCCCCCCCCAATCGAGAAGGAAGGCATCGGCCTCGAGACGGTCCCGGGAGTACATCCGAGAACAGTAGAGGGGTAGTTTGTGAGTCTCCGGGGAGGCAAACAGATCCACCTGAGGAGTCCCCCAGCGGTCGAAGACCTCGCGTAGAACCCGGGCGTTCAGCGACCACTCGTGCGGCTGGAGAAGACGACTGAGTTTGTCTGCCAGACAGTTCTTCTCTCCCTGGATGTAAACCGCACGTAGGAATATGTTCTGGGAGACGGCCCAGTCCCAAAGGCGCAGGGCTTCCTGGCACAGAGGCCAAGAGCCCGTCCCCCCTTGTTTGTTTACATAATACATTGCCACTTGGTTGTCCGTCTGTACGAGCACTACTTGATCGTGCAGTAGGTGGCAGAAAGCTCGTGCAGCCAGAAAAATGGCACGAAGCTCCAACACATTGATGTGACAAAGACGGTCCTCGGCGGACCATAGGCCCTGCGTTCGCAGACCATCGAGATGTGCCCCCCACGCGTACTCCGAGGAGTCCGTGGTCAGGACCTTGCAACATGGAGGAACGAGAAACAGCAAACCCCCTGAAAGATTGGAAGAGTTGGTCCACCAATGGAGCGAGCGTCTCAAAGAAGGAGTCACTGTTATCGGACAAGAGACTGGGTCGCGATCCTGTCGCCATTGAGAGGCCAGAGTCCACTGAGGAAGCCTCAGATGCAAGCGAGCGAAGGGAGTGACGTGGACCGTCGATGCCATGTGGCCCAGAAGGATCATCATACGCTGAGCCGACACCACAGATAGCTTCAAAACTTGGCGACCTAACCGAAGCAAGGCCTCCCTCCGAGGAGGGGGGAGGAAAGAGCGGCGGCGAACTGTGTCCAGCACGGCGCCGATAAATTGTAGAGACTGAGCCGGGCACAACTGAGACTTGGGAAAGTTCACTTCGAACCCTAGTCGTTGAAGTAAGATGATAGTCTGTTGGGTCGCTAAGATAACTCCCTCCCTGGTCGGGGCCTTGATTAGCCAATCGTCCAGGTAGGGAAAGACCTGCAGCCCCCGAGAGCGCAGGGCTGCCGCGACTACCACCATACACTTCGTGAATACCCGAGGGGACGACGCTAGACCAAAGGGAAGGACCCGATACTGAAGGTGCAAATCTCCCACTTGGAACCGTAAGAACTTGCAAAAAGTGGGATGCACCGGAACATGGGTATATGCTTCCTTCAAGTCCAGGGAGCACATCCAATCCCCTTCCTCCAACAGGGGGTACAGAACCGGAAGCGATAACATACGGAACTTCTCCCGGACCAGGAACTTGTTGAGCTTCCTGATGTCCAAAATGGGGCGCAAATCCCCGGTCTTTTTCGGGACCAAAAAGTAACGGGAGTAAAACCCCCGACCCCGCTGGTCTGGAGGGACCAGCTCCACTGCCCGTAGGCTCAACAAGGCCCTGGCCTCGACCAGGAGAAGGGCCAACTGGCTCCGATTGGACGGGCAAGCGCTGGGCGGCCTGTCTGGAGGCTGTGATAAGAATTTGAGTGAATAACCCTCGGAGACGGTCCGGAGCACCCATGCGTCGGATGTTATCTCGGTCCAAGCCACGTAAAAGGACCTGAGTCGACCCCCGATGGGGAGGGGGTACGGCGATACCGCGGAGGGGGCCCGCCCCCAACCGCAGATCCCGTCAAAAAGATGGCGCGGGCTTGGACGCTCCCTGCACTGGAGGTTTAGACTGACCTCCCCTACCCTGTTGGGGTGGGCGTCGGGGCGGAGGTCTCGAGAAGGCCGGCGTAGATTTTTGCGGGTATCTTCTCGGGGGCTGCCGAAAGGGTTTTTGCGGCGGGGCCTTAGGTTTGGGGCGGACCAGGGAGGCCAGAGAGCGCTCCTGCTCTGACAGACGCTTGGTCGCCGCCTCCAGGGAGTCGTCGAATAGCTCAGACCCCACGCAGGGCAAGTTCGCCAAACGCTCCTGCAGGTTGGGGTCCATCTCGAGGGTACGGAGCCACGCCAGCCGGCGCATAGCCACCGCACAGGCCGATACCCTCGAGGCGAGCTCAAAGGCGTAGTACACAGCGTGGAATAGGTACAAGCGCAATTGCGACAGCTGTGACATAAAAGTGGCGAACTTCTCCCTATGGGAATCAGGTATGACTTCCCGAAAAGTCGGGAGGTCCTTCACCATGGCACGTAAGTAGGAAGAATAAGAAAATGCGTAATTTAAGACCCTCGTCGCCATCTGAGAGTTAGCGTAGAGGCGACGACCAAATTTGTCGAGGGTCCGTCCTTCCCTCCCCGGCGGGACTGCTGCAGACACCCTGGAAGGTTGAGTCCTCTTAAGCGCCGACTCCACCAGGAGCGATTGGTGGGAGAGTTGCGCCTTCTCAAACCCCTTAGGAGGGAGGGTCCGGTATTTCGACTCCATCTTGGACGGCACCACCGTGACTGTAAGAGGGGTCTCCAAATTCCTCAGTAAGGTCTGATGAAGGACCTTATTCAGCGGAAGGCGAGGGGATTCCCGAGGGGGAGCCGGAAGATCCTGCTCCTCCAAAAACTCCTTGGTGTAATGGGAACCTGCCAACAAGTCCACTCCCAAAGCCCCCGCCTTATCCTGCACAAACCGGGAGAATGACGAAGGTCTGGCAGGCGAAGAAGGAGACCGAGATTTCCCCGCCGAGCCGAAAGGGGAGGCCTCGCGGGAATACCTCGGCTCTCTACCCGACCCCGATCCCCACGAGGCACGCTCCCGGGACCTCCAAGGGGTCGGGGACCGATCATGCCTGAGGGAAGCCTCGGGGGAACCCCCCAGGGTACGAGGAATCGAGGCCCGTCCCTTCCGCCTCGGCGAGGAGGCACGGAACCTTTTCCGACAGGGGAGCGGAAAAGACTGGGGTTATCCAGGCGGAGCTCCGAGACCTGTAAGGTCTCGCCCCCGAGCGGCGACGAGCGACCGCGCCTCCGAGGCGAGGCCCGAGATCGCTTCGCCTTCCTCGGACGGCGCCTCGCCCGAGGCCTGCCCGAAGGCGAGGAGCCTCGCGAGGACCTCAAAGAAGAAGAGGACGAGAGTCTCCGCACCCAGCGCATCTTATCACGGGGCCGCACGCTACGCTCAGGTTGTCCCACCGATGCCGGGTCCGAGGGTAAAGCCAAGGGTGAGGCAGTACGAACCTCGGGGGCCGAAGCCCCAGCATCCGAGGCCGAGGTCGCCAACTGCGGGGCAGCCGAGACCGAAGCAGTCGAGGTCGAAGCCTGCTGCAGGTGCTCAATGGCCCCGGACAGCTCCGAGGCGATCAAAGCCCGGAGTAAGTCCTGGAAGGCCGGGATCGTCATCCCAGGTGGTAACACCTGTCGATGCTCCTCAGAGGGCGACCTCGGTCTCGAGTATTCCCTCGGGGCAATCGATCTTGATACCTTGGGCTGGGCGGAGGCGGACCCTCCTGCCATCGAGGAGCCCGAGGATGGCTTCTTGGTCGAACCTGGAGCTGAGGAGGGAAGTGGAGACTTACCCGAGGTCGGCTTGGACGAGGCAACAGGCTTCGGCGGGGCCGAAGGTCGAGGCGAAGCCGAGGGGCCCGAGGCCGAGGTCAAGGCCGGGGCCGAAGCCGAGGCCGAACTCGAGGCCTTCCCGGTCGGGGACTCAACGGCGAAAAGTTCCGCCATGCGGGCCTTGCGACGTTTGAGAGCCCGCTTCTGAAAAGTGGCACACCTGGCACAAGAGTCTGTTGGGTGCTGGGGCCCCAAACACCTCAAGCAGCACCGGTGAGGATCAGTAATTGACAATAGTCGGTCGCACCGACCGCACTTTTTAAATCCCGTCACGGGCCGGGACATGGGCCCAAAAAGCGGCCGAGAACAGGCGAGGTCCCACGGCCACCGGGAGCCCCCGGAGCGACGGAAAAATAAATCCTTTTTTTTTTTTTACAAGAACGAAACAACTAAATCAAAGAAACAAAAAAACGCAGCGACCGCGTCGAAATTAGGACACAGCCGCGGCGACAGAAGGCAAAAGCAGAGCACAATTTTCCACAGGGCTTCTGGCTCCGCGGATGAAATTGAACTGAGGACCACGAGGTGGGGATGCGCCCTCTAGTGGGCAAGAAGGCTAGCACATGCGTGGTGCAGTGTGCAAACTTGAAACTTCAATCAAGTTTGCTTGAAAAGCTGTCCGCGCGGGGCTCCGTAGATGACGTCACCCACATGTGAGAATATCATGCCTGCTTGTCCTGGGATAATAGGGGAAATCAGGAGGGGGTGGGGGGAGGAGACTTTTTACCATTATATCTTTCAGCATCTACAAATGTGAAATGCAATCATGCATTTAAGCACATAATTCTATAAAGGAAAATTGTAAATGTTTTAACACAAAACTGCCTGGGAGTCACACATGTGGATTGAGCATGGCTGGGACACTGGCATGTCTCCCATTTACAGCAAACTGTAAATTACACACATTACACATAGGCACATCTATTTATGCCTGCCACTAACCTGGCTTAAGTGGCCATGCCTAACGTTGGGTGTGCCAGTATTCTTATCTAGGTGCCCAGATGCTTTTATAGAATAGTTGACCCCCCATGCTACATTGGGGCACCTCAACATGGGTGCCCAGTTATAAAATTCCCTCTTAAGTGTAGCTAATAAATGCTGGAGGAAATTAAAGTAAAAAGTACTAAAACATACCAAGCCAACAGTTCTAGAAAAACGTTTATGTCTGAATGTCAGATATCTTCAACACCAAATTTAGCTTTCATGGGCTTTTCTTTAAAATCTTAATTCTAGTAGAAGAGGAGGCCGATCTTCGGGCACCGGCACCAAGCACAGGACATGCCGGTGCCAGTGCCCAAATGAGGGTAAGAAGCATCGGGGGGGTGCCGGATCGTGGAGGGGGGATGCCCAATCGCGTCAGGGAGGGGGTGCCCGTAAATCGAGCCATGCTCGGTTTCCGAGGCACCGATTTTGCAAATGTTTTGCTCGTCTTGCAAAACACTCGCAAACCGGTGCACTAGTAAACCGAGGTACCACTGTATTTCTAAACGACCTAGACCTTCATAGTGCCGCTGAACGATCAAGGCTAAATGGAGCGTTTCGGGAGGCGTGTCGAGGGCGGGAGTTGGACGGGACGTGGGCCAGCTTAGACTTAATCGTACAGCATGTATAACCGAAAGTTTTACAACAGAGCCTAGACGGAACTTGGACGTTGTGACTTAGACCATGTAAAACATGGTCTAAGTCACAAAAAACCACCTAATGTCACCAGATAAGCACTGCAAACACATAAAACAGACCCCCACACACTACCCCAGTGATCACCACCCCCCCACCCCATACAAATTTTAATCATAACTTTAAAATTCCACCTCCAGACCATCAACTGGCCGCCTGGCATAGGAAAGCCTAGTCGTCTAGCACAGAGGCAGCTTAGGTCGTCTTAGGGGTGGGTTAGGGACCCATAGAGAGGAGGACCCATGCCCATAAGCCCCTGTAATCACTGCATTGATACTTAAACATGTGCACTGCCCTATACACCCCCAAAACCCTTTTGTACTGGCATATAAGTGGCTCTTGCAGCCATAAGGGCTATTGGGGTGTTAGATAAGTGGGTCTAAGGGATTCTGGAGGTGGTTTGGGGGGCTCACCGTAACCTATAAGGGAGCTGTAGTGAGGAGGAGACATGGCACCCTTTTTGTGAAGTTCACAGCAGTGCCCTGTAAGGTACCCCACTATTTAGGTGGCATGTCTGGGTGTGCAGTCCATCACTTTGCAGATCCCTCCCATGTCAAAAAGGGCTTGTTCTAGGTGTTTTGGACTTGGATGGAAAGTTGGGCGAAAATGTGGTATAAAGATAGACGATTTAGTGGCTTGGACGATCAGATTGGCAGTATGTATAATTAGATGATTTTCGAAACGAAAAAAAAGTTAGACATATCTTTTGAAAATGTGTCTTAAGCTGTTTTTTACTTTGGACGACTTGCGAGATGGACGTAAACGGACTTAGACATCCCTTTTGATTATGCCCCTCCAAATGTTTTTGTAAACATGTTATTCTACAAGAGAAATTTTGTGCACCGTACATTTCATACAAAACAGCCTTGTTTTCACCAACCTGTCTTTGACAGTATGATTCTTTGAGCTTCTTGAGATGTGTTGTCATTTTCACCTTGAAATGGATTTCACTACTGTCCTGTGAATATGAAAAACATACCTCCGTAACATATCTGCTTTGTTTGGAAACCCACATAGTGAATAGAAGAGAAGCAATGAACTGCTCTACAAACAGGGATCAGCCTCATCTAAAGCACAATATAGGTTCCTAACTCAGAATCTGAAATACTGGAATAATATACACACACATTCATTCATTCTCTCTCTCTCTCAAGTGTACAATAAGAACCAAGGACTACAGTCCAAGTATATCAAGGACCTGACCAGGGTAAGAAAGTCCAGATGAAATATGAGTGAAGTTTGCTACTATAATGGGGATATTTATTAGTACTTTCTTCTTTTAGAAGGCCTGTTCCCTCCAACTCTTCTGCTGGGACTAGGATCTGGCAAAATAAGCCTTTATTTTCAACTATCCAGAGATTTCTCCCTTGTTTTATATGTCCTCCCAACTCACTTTAATCCATTCCTTCTAGAACTCTGTAATCATGGGCCCTAAATGCAGCCAACAGATGGCATATTCACTGATACCCTGTCCCCATAGCATCATAATCGATGGGCAGCGCAAGGAGTGGAAACCTTGAGTTAGGAATCAACCCACAGTCTCTCCACAAAGCAATGAAGTACTGAGCCAGCCTTGGGTATCTGCTTTCTAGATTTTACCGGTACTTGAATTTAAAGATGGGTGATATGCTTTTCTGTAATAGCACTAGTATAATACTACAGTACTACAAAGTAGCAGCCTTGACAAATCATAATGAAGCCTTTATTCAGCAAGTCAAGAATTATGCCACAGTAAAAAAGATGCAGGTAACCTTTTCAAGAGATAAGGTCAACTGACAATCACAAGGGAAGTGTAAATAAACACGTGCTGGATAGGATGCATGTGAGCATTCGCCCAAGTACCACATCAATTGTAGCTGCCAAGGAAACCAGGATTTGAAGATAGTCCCACGCTGAAGGAACTGGCTTGCCTAGGAGGCATGTTATCTAAGAGCAAAGCTTCTGTTTGCGTACTTCTGGAAGATAGATTCAGCTTGCTGCCGTGTCGAATAGAACACCCAAGTATTCCAGTGACTAAGTCAGAGACAAATGACTTTTTCTATAATTCACAATCCAACCTATTCAAGACTGTGATCACCTGATCTACCGTGCACTGACCCTCGGAGAACAAGGGGGCCTGAATCAGCCAGTTGTCCAGGTATGTAGCCCCATCCTTCACTGGTGGGCTGCCACTACCACCAGCACTTTAAAGAAAGTGCGAGGTACTGTCGCCAGGCCAAAAGTCAAGGCCAAGAACTGGTAGTCCTGTTCCAGGATATGAAACCTGAGGAAGAATCATGTGGTCTGGAAAAATGGGAATATGCAAATAAGACTCCGTCAGAACCAGAGAGGCTAGGAACTCTTCTAGGGAGACTGCTGCTATGACAGATCAAACTGTTTTCATGTGAAAACGTGGAACCCGAAGCACTGCATTTATGTGTGTAAGGTCCAGAATAGGTCTCCAATCGTCAAAGCCTTTCTTTGGCACAACAGGGATAAACTGAAAATGAATTTTTTAAATAAAAATAGCAGTGTACCCATCAAAACCCAGAGACTTACTGGGTTTTGTTGCTTTTATAGCTACATGAACCTCTTCCACTATGATGTCAGGATTTAATTGTTCCATAGCATCAACTGTTCTCTTAGACAATTTAAGTCTTTCTAAAATGTGAAGAAGCTTGCTAAATAAAGCCTGATGTTCTGGTATAATTAAGTTCTGCATAGAACTCACAAAATTGTTTTTGTATATCCCCATCCTCTGCGAGTACTTTCCCCAATTTTTTTTTTTTTTTACATTTATAAATTTTGATTTACCCGGTCGTGAAGCAGGTGCCGGAAGGCCACAGCGGCCAGATAAATGGCTCGAAGTTCCAACACGTTGATGTGACAGCGATGGTCCTCTGCTGACCACATCCCCTGAGTGCATAGCCCGTCCAGATGAGCCTCCCAAGCGTACTCCGAAGAGTCCGTGGTCAGGACCTTGTGGTGCGGAGGGGCGAGAAAGAGCAAACCCCTGGAAAGATTGGAAGAGTAGGCCCACCAACAGAGCGATCGTCTCAAAGAAGGAGTCACCGTCACGGGCCCAGATATCGGGTCCCGGTCCTGACGCCACTGAGAGGCTAACGTCCATTGAGGTATCCGCAGATGCAATCGAGCGAACGGTGTGACATGGACCATAGAAGCCATATGACCCAGCAGAATCATCAGGCGTTTCGCCGGGACCGAGGCCCGCAGCGAAACCTGCTGACTCAGACTGACCAGCGCCTCTAATCGAGGGGGAGGAAGGAAGGAACGGAGGCGAACCGTGTCCAGCACGGCCCCGATGAACTGCAAGGACTGAGATGGGCACAGCTGGGATTTTGGAAAGTTTATCTCGAACCCCAACCCCTGAAGGAAGATAATAGTCTTGTCGGGTTGCTGAGATAACCTCCTTCCTGAACGGCGCTTTGATCAACCAGTCGTCCAGGTAGGGAAATACCTGAAGACCCCGGGACCGCAAGGCCGCTGCGACCATAGAAACATAGAAACATATAAAGATGACGGCAGAAAAGGGCCATAGCCCATCAAGTCTGCCCACTCTATTGACCCACCCCATTAAGTCTGAATGCTAATGACCTAGTTCCTTAACTCGACCCTCGTAGGGATCCCACGTGGATGTCCCATTTATTCTTAAAGTCGAGCACGCTGGTGGCCTTGATCACCTGCACCGGAAGTCTGTTCCAGTGATCTACCACCCTTTCTGTGAAGAAATACTTCCTGGTGTCACCACTAAATTTCCCTCCTCTGAGTTTGAGCGGGTGCCCCCCTTGTGACCGAGGGTCCCTTGGGAAAGAATATATCGTTTTCCACCTCGACACGACCCGTGACGTACTTAAATGTCTCAATCATGTCACCCCTTTCCCTGCGCTCCTCTAGGGTATAGAGCTGCAGTTTGCCCAGTCTTTCTTTGTATGAGAGACCCTTGAGCCCTAAGACCATCCTAGTGGCCATCCTCTGGACCGACTCAGCTCGAAGCACATCTTTCCGGTAATGTGGCCTCCAGAATTGCACACAGTATTCCAGATGGGGTCTCACCATGGTTCTATAGAGTGGCATTATGACTTCAGGTTTACGGCTGACGAAGCTTCTATTGATACATCCCATCATTTGCCTTGCCTTTGATGAGGCCTTCTCTACTTGTTTGGCAGCCTTCATGTCTGCACTGATGATTACCCCCAAGTCCCGTTCCTCTGAGGTCCTAGCTAGCGTTTCTCCATTCAAGGAGTATGTTCTGCATGGATTTCCTCTGCCGAGATGCATGACCTTACATTTTTTAGCATTGAAGCCTAGCTGCCATGTCGAGGACCAGTTTTCTAACGTGATCAGATCTTGTGTCATACTATTCTGTAGGTTGCTTTCACTTACTATGTTACACAGTTTGGCATCGTCGGCGAACAGTGCTACTTTACCCTGAAGCCCCCGGGTCAAGTCCCCTATGAATATGTTGAAAAGGGATGGTCCCAGGACTGAGCCCTGCGGCACTCCACTAGTCACCTCCGATGTCTCAGAGAGGGTGCCGTTGACCACCACCCTCTGAAGTCTTCCACTCAGCCAATCACTGACCCATGCAGTTAGTTTCTCACCCAAACCCATTGATTTCATCTTGTTTAATAGTCTACGGTGTGGGACACTGTCGAAAGCTTTACTGAAATCCAAGTACACTATGTCCAGAGACTCTCCCAAGTCTAGCTTTCCTGTCACCCAATCGAAGAAGCTTATAAGATTGGATTGGCATGACCTGCCTCTGGTGAATCCATGTTGACAGGGATCCCTTAGATTCCCTTCATCCATTATCGTGTCTAATTTACCTTTAAGTAGAGTTTCCATGAGTTTGCACACTATTGATGTGAGACTTACCGGTCTGTAATTCGCAGCCTCTGCTCTGCAACCCTTTTTGTGCAGAGGAACGACGTTAGCTGTTTTCCAGTCCAGGGGGACTCTCCCCGTACTTAGGGAGAGATTGAAGAGCATGGCTAACGGTTCCGCCAGAACATCGCACAGCTCTCTGAGCACTCTTGGGTGCAAATTGTCCGGTCCCATGGCTTTGTTCACCTTGAGTCTTGAAAGTTCTCTGTAAACATCAGCTGGTGTGAACTCAAAATTCAGAAATGGGTCTTCCTTGCTTTCCTTTGCTTCCAGCCATGGCCCGTGCCCTGGCGCCTCGCAGGTAAAGACTGAACAGAAGTAATCGTTCAGTAGTTTGGCTTTTTCAGAATCTGTTTCCACATAATTCCCGTCTGGCGTTCTAAGGCGTACTATCCCGTCTGCGTTCTTTTTCCTGTCGCTAATGTACCTGAAGAAGGATTTGTACCCTTTTTTAATGTTCTTCGCTAGAGTTTCTTCCATTCGAAGTTTGGCCTCCCTGACTGCTGTTTTGACTGCTGCAGACTTTGTCCTGTATTCAATGTTTGCTTCTTTTTCCCCCGTGCGTTTGTACAAGAGAAACGCTCTTTTCTTATCCTTGACGAGGTACGAGACCTCATCAGTGAACCATTGGGGTTTCTTTTTTCTTTGTTGTTTAGTTACTGATTTTATGTAGCGGATAGTTGCCTCATGAAGGGTCGATTTCAAGGTTGACCACATAACCTCTACATTCTCCGTTACTTCTTGAACCTGAAGCGTCTGATGGATGAAGTCTCCCATGAGTGTGAAGTCAGTGCCCCGGAAATTGAGTACCCTTGTTTTTTCTTGTGATCTAGGGAAGCCTTTCCTAAGGTTGAACCATACCATGTTATGGTCACTGGTGGCTAGCGGTTCTCCCACCGAGATTTCTGAGACGCTTTCCCCGTTCGTAAGTACCAGGTCCAGGATGGCCTGGGACCTAGTGGGCTCTAATACCAATTGTTTGAGTCGTACTCCCTTCATGGACGTTAATATCCTCCTGCTATCATAAGTAGTCGCTGAGAGTGTGTTCCAATCTACATCAGGCATGTTAAAGTCTCCCAACAGAACAACGTCTCCCCGTAAGGTGATATTCTCAATGTCTTCAATTAATTCAATGTCCTTGTGCTCCGATTGTCTTGGAGGTCTGTACACCACACCAAGATACAGGCATTTTTCTCCGCCTCTGGCCAGGTTTACCCAGATGGATTCCCCAGTATACTTGATATCCGTGATTCTGGTTGTCTTGATGTTTTCTTTGATATAAAGTGCTACCCCTCCTCCTAACTTACCCTCTCTGTCTTGGCGAAGCAGGTTGTATCCTGGTATAGTTATATCCCACCCATGAGAGTCTGTGAACCATGTTTCTGAAATTGCTACTACGTCTAGGTCTACATTAACTATTTCTGTTTCCAGTTCTAGAAATTTATTCCCTAGGCTGTGTGCGTTAACATACATAGCTCTCCACTCTTTGTGTTTGCTAAACCCCTGTAGAGAGTTTCCCATTTGAGTCAAAGTGTCTCCTAGCGAATCTTTTGCAGTGAGGGTACTTACCTCGGACTTGGACACGGAGTTTTGGCTCACCACATCAGGATTGTTACTTACTGCTCTGGTGTAAAAGTGGGTACCCACCCCCGACTTACCACGAGACACTTTGTGAAGACTCGAGGGGACGAGGCCAGACCAAAGGGGAGGACCCGATACTGTAGATGGTACTCTCCCACCTGGAAGTGCAGAAACCAGCGATAAGCAGGATGCACCGGAACATGCGTGTAGGCCTCCTTCAGATCGAGGGAGAAGAGCCAATCCCCCTCATCCAGCAAGGGATAAAGAATCGGAAGGGAAAGCATCCAAAACTTTTCCCGCACCAGGAATTTGTTGAGTCGTCTCAAGTCCAGAATCGGGCACAGGTCCCCCGTCTTTTTCGGTACCAAGAAGTAATGGGACGACGAAATGCATCGAGACCGGCGCACCTTGCCCCCCAGGCGCCTCGATGCGAGGCTCAGGCTGGTCTGGCGCATGCGAGGTCGAGGTCGGTTGCAGGTGGGCCAGTGCAGCGGACAGCTCCGACGAGATCATCGCCCAGAGCATGTCCTGGAAGACTGGCACGGACAGCATCGATGGCATGTCCGAGGCCGCAGTGCACTCCACCGAGGACTTCGCCGGGGCCACAGGCAGGGAACTCCCACCATGCCCGGCCGGCGTCCCTGAGGCTGGCTTCTTGCTGGAGGAAGAGGGGACTTACCCGGAGCCGAGGACTTCAGCAAACCCAAGGTCTTCGGGGTCGAGTCTCGAGGCGGGGACGAGGTACCCGAGGCTGAGGTCAAGGCCGGGGCCAAGGTCGAGGGCTGATCGACGGCAAAAAGATCCGCCATACGGGCCTTAAGGTGGCACACCGGGGGCAGGACTCGGTGGGATGATCGGCCCCCAAGCACCGAATGCACCAACGATACGGGTCTGTTAGTGAAAGGAGACGCTCGCACCGGGTGCACTTTTTAAACCCGGTCAAAGGCCGGGACATATAGTGAAAGAACCAGCCGTGGCCACTCGAGGCAGCGCGCCCGCGACAACCCGGGAGCCCCCGGGCGGTCAAAAAATCGCGAAGAAAGAGAAAAAGAAAAGAAAATAAGAAATCACAAGCGCACAGCGACACTCCGCTCAAAAAACAAGAAAGCCGCGGTGCTAGAAGGCACTTTGGGCAGAAACATAAAAGTACAGGACTTCGTAGCTCCGCGGAAGAAAACAAACTGGAGACCACGAGGAGGGGATACACCCTCTAGTGGAGCAGGGAGGCACACATGCGTGGTGCAGCACAGCAAACTTGAATCTTCAATCAAGTTTGCTTGAAAAGCTGTCCGCGTCGGGGCTCCATAGATGACGTCACCCATATGTGAGAATATCATGCCTGCTTGTCCTGGGATAATACACTTGCAAGGATATCTTAAGTAAAACGTTGCTCCCAGCAAAGTGACTCCAGGTTTCAAATGTAAAAATTCTCTGCGACACTTTTGAGTTTCTCTAGAAAAGTCTGGAAACATTTGTATTTTACATCCAAGAAACTCTTTCTGTTTATTTTTAAAGAAAAGTCTCAATAACCATACTTTGTCTATTGCAAGAGCTAATGTCACAACCATTGATGTTTCTAAAATTTCAGAAACATTCAAAAGTATTTGATTCGATATTTTAGACTGCAATTGAGCCCATCTTTATTTGTCAAGTAATACACTTGAGTAAATGGTGGTAGTTTCCTCAGAAACTTGCAATATTTCAGGTATCTCCTAAGCATTTCCCTAGGAGTAACCGTGGTTAATATTTAAGTTTCAAGTTATTATTCCAGGAATTATTTTCAAGTGTTTCCAATTTCTTCCTGAGATTAATATTATATTTAATTAGGGACTCTTGCACATGTTTGACTGTAAGCATATCTTGATCAAGCTTTTGAATTGAAGCCTTTGAGACAGTCAAATCCGCTGTTAAATCTTTCAGCTCTCTAGTATGTTGGATCAATTTCCCCTCTCTATATATTGGAAATTGGGACTGATAGTTTTAGTGAAATTTACAATCAGATCCCATAATGAATCTAAAGTCACTTGTGCTGATTTCTCCCATATTGGAAACCTTTGCTGGGTGTAGAAATGCTCACCGTCCTGAGAAGAAAGGCTGTCCTGGTCTGATTCTGGCTGGAATCCACCTCCGTCTGCTTGTACTACCTCAGTTTCTTCTGCAGCTGCTCCCCGGTCAGAGAGCACTGCTTCCACAGTCTCCAATACTGATCTTGCTGCCTCAGGGGAAAGTACCTCCCCCTTCTCCGAGGTTTCCTCTACCCCTGGAGAACTGGTAGACCGAGGTCGCAGAGGTGTGGCTCTCAGGTCGGGGCTAAGGTGGTTTCAAGCCCTGGAGAGACAACCCCAGCCTCGCTCTGACCAGGTGCTCCCATCGGGCTGCTCTCCGACATAGACAACGCTACACCTTGCATCCGCAGCAACAGATCATCAAGTCTGCCAAGGGAGGGCATATTGGAGCGCCGCGAGGCACCAGCCGCACTCCTACCCCTTCTCTTCGGCATCTTAAAGAGGAAAATCAGGCCGCGAAGCTACCAAGTCTTGAAAAGAGGTAAGATGTCTGGAGCGTCGCTCTTAGAATGTCTGTACCGCAGCCATCTTGGCTGTCCCCCCCCACTTTATCTTTGATAGATACTATATTATATTTAGTTTGTTGAATTTTCAATCTAAGAGCCAATAATTTGCCCACCCTATTACCAGGCTCAAAAAATTTGTATTTGAAACAATCTAATTTCCTTTGGAGCTTTCCTATTCAGGAATAGAAACTTCATGATGGCTCGGAGTTCCACACTTTGAGGCAAATTCTATAAATGGTGTCCCGATTGTAGGCAGCAGTAGGCATCCTACCGCTGTCTAACCAGCCAATCAGATGCACATTTTTTTAAAAAACCACTGTGAGGCAGGCTGCCTACATTGTAGGCGTCTTTGCGAGCCTAGGGAGGAATATAAGGCTGCCTAAGTTTGCCCAACGCTAAGCATGGGCGTGGTTTCACCCAGAAATGGACTTGGGCAAACTTAGGCAGCAATAGGCATCTCCGTAGGGCCACAATAGGTGCCTGAAATGTACATTTCAAATACATGCGGCCGCTAAAATGATCACGGCAGGGAGATTCCCTTGCCACAATCAGCTCACCAGCAACCCGATTCTCTAACCAGCGCCTGTGACATGGATACCGGTTAGAAAATCATGCAGTTAGGTGGGCTTAGGTGTATGTCCATGAGAACAGATGTGATTCTATATAGGACGCCCGAGTGAAATTCTCAAAAGCCGCTTAGGCAGCTTCTGAGACCAGGCGTCCTATACAGAATTCGGCCCTTTTTGTTAACATGGTTCAATCAATGACCTGAAACAATGTCAACACATAGCATTACCATTCTGAAAATTGGCACTTTGCAACATAAAAAAACATTCTTTTCATCTACAGAGGCAAAATAATGAACGGAACTTAGAAAGTTGGTTGGGCTGAGAATTTTTCAGCACCTCCTCATATCTCAGCTAATATTCATCTGAGCTTTGTGGTTTGCTCTCATTCACAATGTACATATTGTACAGATGGGGGGGAAAGTTAGAATCAGCCCTATCAGTGAAGACCTCTCACCTGGCCAATGACCTTCAGTTTGATATACTCCCCTTCTTTCTTGTCTCCCAAGTCTTCAGTCGAAGGTTTGGCTTCCTACAAAATAAAAACAAAACATTTTATACATAGCCATATCATAAAGAAAATCAAATTTTGTCATCCCAGACCAACAGGAGCAGTTGCAGAAATACATTTTACAAAATCCATAAAAATACATCAACAGCAAAAAACAATGCTGATCCAGGTGGCTCTAATCACAGGGGCACAAAACTCACACTGCACCCTTGCTATGGGATATATGCAATGTTCACATTCCAGAATTATCTCATTTCATTCACACATTGATATAAAATGTGCTGCAAAATGAGAAGAGTTACCTAAACAGACTTTTCTTAGCAACTCAAACTGACCATGATCAAAGCAGTCTCTGATGCAGCAACAGCAGCACCAAAAGCAGGGACTTAGTTGATGCAATCATTGGATAAACAGCATACTGAGAAAGTACACAGCCCAAAAAGGAGATCTAGTACAAAATGAGAGGCAGCCTAACATATACAGTAAGGACACAACACCTTAAGTAAATTTCTTTGCAAGTTGTGATACTTTACACTAAACCAATTTTGTTGTGTCTGAGCTTTAAGGAACCTGTGACCCATTTTGAAACTTATTAAAGAAGTGGCAGACGTTTTAGAATTTTTACTTATAAAAAGAGGGGGGGAAAACAAGGTTGAAGGACAACAAAAAAAGTAAAGAAAAATATAAAATTTTTAATTTCAATATTACTATTGGTTACAAAATTAGGGTCACCAAATAACTTTCAGTAAAGTGAAACAAGACCTTTCTGAAGTAATTTTCTGAAACTATTTAAGGGGTAGCTATGTCATCCTAACAAACAAAGGAAGGGGATGAGAAGTTAATTCAATCATTTCCCCCCAGCTTTCAGATATCTATCTGACTGGATAACTCCTGTCCATGGGAACACCCATGAATTACAAGACAGGTAGCAAACCATGTTCAGTTTGTGACTTTTCAGTACTCCTCCCTTACAAATATAATCTATAATTTCTGATTTGGTCATGATCTCATGGTGACTACTCTTGGTTCATCTACCATGTTATGAGTCATTTGAACATCAAGAATTCCAGCTTTCAAGCGAGACAAATTGCATGAAAAATGATTCATGATATATTATGATATAAAAACTTGGCACAATATGACTATATAAAGTTTAACTTGAGAGAAGGAGCAGAGGCAAGTAAACCAGAAGCCCCCAGATACCCCAAATCTAGGTGTGTGTTTATAACTGATGTCATAATGAAAATATGAGCAAATGTGCCAAGCTCCATGACCATGGAGATGGTGCGGTATACAAACCTAAGGTTTAGTTTAAGGCTTGATTTGTCTTGTCTTGGATAACTGGCTTTCCAAGATAGATGCTGAAAGTTCCAGGATGGAATCTTCAGAATTGTAGACAAAAGATATTTTTACAGTTTTTAATATACTGATATGAAAATTAGTACCTGACCAAATTAAGGTCTGAACTGTATTGTTAAAAAGTACACATACTGCTAGAGAATGTTGTGCATTAATAAGAGTGTGGAAAAGCTAAACTCTATATACCAAAGGGCTATTACAAAAAACTACTGCAAGCCTAACAGCACAGTCACTACAGGTTTGTGAACACATTAGTGGCCGCATAACACAGGATGGGATTAAGCATGGTTGTTAACTCGTGTGGAAGACATGACCGCACACTACACTAAAAAGTATGGTAATGAGTGCTTTAAACTAATTCAATGCAGAAAAGAAAACAGTGGCTTCTGACATGCACTCAGAAAATGCAGAGGGAAAAACTACACACAAAATCAAGACAGCGACAAAAGGGCCGAGATGACCAAATTGGCAAGATTTTAATTAACAACACAAATGCAATATGTAGCAACTTCAAACAAACCAGACACAGGCCATGTTTCAGTGACTGCCTGCATCAAGAGTTCATAATCTGCTTTATATATTACCATTTACAATCCTTGAGCAATAAAATTTACCATTCCACAATGCTACTCTGTGATGACCGGCAAGCAAATTTTTGGGAAAGACTTGCTCGCTGGTCATTCATACAGTAGCATTTTAGAGACGTGAACGTTTTGAGCACTCGCACAGATAATTTACTAGTAAATTTCGTTACTCAAGGATTGTACACAGTAGCATATTCAAAGGAGATTGTGAACCCCTGATGCAGGCACTCGCTGAAACACAGCCTGTGTTGGGTTCATCTTAAGTTGCTACATATATATGTTAATTAAAATCTTGCCAGCTTGCATACTGTAATCATCTCTGCTCTTTTGTTGCCGTTCTGACATGTGCACACCATAAGAAGACTTTATTCTAGGTCCAGGGCAGTAAAGAAGGGAAAGGGAATGGGTACTTGTATATCACCTTTTTGTCCCTTTGGCATTTCAAAGTCGATATTCAAAGTGGTGGGCACTGGAGGATTAGGTGACTTGCCCAGGGTCACAAGGAGAAGCACCGGGATTTGATCTCACAACCTCTGGGTGCAGAGGCAGCAGCTCAACCAGTGAGCCATAGGTTAGTGCTACAAGTTGAAAGACTGAAGAGAGATCACAAATTATGTGAATGTGTCCAAATAAAAATGAAATAGTGAACACACATCAACACTATTCTGCACATAATAGCGTAGCAAAATTTTTGTGTGCAAGAAATTTTTGTGAGGCTAATATTTATAGGTGTTTGGGCATGAACACAACAAAGGCTTTTGCAGTAAGCACAACTTCTTGTGCATATGTGCCCAGCCAACTTCCACCATTATAACTCAAGTTCTGTGCATTTTAAATATAGTATGTGTATCATTAAATTTGCTTTAGAAAGTGTGCATCCAGCCATCTGTGAACTTTCCTGATCAGCTTCAAAGCTTAATGATGTATGCAAATTACTGCACTTGAGAGAATAATATGGATTATAATTGCTAAAGCCATCACTAAAAGTGAACTCGCATATAAACCCAAGTAATGCATATAAACCCAAGTAATGTGAAAGCCAACTGGCCAAGCTTAATTTAAAAAATAAATACATTGCATTTCCTAGATCCACAGGTAGGTAGGATAGAGCCATACTGTGCTTTACATCCATAGCAATATGGATCTACTTCAAGTTACAGTAAACTCCGCAACAGTGTATTCATCTTAACATTCCCTTTGTGATTTTGAAAATTACAGCTTGCATAAAATCGCCTTCCTAGCATAAAAAGTAGACCGACAGCAAAACAAATCAGTATTTCCCTCGGCCCCTTTGCAAACGCTTCTTTTCTAGCTACCCATGGTAGCGAGCAGACCTAGGCATATTGTCCATGCCAGCCTCCGCAGCAGGCCGGGCATCGGCTGTCTCCGAGCAAATACACCTCACTTGAGAGGCTCCCATGCAGGCTCAGCCTCTGCCTCTCTCTTGCCACGGTAGAAGAAAACAGCCAACGACGGTCCTCTCGCTATACTTAACAGGCCCGACTCAGGCCGGTAGAACAGATTATTCCTCTCCTAGGCCCCGCTCCCTCCCTCCCGCTGTCTCGCACCTGGTCAGACATGGCGGCAGTGGCCGCGGCCAATGTGTCCCCTCCGTCCGTGCCTTCGGTGGTGACAACAATCCTCAGTGTCCGTGTTATTATTACTATTGTTATCAGCACCCGAACCTGCACGGATGCCTGCCCGCTGCACCGAGACGACAACAACAGACCAGCCAGGCGGGACTTCCGGTCCCTCTGGCGTCACTTCCGCCACCTGCCGTACGTCTCCTGCAATGGGTGCACCGAGCCAAAGAGGAACCCGGTAAAACCAGGATTTGCAGGATCTCCAGGATGTAGGGCAGACCACCTTAAGAAAAAATTGCTCATTTTTAATGACAGCAACAGGCTGTCTTTCAGTGGGGAATTTCTCTGTAAAGTCCCGCCCCCTATGATGCAGTTCTATTCTTCTGTGAGTGGGCTTGGCAGAAGACAATGATGTCAGCAAAAGGGGAGGGGACTTCCTGCAGAATGACAGAAAATCAGTCAACACAGAAAATCAGTCAACACAGCTGGTACAAATTGCAGAGTTAAATAGTGGAAGCTGCTGCAGGGAGTGATTGTGGGGAACTGAAAGAGGCATAAAATATAATCAATATGTTCCAGAAAGAAGAAATAAAAATAGCATACAAAATAAAGTGAAGGGGTGTGAAGGTACCTTTTAGGATAAGGCCCTCCGTTAGTAGTGCAGAGACTTGAGCCAGAGACTGAAGAGATTTAAAAAGGCTTTTATTAAACAAGCATATATGCTGGACTTCTGGGCAGAACTGGCTGCATAAACAGAAGACCCCGAGAATTTCGGACACAAAGATTATATAGGGTCCTAACCAGTTCAAACCAGTCTAACCAGCTTTGACCAAAAGAGAGAAAAACAAAACCATAAATCCATCCTATAATCTATACATCAAGGCTAACTAACAGGCTAACATCCTGTTACCTCCTTGCCGTGCCTGGCACTTAAGACAGATACATAGAACAGGCCTGTATGTATACGTGATTTCTCAGAGCAATAAAATGGAGTCACAGGTTGTTCTTTGTACTAATTATGACCCACTGATCTAAAATGGAGTTTACACCGTGACCCAGCTATGTCAGCTAGCTAGGGATCCTTCATTCCCAACTTTTCTTCTGTAGGCTAGCTGACTAGCTGGGCTACGGGAGGTCAGGGCCATCTGTATCAGAGGTGGGGACAGGGTGATAGGAGGAGAGAGAGCCAGGACTAGGGCGGTGGTACTTTTATCAATCGTAGTCCTAATAGTACGGTTGAGGGTTTTCAATAAACATGGTAACAGGCAAGGAAGAACACAAAATATGACAGAGAATACCAGGAAAATTATGGTGAGGGCTTTAAAGAGTCCCGGTTTGGAGGCCCAATCAGTCAGTGAGTTGAGTCCAAACATATCAGCAGAAAAACCCTTCCAAGTCTGGACAGGAACGTGAGCTAATCTGGTAATTTTATCTATGACCTCTTCAACCACAAATCCTTCATCATCCAGTTGTAGACAGCAGCTGGAGAGATTGAATTTGCCACATATCCCTCCTTCAGCGGCCAATAGATAGTCTAAGGCCAGTCGGTTCTGATAGATGGCGGTACGCATCATAGTGTTCGCTTTGGCCAGGGCTCCCAGGGCCCTAGCTGTTTCATTGGTGATAACTTCTAAGACCGCCTGCAGACGTATGAAGCGGTTAAGCATGTAGATTGGGGTCCGGTACCCAAACATACCATCATCAGCCCAAGTAGCAGGACCGTAGACAGCAATGATGCGCTCCGGGGGCCAAGTGTCTTCCCATTTACCAATTTCCAGGCTTCTTTCAGAACGGGCCCGTTGATCGAATACTGGGACAGCCAGATGTTCTCCTTCGGATAACGGGAGGAGGAAGAAGGCTGGTTTGATAGTGCCCAGAACACAAGTGCCAGTCCAATTTGAGGGTAGAGTGGGGTATGCCATTTTCCCACAGATCCAGTAGTATCCTTCCGGTGCAGCCCAAGGGGCAGAAGCAGGCAGGTTGAGGTAGACATTTAATGTGGTAGCATTGCCAGTAGTATTCCATCGTCTGGGTATTTTTAACTTAGGATCTCCGGTCCAATAAGTCCATCCGGGCTGAGAGGTACTGTTTTTAGTCCATAAGGATTGGCACTGCAGGTGTCCAACACGAGTGGTAAAGGATGGTCCGAGACGCTGTATGCAGTGTTTTGCCAGAATGGAGTTTTTCAGAGGCCAGCTGGGTGCCCCCGCAGACATAACAGTTTGTCAGATTTAAGGTGAAGTAGCCCAGGATACACATCTCCAGTAGTTACAGTAGTAGTGTTCGGAAGACCCTTCACAGTGGGACGGCTTCTGTCCCGCCAGGCACATGTATTTATCGTTGTGCATATATTCCCTCCTCCATGCTAGGGCACCACAACGTCCAAGGAAGGTGGGGTTCTGGTCCATGGCAGGGCAAGCATCAAAGAGGACTGAGGCCGGGACATGGGGATTAGTGACCAGGGTTTGTTGAATCAGGGGGCCCTGATCCCAGACTGACCTGACCTCTATCCAAGTATCCCTATTAGTTGCTTTGGGGTCGAAACAGATCTGTGAATCTCCATTATTACATATAGAATATTCAACCTTGTTTTATATACATACAGGGGTCACTAGTTGACCCTTACACTCATAATTAGTTTGAAATCTAATAACATTTTCCGTTTTGCCCCCATTGTCCACTAGTGCCACACAAGGGGCACACCCAGGCGTGGGAGGGGTAGGGGACATGGACAATGTTGGCAAGACGTAAATCACAAGCAGTAAATATACAACAGAGTTCATATTAAATATCTTGTCAGATCTCCGGATCAGACGTGCGTGATTACTCTTCCAGAGTGTGGGGCAGCCGCGTGATTTTCAGTTGAAGGTCAGTAGGCCCTTTTTCACAAATATACTCAGCAGCGGGCTTCACACGGCTGTAGTGAATCCAAGACTCGTGGCGGGACAATTTAACAGCTGTGGGGGAAGCAAGTAAGACAGTGAAAGGCCCTGTCCAAAGGGGTTTCAGCGGTTCTTTCTTCCATACTTTCAGCCACACTTGATCCCCAGGTTTGTAGAGGTGGACAGGGGTTGTAATTGGCAGCGGGGCTCTAGAAATGACCCAGTTCTGTAATTTCATAATAGTCTTTCCTAGCTGCTTTATCTCTGCGTCTGTGATAGCGTTCCCTATCTGTTCAAGAGACTCGGGGTCTAGACTGACTATCGGCGGGGGTCGGCCATACATGAGCTCAAATGGGGACAACTGATTGCGTTTACCTGGGGTACAACGGATGCGAAATAGAACAGAAGGGATCAGTTTGGGCCATGGCAGGCGGCTTTCCTCTGCCGCTTTTCCGAGGAGGGTTTTAATAGTTCTGTTGATGCGTTCAACTTGGCCAGAGCTCTGGGGGTGATAGGCCGTATGTAATTTCCAGGTGATTTGCAGAGCCCGAGAGACAGCTTGTGTGACTTGTGATATGTAGGCGGGGCCATTATCGCTGCCAATCACTAGGGGCAGGCCATAGCGAGGGATGATGTCATGGAGTAAAGCCTTTACTATTTCCCTACTTTTCTCTGTGCGCACTGGGTAGGCCTCTGGCCACCCAGTGTGGGAATCAATGAAAACCAGGAGGTAACGGAACCCATGGGAGGGGGGCAAGTGGGTAAAATCAGTAGAGAGGACTTGCATGGGGTGTGAACCGATAGGCTGGTGACCAGGAACGGGGGATCTGACAGAAGAGGGGTTGTGTCGGAGGCAAATGACACAGCGGAGCAGAACATGGGAGATGAGTTGAGAGAGATTCGGGATATAGAAATTCTGTCGGAGAAGAGTGCGGAGAGCTGGGTTACCGGCATGAGAAAAATCGTGTGCACGTTGGACAACAGTGAGGGCCAGGAGTTGAGGGACGTACAGGAGGGGGGGTGGATGTGTGAGAGGAAGGTATAGTAATCCATCCGGATGGGAGGGTGCAATGGCCAGATTGCTGCATGGCCCACTTGCGCTCGGGGTCAGTGTACTGGGGGGAAAGGGAATGAAGGAAAGGTTGAGGGGAGGAAAGGGATAACAGAAGAGGGGGTGTGGGCGGACCTTGGAGGGCCGCCTGGCGAGCCGAGCGGTCAGCCAAGGCATTACCGCGGCTGATGAAATCACGGAGGCAGCATGGGCGTGAACAGCTAGAAAGGCAATTTAGATAGGAAAAAAACAAAAATGCAAAAAGGGAGAGAAAAATCTCCAAAAATGGCCAATGGTATAGTTGGTTTCCCTGGGGTACCCCACAAACCAAACAGATAGACAACACAAAGATTACAGGGCATAAACAAACATAGAAAACAGAAAAGGCGTGGAACTTTTCTTCCAGCTGGCAAGGATTCAGAGCTGAACTTAGATCTGCAGAGAAATGCACAGTTATACAAAAACAAACATCCATCATAGCACGAATCATAATTGGGTGCACACAGTGACAAAGTAAAGTGTGATATAGCACATGGCATAATAATCACATAATCATAAAAGGCATCTAATTGGTTACTGGAACGTCCGAAAGAGAAAACGTAAGAATGTTATCACTCTGGCTTGGTGCCCTGCCAATTACATTCATAAGGCAGACAGGGACGCAACTGCTAGGGTGTGCTTCAATCTTGAAAAATAAGCAAAACTTACTAGGTACAGTGTACAATGTTAAATATAGAGGTATTCTGAAGTATGGCAATGTCAATTCAAAGGAAAAAAAAAGAAACATGTTAAATGTTAAGTGCAAGGTCATTTCAAGGTTACTGAAAGCAGAACATTGTCCTCCTTCTCTGGGTAGAAAAAGATTCATTGTAACAGGTCCAGAACAGCTCTGTATGTATGACTGCGAAGGAAAGGAAGAGACATTTTAACGTGACACCACCCCTGAGGTCACTTAGCCATGTTCCCTGCAGGCAGACCTGGAACCCTTGTCTGCCACCTGGGTCCCGCTACACTCTGAGGAGTGGGCACTGCTGCAGACTAGATGTAGCTACTTTACTCTGCACTGTCCTTACATAATAACTACCCCCTTCCTCTGGAGTTTGAGCTACCAAGTTTATTTGAAAGGTATTTCTGTTTCCAATTGTATTTAGAATCTGATTGATAATAACACTTTATACAAACATGCATGGGAAGAAAGAATTCATAAAGAACACCAGGATAAAGACACAATACGGGAAAGCAAGGGAGACTGTTAACAAAAGAAGTAATCTCAATCCATCCGTTATCAATAAAACTCATTCATAAAGGAAAAAAAAAAAGTTGACCACATTACACCGCTATTGATTAAGTCCCATTGGCTACCTATTAGCCACCGAATTACTTTTAAGATATTATTCTTGGTTTTTAAAGTTCTAGCTTTCAATGAGCCTCAATTCATGTCTAGAATGATCATTCCTTATTATGCCCCTCGTTCTCTACGATCATCATCACAAGACTTATTAACTGTCCCTTCCTTAAAAATTGTGGGTACAAGAAGAAATGACATGTTTTCTGTTACAGCGCCACAAACGTGGAATGCACTGCCACTTTACATCAGAAAAGAAAAAGATCTTATCTCTTTTAAAACTCTTAAAAACTTTGTTATTTAACTTTGTACTTGTGTCTTAAAATTGTTTGTCCTCTAAAATGTTTTTTTTTTTTTTTTTTTTTAATTGTTCAGCGCTTAGAATGTTTGTATAGGCGATTCATCAAATAATAATAAAACTTGAAACTTGAACTTGAATTATCAAGCCCATGTTTAGCAAATATTTCAATTTTCAGAAAAATATGGATACTTAACCTCTATCATTGTTAGTCTTGTACTTTAAATCCCCCAACACTGGGATGTGCCCGACACAAACCCCACATGTCTGACAAACGGTTGCTTTTTTTTTTTTCTTTTCTTTTTTTATTACCAGCAGACACACTTTGACAACTGCGAGGACACGTAAACTATCTGGCTCAACTTTCTTTAAATTACTCACTGTCTGTAACAAATCCACTGCACGCAACATATATCTAAAATCACAGTCCTTATTCTCGTTCATCAGTGCGAACTCACATTCTTAATTCTGTCTTGATCCACATGCATTTTACCCTGTTAAGCAACTTACACTATCCTGTCTGCAACTTTCGGCAAAACAATCATGCTGGCTTGCTTTACCAACCTTTCCCAGGTTTCCAACCTAAATGCTATTTCCATCTCCCCGGGTAATTTCTCAACATCACCAATTTCTTGTTCTCTGTGTCTTGTCAGGTGTCCCCAGAGCTTTTGTTTTATTAATTTGACAAGTATGACAAAAAGTTGATTAAATTCCAAATACTAAGCCTTTGACAACAATAAAAATAAGGGTGAAGAAAACAATAAAAAATCTTAGGGTCGCCATAATCGCCAGAAAAGGCGGTTGTAAAATGTTTAAGCATGATCTGAAGGGGGTCGGTGGTGCTCTGACCCATATTATACAATCTATATATGCACCCAACAAAAGTTCCAATTTCCAGAAACCAGAATCCTATATACCTCTCTGAGCTTCACAACAGATTAAGAAGTTACTAGACAGAAGAGATAGAGACAGGATAGAGAAGGAATCAACTTCTCACTTACCAAGACAGGTCCGGTACCGGCACAACAAAACCAGGAGCCAGAAATCTCCACCAATTTGTTCCTTCTCGAGGTGCAATCCGTTGTCTTCGACGAGAAACCGTTCCTGGTCAACCACCAGGTTAATGCCGGCTATTACGGGTCTCGTAGGAGGCAAGGTTTGAAATCCTCCGAGGGAGACGATCGTGCCAAACAGGCTCAAGTCTGTAGATCAAGTCCCTGTTCGGCTGCGCCAAATGAAGGTACCTTTTAGGATAAGGCCCTCCGTTAGTAGTGCAGAGACTTGAGCCAGAGACTGAAGAGATTTAAAAAGGCTTTTATTAAACAAGCATATATGCTGGACTTCTGGGCAGAACTGGCTGCATAAACAGAAGACCCCGAGAATTTCGGACACAAAGATTATATAGGGTCCTAACCAGTTCAAACCAGTCTAACCAGCTTTGACCAAAAGAGAGAAAAACAAAACCATAAATCCATCCTATAATCTATACATCAAGGCTAACTAACAGGCTAACATCCTGTTACCTCCTTGCCGTGCCTGGCACTTAAGACAGATACATAGAACAGGCCTGTATGTATACGTGATTTCTCAGAGCAATAAAATGGAGTCACAGGTTGTTCTTTGTACTAATTATGACCCACTGATCTAAAATGGAGTTTACACCGTGACCCAGCTATGTCAGCTAGCTAGGGATCCTTCAGGGTGGAGGAAGACAGTGGCCAGAAACATCCACATATTTTACTCCTTCCTTATCAAAAGCACAGGACCAACCAGGATCCTGTAATTCTGACCCCAGGAAGGCTGCATATATCTGGTTTCAGCACCTTCAACCACCTATAGGGCAAGAAAACATCCATTCCATACACTCTTTCCCTATCAGAAGCACAGGATATGCCAGGATGTACCAGGATCCTGCAATTCTGAATCTAGGAAGGGCTGCATCTATCTGATTTCAGCATCCTCAACCACCTATAAGGCAGAAAAAATCCATTCCATGCACTCTTTCCCCATCAGAATCACAGGATATGCCAGGATGTGCAGGATTTGCAGGATATCCAGGATCTGTCAGGATCCTGCAATTCTGACCCCAGGAAGGGCTGCATCTATCAGATTTCAGCACCCTCAACCACCTATAAGGCAGAAAACATCCATTCCATACACTCTTTCCCCATCAGAAGCACAGGATATGCCAGGATGTGTCAGGATGTACCAGGATCCTGCAATTCTGACTCCAGGAAGGGCTGCATCTATCTGATTTCAGCATCCTCAACCACCTATAAGGCAGAAAACATCCATTCCATGCACTCTTTCCCCATCAGAATCACAGGATATACCAGGATGTGCAGGATTTGCAGGATATCCAGGATCTAGCAGGATCTGTAAGGATCCTGCAATTCTGACCCCAGGAAGGGCTGCATCTATCTGATTTCAGCATCCTCAACCAACTATAAGGCAAAAAACATCCATTCCATGCACTCTTTCCCCATGAGAATCACAGGATATGCCAGGATGTGCAGGATATCCAAGATCAAGCAGGATCTGTCAGGATCCTGCAATTCTGACCCCAGGAAGGGCTGCATCTATCTGATTTCAGCATCCTCAACCACCTATAAGGCAGAAAACATCCATTCCATACACTCTTTCCCCATCAGAAGCACAGGATATGCCAGGATTTGCAGAATATCCAGGATCTATCAGGATCTGTCAGGATCCTGCAATTCTGACCCAAGAAAGGGCTGTATCTATCTGATTTCAGCACCCTCAACCACCTATAAGGCAGAAAACATCCATTCCATACACTCTTTCCCTATCAGAAGCACAGGATATGCCAGGATGTACCAGGATCCTGCAATTCTGACTCTAGGAAGGGCTGCATCTATCTGATTTCAGCATCCTCAACCACCAATAGGGCACTCTTTCCCCGTCAGAATTACAGGATATGCCAGGATGTGCAGGATTTTCAGGATATCCAGGATCTAGCAGGATCCTGCAATTCTGACCTCAGGAAGTGCTGCATCTATCTGATTTCAGCATCCTCAACCACCTATAAGGCAGAAAACATCCATTCCATACACTCTTTCCCCATCAGAATCACAGGATATGCCAGGATGTGTCAGAATGTACCAGGATCCTGCAATTCTGACTCTAAGAAGGGCTGCATCTATGTGTAATCAGCACCCTTAACCACCTATAAGGCAGGAAACATCCATTCCATGCACTCTTTCCCTATCAATAGCACATGAAATGCCAGGATGTGTCAGGATGTACCAGGATCCTACAATTCTGACCCCAGGAAAGGTTGCATCTATCTGGATTCAGCACCCTTCACCACCTATAAGACAGGAAACATCCATTATCCCAGTCAAGCAGGCAGCATACAGTGTTCTCCCTAGCGTGTTTTAGCGGGTAGTTTTCTGGCCAGCTCCCTTCTGCAGTTGGCTGCAGATGGTGTCGGCTCTTCGCAAGCGATCTGTGGCTGTGTAAGAAGCGTTCCCTCTGACGTCACGATGTCAGAGAGAAGGCTTCCGAATCAGCCATAAATCGCGCGCGTGAGGAGCCGACGACACCCGCAGCCGACTGCAGAAGGGAGCCGGCCAGTAAACTACCGCCGGAGGGAGAGAGAAGCTGGGCTGCAGAAAACTCCTTGTTGGGCTGCGGGTTGGACACCCCTGGAGTAGAGACAGGGAAGAGGATTGGTGTGGGGCTTGCAAAAAAAATGTGTCCCAAGAACCAAAGTGACTGTAGGAGTCCTGAGACTCTGACTGGAGTTTCTGAATTATTAATTGGTGAAATTGGTGAGTATTTTGGGGTATTTCATATATGTGGTCTTGAATAAACTCAGAACTTTGTATAAGGGATTGAAACCTTCATATACAGTACAAAAAGGGAACAGAACAAAATAACTTGACCCATTTCTTTAAATTTATTTCTAATTTCTGCATTGGCAGCTATGACTGTTTGAATGACAATCAGTCTATCCAAAAGGAAGAAGACTAAAAATTATTCCCAGAGAATAGTTCCTCATGTAGATGGATAAAAGTTCACTGCACACAGCTGGTGGAAATTACCAAAACCAGGTGCTCTAGAGCAGTGTTCTTCAACCGCCAGTCCGTTGGCCGATGCCAGTCCGCAGAAATTTTCTGCCGGTTCACAGGGCCGGCACATCCATCGGGCCCAAGATAGCGTTCTTCAGCCGCCAGTCCACGGTGCGATCAACGTGGCGTCTTCGGGCAAGCTTCCTGAGTGCTGCAGTGCACAAAGCCATGGGAAAAGGCTCCTCCACGCGGCCTGCGCTTGAACTGGAAGCCTTCTCTCTGACATCGCAACATCAGAGGGAAGGCTTCCAGATGAGGTGCGGGACGCATGCGAGAAGCTACTGCCCACAGCTTTGTGCAATGCAGCACTCAGTGAGCCGGCCCGAATATGCTGCATTGATCGCAAAGTGGACCGGCCCAAAGATAACACCGGGGGGGCAGGCCAGAAGGCAAGGCACATGGAGGGAGAGAGACAACAACGGTAGGGGAAATGCTTTTATCTTTTTTATTTAATTATTGATTTGTCTGTTCATGAAGAAATGCATTTGTTTCTTTTCGTCTGGTATTGTACTGCTTGCAGAGTCTTGCATCTTAGGGTTTGTTTGTAAATATTAGTACTTTTAGTTTTTGGTCCTGCATTTGCATGGGGTTATCTGTTTTAGGAATGAATGTTAAAAAGCATATGGTGTGCTTTGTGTATTTTAATTTTGTGGTTAAGCATTATGTGTTGTTAATACAATTATATTATGTGTTTATATGAAAAATGAACGGAACAAATGGTGTTACAATTAGTACTATTATGGGGGCGGGGTTTGGGGCAGAGATTGAGTGGAGATGGGCATGACTTAGCCCAGTGTTCTTCAACTGCCGGTCTGTGGACTGGTGCCGATCCACAAATAATTATTTTATTTCCACCAGTCCATAGGTGTCAAAAGGTTGAGGAACACTGCTCTAGAGATCCAGATCAATTGTAGATACATTTGATAACTCTTCAAAAGCATTCTAGAAATGGTCTAGTTCATCTTACCTGCATAATCCTGATACCCTGCACAGAATTTATAGCATTGGTGTGGAGGAAGAGGGAAAAATATATTTGAAGGGAGAACTGTTGGGAAGAGAAAGGAAGAAATGGTGGACCTGGGGAAGGGAGGCAGGCAGGCAGGGGGAGAGATGGGATGGGGTCAGTTGGGAAGAGAAAGGGAGAGAAGTTGGATCTTGGGATGGGAAGGAGGGAGAAATGTTAGGTCTGTGGATGGAAGGCAGAGATGCAGCATCTCTCTTTTTTTCTCCATTTCATTGTTCAGCATCAAAGGGGGAGGGAAGAAGAAAACAGAAAAGAGAGGGAGCAAAATGTTGGACCATGGAGATAGAGGAGGAGAGATGGACCCATGGGAGGGCAGGAGGGAAGAGAGCTGGGATAAGAAGATGCTAGGCAGGAGATGGAAAGAAAGGGACAGGGAGTTACAGCCTGACCAGTAGAGAGAGGGAGGGGGATTCTGAAAATGGTGAACCATGTGGATGAGGTCAAAAGGGAAATGACAAGATGAGTGAGAGAGCATTGAGTACAGTGGTAGAAATGTGGTAATGGGGAGTAGATAGAAGGAAATAGGAGGCTGGGAAAGGAGTGAGATGGGAAATGGGAGAGCTAGGGACTGAGAGAAGATGGAGAATTGAGAGGTAAGAATATAAGAAGTTGCCTCCGCTGAGGCAGACCAGAGGTCCATCTCCCCCAGCGGTCCGCTCCTGCGGCGGCCCATCAGGCCCATTGCCTGAGCAGTGGTCCCAGACTATCCCTAAACCTACCTCTACTCCTTTCTGTACCCCTCAATACCTTTATCCTCTAGGAACCTATCCAAACCTTCTTTGAAGCCTTGTAACGTGCTCTGGCCTATCACAGCCTCCGGAAGCGCAGTCCGTGTATCCACCACCCTCTGGGTGAAAAAGAACTTTCTGGCATTTGTTCTAAACCTGTCCCCTTTTAATTTCTCCAAGTGCCCCCTTGTACTTGTGGTTCCCCATAATCTGAAAAATCTGTCCCTGTCTACCCTTTCTATACCCTTCAGGATCTTGAAGGTTTCTATCATGTCTCCTCTAAGTCTCCGCTTTTCCAGGGAGAACAGCCCCAGCTTTTTCAGTCTGTCAATATATGAGAGGTTTTCCATATCCTTTATCAGTTTAGTTGCTCTTCTCTGGACTCCCTCAAGTACCGCCATGTCCTTCTTGAGGTACGGCGACCAGGACTGGACACAGTATTCCAGATGAGGGCGCACCATTGCACGATACAGTGGCAGGATGACCTCCTTCGTCCTGGTCGTGATACCCTTCTTAATGATACCCAACATTTTGTTTGCTTTTCTTGAGGCTGTGGCGCACTGTGCCGACGCCTTCAAGGTTGTGTCTACCATCACTCCCAGGTCTCTTTCAAGGTTACTTACCCCTAGCAGTGATCCCTCCATTTTGTAGCTGAACATCGGGTTCTTTTTCCCTACATGCATGACCTTGCATTTCCCTACTTTAAAGCTCATTTGCCACTTTTTGGCCCATTCTTCTAGTGTCATTAGGTCCCTTTGCAGATCTTCGCAGTCTTCCATGGTTTCTACCCTGCGGTAGAGTTTGGTGTCATCCGCAAATTTAATAACTTCGCAATTTGTTCCCGCCCCCAGGTCATTAATAAATATATTGAACAGGAGCGGTCCCAGCACTTTCCCCTGCGGAACTCCGCTCGTGACCCATTGCCAGTCTGAGTAATGGCCCTTTACTCCAACCCTCTGTTTCCTGCCTGCCAGCCAGTTTTTGATCCATCGGTGGACCTCCCCTTGCACTCCGTGTTTCCACAGCTTTTTAAGCAGCCTTTCGTGCGGTACCTTGTCGAAGGCTTTTTGAAAGTCAAGGTAAATGATGTCGATGGATTCCCCTTTATCCACCTGGCTGTTTACCCCCTCAAAGAAGTACAATAAGTTTGTGAGGCATGACCTACCCTTGCAGAAGCCGTGCTGACTCAACTTTAGCTGTCCATTGTTTTCTATGTGTTCACAGATGCTGTCCTTAATCAGTGCTTCCATCATCTTTCCCGGGACCGAGGTCAAGCTCACCGGCCTGTAGTTTCCCGGGTCCCCCTTTGAACCCTTCTTGAAGACGGGTGTAACATTTGCAATTTTCCAGTCATCCGGGATCTCTCCATTTTTTAAGGATAGGTTACATATTTGGTGAAGTCGCTCTGCTATTTCGTTCTTTAGTTCCTTGAGTACCCTTGGGTGAATGTCGTCCGGACCTGGCGATTTGTCACTCTTTAGTCTGTCTATCTGCCTGAGGACATCCTCTTGGCTTACCTCTAGTTGGGCCAGCTTTTCATCCCAATCCCCATTTACGATGTCCTCCGGTTCCGGAATATTGGATGTGTCCTCCCTCGTGAAGACTGATGTGAAGAACTTATTTAACCTATCAGCTATCTCTTTTTCCTCCTTTACCACTCCCTTTTTGTCTCCATCATCCAATGGCCCCACTTCCTCCCTTGCCGGTTGCTTCCCCTTAACATATCTGAAGAACGATTTGAAGTTTGTCGCTTCCCCCGCCAGTCTCTTCTCATGTTCTCTTTTAGCTTTCCTAACCACACGGTGACACTCCCTTTGGTGTTCTTTGTGCTCCTTTTGGTTGTCCTTTGTTTGGTCCTTTTTCCATTTTTTGAACGATGCTTTCTTGTCCCTTATCGCCTTTTTCACTGCAGTTGTTATCCACGCTGGGTTTTTTTGTTCAATTTTTTTTTGCACTCCTTCCTGAATCTGGGGATGTACAGGTTCTGTGCCTCATGCACCGTGCCCTTGAGTAGGGACCCGGCTTTTTCAACAGACTCCATCTTCCTTGCGTTGCCGTTGAGTTTCTTTCCCACCATTTTCCTCATGCCATCATAATTCCCTTTTTTGAAGTTGAGTGCTGTCGCTGTGGTTCTTTTCACCTTTGATGATCCAATTTCCAGCTTGCACTGGATCGTGTTGTGATCGCTGTTTCCTAGGGGTCCTAGCACCGCCACCTCCTTTGCAGGTCCCCCTAGCCCGTTGAGGATTAGGTCAAGAGTGGCATCTCCCCGTGTTGATTCCGTGACCAGCTGTTCCATGAAAAAGTCCCTCGTGGTTTCCAGGAATTTGGTCTCCCTCATGCAGTTTGAGTGTCCAATACTCCAGTCTATCCCAAGGTAGTTGAAATCCCCCATCACCATCACGCTTCCGCTTTTGTATAACTGCCTCAGCTCAGCCTCCAGGTCCTGGTCGAGTGCTTCCGGTTGTCCAGGTGGGCGATAGTACAGACCCAATTTTATGTCTGCTCCAGTTCCTCCAGGTAGCTTAACCCATAGTGATTCCAAGTCGTCCGCCCTTACTGTTGTTTCCATCCTGGTTGAAGGTATGGAGTCCTTTATATAAAGCGCTATTCCTCCACCCTTCTTGTGTGTTCTGTCTCTCCTGTAGAGTTTGTACCCTGGTATGGCCACATCCCATTTGTTGTCATCAGTCCACCACGTTTCTGTGACTCCGATTATGTCCAGGCCCTTTGTACTGGCTATGACTTCTAGTTCTCCCATTTTGGCTCTTAGGCTCCAAACATTAGTGTATAGGCAATTTAAGTCCTGGTTGTTTGCCTTCTTCGCTGGTTCTCCTCGGGGTTTGGCGCTCCTGCCAACCTCCTCATGGGTTGCCAGCCCCCGAGCATTATTGCGTTCATCCCCATCCTGCGGTGTGTCTGTGTCATCCTCAGCCCGCTTCCCCATGTTTGGATGACCCTCTGGCTCCTGTTGTTCTCTCTTAATCCTGCTTGCTAGGTTCATTTGTGCATTGGCTCCCTGCATTGCGTCCTTGTGTCCTTTTCCCAAAAGTTCTCTCTCAGTCCCGAGCCCTCTTTTACAAATTTCTGGTTCAGTATCCTTGTCCGATACTTTGGTCCGATGTGTCGAGGTCAGGTCGACTGTCGCCTTTCCCCTTCTCCTCAGTTTAAAGCCAAATCTATGCCGCTCTGGACGTTGCGTGCCAGCAACCTCGTCCCAGCCGTGCTCAGGTGCAGTCCGTCCCTTCTGTAGAGCTTGTTCTTCCTCCAAAAAGTTGTCCAGTTCCGTACAAAGTGGAAACCCTCCTCTTCGCACCATCTCCTCAGCCAACTGTTTATTGCTTGCAGCTCGGTCTGCCTCTTTGTATCTGCCCTCAGTACTGGCAGGATCTCTGAGAAGGCTATCCTCCTTGTCCTCAGCTTCAGTTTCCTCCCCAGGATCTTGAACTGCTCAGTTAGTATACTCCTGTTGTAGTTCCTCCTGCTGACGTCGTTGGTTCCAACGTGGACTATCACCGCTGTCTCCTCTGTCTCAACTCCGTCCAGGATTCTCTCTATTCTGTCAATGACGTCCTTCGTTCTCGCCCCCGGGAGACATGTCACTAGTCAGTCCTCTCTCCCTCCTGCTATGTGACTGTCCACTTCTCTCAGGATTGAGTCTCCCACTACAATTGCAGACTTCCCCTTCCTCAGTTGTCTCTCTGGTCTCAGGTCCGTGTCAGTGGCTCGATCCACTAATTTTTCCTCTGGGTTCTGTTGGGTCACTATCTAGCTGAACATTTATAAAGAAGAAGGGTGAGAAAGAAGGCAAGATTTGAGTGGACAGAGGCAAAAAAGAGAAAAAGTTAAGAAGGCTGAAAGGGAAAAATCAATACGTTGGAGACAGGCATAAGGAAAGAATGGAACAGTACTGAGAAGAGGAGAAAAACTGGACAGCAGACATTGGAAAGAGAATTAGTAGAAGATCGACAAAAAGTAGAAAGAGAAACTGGGACCAAAATGATGGAAAAACAAAACATCTAGACAATAAGGTAGAAAAAATTGTTTTATTATGAATTTACTAGTGTTTAAGCCCGTTACATTAACAGGTGCTAGAAAGCAGCCCCCTTTCCCTCTCCCCCTCCAGTTCCTCCCTAACTGTCTCTCCGTGGCCCCACTTCTGTCTTCCCCCCTAAGCAAAACGATCTGCCTCCCAGCACACCCCTTCCCCCAAAGCAGCCCCCTTTCCCTCTACCCCTCCAATTCCTCCCAGACAGTGTCTCCGTGGCCCCCCTTCTGTCTCCCCTCCCAAGCAAAGCTGTCTGCCTCCCAGCACATCCCTCCCCCAAAGCAGACCCCTTTCCCTCTACCCCTCAAATTCCTCCCTGTCTCTCCGTGGCCCTCCATTTTGTCTCCCCCCCCCCAAGCAAAGCTATCTACCTCCCAGCACACCCCTCCCCCAAAGCAGACCCCTTTCCCTCTGCCCCTTGGCCCCCCTTCTGTCTCCCCCCCAAGCAAAGCTGTCTGCCTCCAAGCACACCCCTCCCCCAAAGCAGGCCCCTTTCCCTCTCCCGCTCCAGTTCCTCCCTGTCTCTCCATGGCCCCCCTTCTGTCTTCCCCCCAAACAAAGCTGTCATGCCTCCAAGCACACCCCTCCCCCAAAGCAGGCCCCTTTCCCTCTCCAGTTCCTCCCTGTCTCTCCGTGGCCCCCCTTCTGTCTCCCCCCCAAGCAAAGCTGTCTGCCTCCAAGCACACCCCTCCCCCAAAGCAGGCCCCTTTCCCTCTCCCGCTCCAGTTCCTTCTTGTCTCTCTGTGGCCCCCCTTCTGTCTTCCCCCCCCTAAGCAAAACGATCTGCCTCCCAGCACACCCCTCCCCCAGAAGCAGCCCTCTTTCCCCTCCTGTGAGAATGTTTACCTGCATGGGCCACCTGCAGCACCCTCCAGCCATTCCTCTGAGCTGAAACTCCTTCACTCGCCTCCCGCCTACACTTTTTTGAAGATGCTCACCATCCCCGTGGTCTGGCCAGCTCCCCTAGTCCCTTGCCGCTGCCGCTGCCACCCCCTTCCCTTCCTGTGGTCGACAAACCTCTTGGCTCCAGCAGCTGCCGCAGCACTGTAAGCACGCTGCTTCGCGGCCTCTACTGCCCCGATTTGCTCTGCCGCATCTCTGATGATGTCATCAGGGACACGGAAGAGCAAATCAAGGCAGTAGAGGCCGCGAAGCAGCGTGTTTACAGTGCTGCAGCCGCTGCTGGAGCCAAGAGGTTTGTCGACCGTGGGAAGGGAAGGGGGTAGCGGCAGCAGCAAGGGACTAAGGGAGCCAGCCAAACCGCGAGAAGGGAAAATTGGGTGGGAGGCTCAACGGGGATTGGGGGGGGAGGGGCGAAGACTAACTGAAAAGAGCCCTAGGCACGCATGCGCACTCCTGCAATGCCACGGACCTACATCTCACAGATCAGGGAAAACAGAAGCACGCAGTTGAGTGCGCATGCGCAGCTAGAGTTTTATTATATAGGATTAACTGGAGCATGTTAGCTTTGGGATATGTGCATCACAATTATTTTTGTATTCAGTGGCGTAGTCATATACAGCTTATTTGGGGGAGGGAATGGAGCCCAAAATTAATGGTGGAGCACCAAAGCTTCTCCCTGCCTGAGTGCAATTTATAAATATTTGAGCTAGTAGAGATTCCCAAGCCCTGCCAACTGAAGACATCTTCCTCCAGTCTGGCAACTCAAAATCTCCAAGCTTTGCAGCCAAAGGCAATATCCTCAAGCTGCCCCTGCTTTCATGCATACATGAAAACCAAGGGGGGGGCAGGGAGGAGGCCCAAAAAAGCAGAAATATTTACCCTGATTAAACGATCCTCCACGTGCGCTGCTGACAGCTGATTCAGCATCCCCGCTCTGATGAGGCTCACCTCTGAAGAGGCTCACCATAGCTGTAATAGAAGTGAATGGGAGAACCAGGAACACGCATCCCTGCTCATCAGAGTGGGGATGTGGAAGCCTGTGGCTGCTCCCACTGTCAGCGGTGTACGTGGAGGATCACTCAGTCAGGGTAAGAATTACTGCTTTTTTGGGTTCCTCTCCACAGTGTCCCTTTAATGAAGGTTTATTATTAGATACGTACATCTTCTATATTAGTGACTGCAAATTTGGGACCTGCTCAGCCTTTTTTTTTTGCTCATCAGCTAGTGTTGGTGTTTGTGCGGCCCCAGAAAATTTTTTTGTCCAATGTGGCCCAGGGAAGTCAAAAGGTTGGACACCCCTACCCTACTCCTTCACCGTGAGCAGGGAGGGGTAACTTTCATAGCATTCCAGGTCGTGGGCCAACCCTCTTCCCCACTCCTGCTCCTTCACTGTAAGCAGGGAGGGTTAATTTGCATAGCATCAAATTTGCACCAACATATTTCCCCATCCCGACCCACCCGGCTATTTTTTCGTGTCACCCGGCTAGAAAAAATTTCTGGGGAGAACACTGGCATTTTCTCACCTGTTGGTGACGTAATCCTTGGAGCCCTGGTACAGACAGCTTAAAAAGTGTATTGCCACATTAAGATTTTAAAAAAGTTCATGACTGACCGCACCACACTTGCGAGAGTGCCTTCCTGCCTGACCTAGGCTTGCAACTCCTCAGTTTTTAGTTTTCCACGGAGCTAAGTTGTATTTTTTGAATGTCATTCAATTTTGCCTTGTTGCCTTCCCGCTCTCGTGTATTTTCTTTTCTTCCTTTTTTCTTTCTTTAAAAAAAATAATAAAGCGGGGATTATTTTTTTCCTCTTGCAGGCAGAGAGCTAGAGGAAGTGAAAGTGGTATGGATGAGGGTAGGAGAAGTGAGGGGGCACCTGCTGCTGTGACGTGGGTGAAGTTCAAGCAGGAAGAGACTGGATGATCGAATGAGAGGGAGAAAGTGTTGGATCTTTAGAGTGGAGAAGAGGATAAGAGAAAGGGAGAGGCAATGGGTTTAAAGAGTGAGTGGTGAGGTGTTAAGGGATTCAGTAACTTGGGGAGAGATTGGGGATCGTTAATACCAGTAGGAGGGGAAGTAAGGGAGTCATAACAATGGAAGGAGGAAGAGGAACAAGGAAGAAACTGTGGGCTAGTCTAGAGAGCAGAGTGTCACATGTCCATCTCAGTCATTGAGTTTGATTTGCCTGAGGTGCTCTTCCCATCGATGTCCCATCCATTGATGGGTTATAAGAAGTGTAGCAGGTGTCAACAGCCCATATCTCTCACCGACCCACATTGTTGGTGTCTGTAGTGCCTGAGCCTGGAACATCATGTTGAGTCCTGTGCATGTTGTTCATTGCTTCAGAATCATACTATCAAAAACCACAAATTAAAGCAGGAAAAGTTATTTGGCACCAGCATGAACGTTGATAAAACTTCCCAGCCATTAAAACCAACACTGGTGTCAGAGGACATCGCTCCCTCTGGTAAGCCTGTTAAGAAGCCACCAGCTTCCCGGTCCGTGTCGCAGGCCACTATGGCATCGAGTCCAATCATGTCGGCCAAGTGATAACCTCTCTTAAGACTCGCTTCTTTTCCATCGGAGTTACCTTCTCCGAGGCGAGCCGAGGCACCTTTGGTACCTGCAGAAAAGCTGACAGTACTGGTGCTGTCTTTTTGGGAAAAGCTGGATGCGTTTTTTCAATTTAGAATTTGGTGACATGTTTCACCTTATGACCTCTGCACTGACTGCTCTGGTACCGGCTCAGCCTGAGCATGACACTGTGAGGTCTGGCTCTTCGGTACCTAATCGAAGCACCTCTTAACACCGATCATCTCATCAATACTACACAGCATCTTCTTGTCATTCAAGTTCATCAAGGCATCGTCGATCATTGCCTTCTCATTCCAGCAAATGTTCTTCCAAGAGGAAACAACATTCTCTTGCAGATGCTTCCCAATGTCACAGGTCTCTAACACTGATCCCATGTAAGAAACATCACTCTTCTCATCATGCTTCTAAACATACCTAGTCTTCCACACTGACTTCGTCCAAAAAGAAGCATCCTCCTGACCATGCTTCTAAACATTCACAGTCCCCAACTTCAGCTTCGACTTCATCATCTGATGGGTATCGGTGCAAACAATTCATCTTCACAACCGTATGGAGAAGTCCGCATCTTCAGTTTGATTCAGATGCTGACTTCTCCATTTCCTCTACTGAGGTTTGTGACACGTCTGAGGAAAAATCTCCATGCCGGTCTCCTCCTAGAGTGAAATCTCCCACTGAGAGACTTTCTGCCATGAAATTTATTAGACAATTGGGTAAATATCTCTCTGTCAAACTTGAGGCTGATTCTGCATATAGTGCTGAATTTTTAGAGATGCTACATTATAATCAGCCTCCTAAAGAGCTCTTAAAACTCCCATTGCATGGAATCCTTAAAGAGACTCTTCATAAGAACTGGGAGATCCTTCTCACTATACCTGCGGCTCCCAGAAAGTTGGACTCTCTTTACAAAATCGTCTGTATTCCAGGTTTTGACAAGCAACAGCTTCAGCACCAATCATTAGTGGTGGAATCTACTTTAAAGAAGTCTAATCCATCCAGAGTTTAAACCAGAATTCCCTGTTGGCAAACTGGGTCATTAATTACAATTTCTATTTTTCCTGTTACATGAAACATCTTCTAAAGAAATTTCCTTTTTTTAAGAAATATCTTCTTACTAAACACTCTCACTCTCTAAACAATCTCACTCTCACTCAACTATGGAAGTATATGGTCCTATCTGCTTACGATACTTTTGAATTTCCAGTTTCTGCCATGTCTGTAACCATGAGATGCTTAGCCTGGTTTCAAGTGGCAAATATGGATACTAATTAGAGAATGACATGATAGCAATTACCCGCGGCAACCCACCAAAACGGTGGGGGGGGGTAGTGCTCACTGTGGGCATGGGGACAAGGCCATACCCCTGTTTTCGTGATTGTACCACGATGTTTTCCAATTCACGAAATAAATCCATACAAGAGGAGCTATGCCCCACGAGTAGTGTGGCAATTGAAGCTGTGAATGAGCGTATGAATGGGAATGTGAATATTGGACATGATAAGTGTGGACATTGTTCTGTTTGTGACAGTATGGAGGTGTGTTCTTCCTTTGTGAATCCAGCAGACCATAAAGTGCATTTTTTTACATCATTCTTCTGACTGTGCCAGCAGTGGAGTTGTGTATATTATTAGATGCCCTTGCCAGCAACTTTATGTGGGCCAGACTTCGAGAGCATTGAAGACATGCCTCATTGAACATCGCTCGTGCGCGAGGACGAGTTGAGGCACCTATGGTACAGCATTGCATTGACTGTAATCATGTTTTTGAAGATTTGCGCTGTTGGGTTTTGGAGAGAGTATTGCCCTCAGCACGGGGTGGTGATTTCAAACAACTTCTATTGAAAAGGGAACAACGCTGGATATTTTCCTTACAAACCTTTGCTCCTATGGGTTTGAATAGTGGGGTGGATTGGAAAGCCTGGTTTTGAAAGTTTATTATGAGATCAGTGGATTTGAATAAGTTTGACATCATCACGTCTTGGCGTGATGACGTCGGGAGTTGCTTATAAGTGAGAACGCCGAGGGGCCATTTTTATGACAGGAGTGGAAGCGGGTGTATGATCGCTGTGGGTAAAGCTATCGTCTCCTTGATTGATTTCTAATGTTTTTTGGAAATTTTCTACAAGTTGTCTTTTATATTTTGCCGCAAATCCCTGAAGAAGCATTTTTTGCGAAACAGGGCCCTGTTGGATGTTTTGGAAGAATGTTTAGCTTGGATGATCGGTAGCTTTTCTTCCATGGAGCAGTTTCTCCTGCTTTCCTAACCCCAGGACTACACTTGAATACCATTATTCAGATAAGTGACTTCTATTCAGTATATTGTTCAATGTAAGAGACTATTTTTGAAAATAATTGTTCAATGTAAGAGACTATTTTTTGAAAGTAAGAAGAAAATTTGAAAACTATAAGAAAAATTAAGAATAGAATTTCACACGGAGTTTGGGAGTTTTTTGACCGAGGATGTGTCTGCTAGGATTAAATTCTGTTTAAAACTAGCTTGTCTATATGGGAAGCCTTTAGAGCCCCTATTAGACACTGAGGTCTTTTCTCCCTTTTTTGGAAAGAAAGGTGATTTTTTTGTCCTATGTTTTTGGAGGGTGCAGTTTTTTGTGATTTATTTTGGGCATCCTTTTCTTGAATATTTTTGATTTTTTTGTGTTTAATATAGTAACATAGTAAATGACGGCAGATAAAGACCTGAACGGTCCGTCCAGTCTGCCCATAAGTTATACCAAATACATGATTAGATTAACTAGACTCTTCCTTGGGGGCGGGGCAGGGCATGGGTGGGGCATGGGCAGGGATAGGGGGCCAAGTGTACTTGTGTGCCTAGGGGCCCTCAAAGAATTAATCCTGCTCTGCCTCATCCTTGCCCTGCAGATCCTGCAATTGTGTGGCTTTAATAAGATCTTTAACATATAATGCTACTCCCCCTCCTTTTCTTCTTACCGTGTCTCTCCTGAACAGATTATAGCCCAGTATAACTACATCCCAGTCATGGGTCTCCGTGATCACCACTATATCCAACTCATCTTCAATCACAGCTTCTAGATCCAGAATCCTGTTTTCCATACTTCAAACATTAGTATATACTGCTTTCCAGACAATGCCCCCTTTTCCCATCCGTGAAGAGCAGCGGTCTCAAACTCAAACCCTTTGCAGGGCCACATTTTGGATTTGTAGGTACTTGGAGGGCCACAGAAAAAATAATTAATGTCATATTAAAGAAATGACAACTTTGCATGATTTAAAACTCATTATAGTTTATAAATCTTTCCTTAATTGCTTCTGATAATTTCAGCTATACACAACTGAAAGCAGTGCAACATGCAGAAAGTGAAGTTTAGAGAGTTTTTCACTTTCTGCATGTTGCACTGCTTTCAGCTGTGTATAGCTGAAATTATCAGAAGCAATTAAGGAAAGATTTATAAACTATAAAGAGTTTTTAAATCATGCAAAATTGTGATTTAGATTCTAAAGTATCAACTGCGCAAGAGACAAGATTTTGGTGTAGTCCTCTAGGCTTTTTTGTAGAGGGGAGAATCAATATCTGACTTGTGCCTGGAAAACTTGTGCCTTAAGTGTCCGATGGTTGCATCTGCAACCGCCTTCAGCTCTCACCTCCTCCAGTACCGGGACACAACCACCATCTTACATCAAGCAGTCACCGCAAGGAGAGGTGCCAAATTTTGCAAGAGTTCACGAGATTACGTACACATGCACAATTTGCACTGCCTCCAATGGTTACCTTACGTTCTGGAACGTTGCCCGCCTCAATGCTGTAACTTCACACAAGCGCTTTCCTGTGTCTGTACGTGATTGTCCTCTCCACTCTACCTCACAATTGCATACAGATGCAGGAAAGTGCTTGCGTGAGGTTACAGCAGTGAGGCAGACAATGTTCCAGAACAATGGTAACATACTGAAGTCCTCAAAATAGTACCTGGCAGGCCGCATGTGGCCCTCGTGCCGCGAGTTTGAGACCATTGGTGTGGAGGTATACAGTGGTTTACTTACCTGAGGGCTTATACTCACCCATTACTTCTGGTTTAAAGCCCTCTTCAGTAGATTAGCCAGCCTGCTGCCGAAGACACTTCTTCCCTTCTTTGATAGATGCATACCATCCCTGCTTAGTAGCCCTTAGAAAATCATCACATTGTCCAGGAAGCCAAAACTCTCTCCGACACCATCCACATAGCCACACATTCATCTCCGAGAAGTAAGCTTCTCTACCCTGGACTTTACTCTAGACAGGGAGGATGGACAAGAATACCACTTGCATACCTGACTGCTTCATCTTCTCTCCCAGAAATACAGTTACTTTTGATACATTTACAGGGGTACCTGGTATACTCATTAGTGCCAACATGGATGAGCAGCATCAGATAATAGTCTTGAAGAGGCTTGATGAGTCTCGGCAAATTCTCCATAACATCTTGGATTTCAGCACCAGGCAGACAGAGTACCTCCTGGGACATCATGTCTGGTTTGCATATGGACGTTCTGTACCCCTCAGAAGGTAATTGCCAACCACCACCACCTTACATCTCCTAGTGGTCACGGATCCAGCAATTTTGGGGATTTCAAGCTTTGGTCCTGGGATGCTCTCATCTCCTCCTCTTCCAGGGTAGTATACCGGTTCTTCAGTTCCAGGGCAGGTGGAGTCACAGTACTAATCTTGCAGGGTTCCATAATCTGAGTCCAGCTGTCTTCACTCAGCACAGCCAGGGCCGGCGTTAGGGGAGGGCAAACAGGGAAGCTGCCCTGGGCACCACAGCTCCTGGGGGTCCCACAGTCTGGGCATCTCTTCCCCTCATCAGGCCATCTTCCTCCCTTCCCATCACCTTCGCAGGTGCTTTTCAGAATCAAAGTTTTCTCTCTGAGGGATGCATCTCTCTCTCGTTCATGATCTCCATTATGTCTCTTCTCCATTCCCTTCTTCAATTTCCTGCATCTTTTTTCCAGGATCCCTTGATGTCCAGCATGTCTGTTCTTCCTATGCACTTGTTGATCTCATAAATATCCGCCCTGCCTTCCCCCCATTATCCACAGCATCTCTCTTCTCCCTCTGCCTCTCCATGTTGTACAGTATGTCTGCCTTTCTCCCTTGCTAGTTTATAAATTCAAAATCCAACTTATTCCCTCTCTCTCTCTCTTAACCATTCCCTCCACCCCTCTTCCCACACCCCCAGCCAGGGCAGGATTAATTTGTCAAGGCCCTCTGCCCCACCCCATGTACTTACCCATTTTCTTATTTACTTCTTTATTTCCACTTTATTTCTTTTTTACTTTTATTTTAAAATTCAAAACAAATAACAAAGATTACCATACCAGTACCAGTGTAGAGTTTTTCTTCTATGCAACCTCCAAACATCTCTGAATAAATCCCCCCTTCCTTCATAAAGGAAGAGATCTTCAGCTGGCAGTGCTTTGGGAAGCCCACCAATTTATATTTTGCATTTGAGTAGGAGGCATGGGACATGGCAGGAAGAAAATTTAGTGCCCGCTATTTTATTAGACTAATACATTTCTCAATTGGCATTCATAGGTTAAAACCTCTTTCTTCAGGTCAGTAAACTATACAGTATCCCTGTCCTGTCCTGAGGAAAGGAGTTATGGTCTGTGAATTAGTAAAAAATGTAATAAAATTAGTCCAATAAACAGGGTCACCTTATTTCCATAAACAAATAAAACAAATAGAAATTTATTTCTGCCTTTGTTGTCTGGTTTCTGTTTTCCTCATCTTCTCATCATTCCCTTCCTTCCATCCACTGTCTGCCCTATCTTTGCCTCTTCCATATGGCATCTGCTTTCTTTCTATGCCTCTTCAAGAAACTGTCTGCCTCCCCCCCCTCCTCATTGGTCTGGCACCCATCTTCTCCCCTCCACTCTCCCCATGGTCTGGCATCTCTGTCTTCTTCCCTTCCATCTCTCCCACCCTCCCCCATGTGGTTTTTAGCATTTCTCTCCTCCTTCCCTCCCCCCCACCTTGGTATCTCTCTCTTCTCCCTTTCCTTTTCTGCTCTTCCTTCTCAATTTGTTTTCTACCTTTTATCTACTTACTTTCCAGTCCTCAATTTCCCTTTTATTGTGTTTACCAACAACTTGCCACTTCTTTCCCTCACCCCTTCCAGTATCTCACTAACTCTAATCTCTTTCCCCAATCCAGCATGCGCCCTTTTTTTTTCTTTATCCCCTCCTTCCATACAGTATATGCTTTCTCTCTCCTCTCCAATTCCTTCCAGAGTCTGCTCCCCTCTCTCTCCTCTCCACTTCCATCCAGCCTCTGTTCCCCTCTTGCTCCCCTCCACTTCCTTCCATTGTCTGTTCCCTCTCTCTCCACTTTCAGCGTCTGCTCCCCTTTCTCTCCTCCCCACTTCCCTTCAGTGTCTGTTCCCCTCTCTCCCTTCCCCATATCCATCCAGTGACTGTTCTACCTTCTATCTCCAATTCTTTTCAGCGTATGCTCACCTCTCTCTCCCCTCCTCACTTCTCTTCAGCTCCACTCAAACTCTTCCCCTCATCAGGCCATCTTTCTCCCTTCCCGTCACCTTGGCAAGCGCTTTTCAGAATCAAAGTTCTCTCTCTCAGAGGGGTCCGGACACGTCAGCCATTATCACAAGTTGCTCATGGCTGCCCCAAAGCTTTTCCTCTGATGCAATTTCCTGTTTCCGCCTGGGCGACTTATGTCAGAGGAGAAGCTTTGGAGTAGCCGCACGCGACTTGTGAGAATGGCTGCAGCATCTAGGCCCCTCAGAGAGAGAAAACTGATCCTGAAAAGCACCCACAAAGGTGATGGAAAGGGAGGGAGATTGCTTGATGAAGGGAAGAGATGCCCTCACTGAGTGCCCCCCTGGAGCTGAGCGGCACTGGGCAGCTTTCATGAATGCCCTCCCCTAATACCAGTCCTAGCTGTGCTGAAGAAAGACAGCTGGATTCGGATTAAAGAACCCTCACATATTCAGCAAGATTCTAGCAAGTCCTATGCTTTTCATGGTGAAAGAGTGCAGGGAATAGATGTTTCCTCACTAATAGGTTGTGAAAGATACAGAATCCAGGTGTAAACAACCCTTTTTGAGGTCAGAATTGCAGGATCCTGGCATATCTTGTGCTTCTGATAGGGAAAGAGTGTATGGAATGGATGTTTTCCTGCCTTATAGGTGGTTAAGGGTGCTGAAATCAGATAGATACAGCCCTTTCTTGGGTCAGAATTGCAGGATCCTGACAGATCCTGATAGATCCTGGATATCCTGCAAATCCTGGCATATCCTGTGCTTTTGATAGAGAAAGAGTATATGGAATGAATGTTTTCTGCCTTATAGGTGGTTGAGGGTGCTGAAATCAGATAGATGCAGCTCTTCCTAGAGTCAGAATTGCAGGATCCTGGTACATCGTGACACATCCTGGCATATCCTGTGCTTTTGATAGGGAAAGAGTGTATGGAATGGATGTTCCCTGCCTTATAGGTGGTTGAGGGTTCTGAAACCAGATAGTTGCTGCCCTTCCTGGGGTCTGAATTGCAATATCCTGGTACGGAATATTGTGCACCTTGCCCTAGCCCTCTATGTTTAAGAGGGCAGTCTGCTCTTACTCCCAGCATGTTCTGTCAACCAATTTTGGATACGATTCTTGCCCTTAACCTGTTTAAACACATACTAGCACAAAGATCAAATCTCATATCTAACTGCTAGTTTTTTACTTAACAGTAGGTTTACTTTGTTTTATTTAACTATAGAATCATACTTAATGGTTGATAGACAACTTGCTGATAGATAGCTTGCCCTAACTTATTTAAACACATATTAGTACCAAGAACAATTCTCAACACCCACTCACACATCTTCTCAAAACTCACTCATAAATCCTACTTACAGACATAGGCACTCCAAAAAGACAGGTAACACCAATAGAACAAAAAACACCAGAACTAACACCCCTATCCACACACACAAAAAAATGGCAACACTCACAACCAAACTCTATATAGTCCTACTACTGCTCCCCATTCTCTTAGACAAATGGAAAACTGTCGGATATCACACTCACTCCATACCCATCCTCACAACAACACACAGAATGCTTCAATCCACTAGAAAACTGCAAACCCCCAGAACACTGATAACATGTTCATCATCCAATCTTGAAAACATTCATGCAACCTGGAGAAAAAGACCACCATCAAAAACCAAGGCCAACTCTCAAAAACCTCAATCTACATACAGAACTATTACCAATACTCACACCACACAATCTCCCACTAAATTCAAATCAACTGCTTGCGCATATCTGAATATATGATCAATCAGCCCAAAGACAGAACTAATTAAAGACTGGCTGATCAAAGATAATTTAGGTTGCCTCTTCCTAACCGAAACCTGGCTCACTTCAGACTCAGATCCTCGCATTACTGAATTTTGCCCAAACGGTTACAAACTAGAGCTAGTTTACAGAGTAAACAGAAGAGGTGGAGGTCTAGCAATCATTGTAAAAAATAACCTCAATATTAAAGTCCTTACCAAGCACTCCACCCCTCACCTAGACCTTCTTGCTTGCCAACTCTCGGACAAGTCTCTCACAGGAACTCTGAACTGCCTTCTATGCTATGTCACTCCAGGAAAATGGAACACTTCTAAACAAGAACTAGAAGAATTTATCTTCCAGAATTCCTTATCTTCCACACACAACCTGATCCTAGGAGACATCAACCTCCACTTAGAAGACCACACCTCCAATCAAGTAGCAGACATTCTTTCATTCCTCAACACCCTATCTTACCAATTACTCAATCCTGAACCCACACATGAAAAGGGTCATCAACTTGACATTGCCGCTTACACATCTCCCAACCTCAACACACAAAACATCCACATCACCAACGGCTCTTGGAATCCAACCTTATGGTCCGACCACTACAAGTACACCTTCACCATCAATTGGATGTATAATAAAATCAAACCTATTCCAAACACAACCAGCTTCAAATCCAGACAGAAAATCGAACCCATTACTTTCTGGGACACAGTAGACCCATTACTAGACTTAAATAACCACAAGGAGTTCATAAACACATGGCGTTACATTAGTGAAACCACTTTGAACAAACTAGCACTACTAAAAACAAAAAACAAAATAAGCAGACCTTCAGACAAATGGTATGACACTGAACTCATACAACTAAAGAGGCAATGCAGACAACTAGAAAGATCATGGAAAAAACAGAAACAAGACCACATTAAAACAGAATGGAGATCCCAAATCAAACAATATAAAATCAAACTGAAGGAAAAACGTAAAGACTATTACTCCAAACTCATTGGCACTGAAAAACTAGACACCAAAAAACTTTTCAGCATTGTAAAAAACCTCACAGATACCAAACCCTTCCTCGCCACCCAAGGAACCCAGACTCCAACAGCTTCACAATTATCGGACTACTTCAAAAATAAAATCACCACAATCAGATCTACATTCAACAATTCCCAAAATATCATTGAAGAGATACCAATAAAACCCACAAATGATGAAGCCATCTCAGCAGATAGGACCTGGACCAACTTCCCAACGACACAATGGTCAGACCTGGACCTGCTGTACAAAAAATACAGCAAATCCTCCTGTGATTTGAACAACTGTCCTCCTTACCTATTAGCAACAGCATCTACCAAATTCATTACTTGTCTCACGCTATGGTTGCAAACCACTCTCAAGGAAGGCCAATTCCCTCCGGAACTTGGAGAAATAATAATCACCCCCATACTAAAAGATCCCAAAGGCCCAATAGACAACCCAACAAATTATAGACCAATTGCTTCTATCCCACTATACATCAAAATCATCGAGGGTCTAGTTGCACAATATCTATCCAATTACCTTGAAGACCACAACATTCTACATCCATCTCAATCTGGTTTCAGAGCCAATCACAGCACAGAAACATTACTGGTATCTTTACTTGATATAGCCCGACAGCACCTCAGCAAAGGAAACAAGTTACTAATCATCCAACTCGACCTTTCAGCAGCATTTGACTTAGTAGATCATCTAATACTTCTTCAGACACTAGATGCCATAGGAATAACTGGTAAAGTTCACAACTGGTTCCAAGGCTTCCTTCAAACAAGATCATATAGAGTTAAGTCAAAAGATATTTTATCTGACCCCTGGACAAACCCCTGCGGAGTACCACAAGGATCCCCACTATCGCCCATACTATTCAACCTCTTCATAGCTTCCTTAGGCACTGCCCTAGACGCCCTAAATATAACTTCTTTCAGTTACGCAGATGACATAACCATCATTCTCCCATTTGACATACAAGACCCCAGCTCCAATGAACGCCTGATAACAACACTGGAAACTGTAGAAAAATGGATGAAGAACCATAAACTGAAACTGAATGCAGAGAAAACCAAATTCCTACTACTAGAGAAGGAACAAAAGCAATCTTTAACAGAACTGGAAGTAAATACAATCAAATATCCCATACAGAGCACTCTAAAAATTCTAGGAATACAATTAGATAGACGCTGCACTATGCAGACACAGATACACAAAGTCATACAGAAGGCATTCTTCACCATGCGAAACCTAAGAAAAATAAGAAATTTCTTTACCAAAGAACACTACAAGATCATTGTACAATCCCTCACACTTAGTAACTTGGATTACTGCAACAGCCTCTACCTAACATGTCCTAACAATATGATAAAACAACTACAGACAGTTCAGAACACTGCCATCAGACTCATCTACTGTCTCAGCAAATTTGACCACATCACTCCCGCCTATATAGACTCTCACTGGCTTCCGATAAAAGCAAGAACTCAATTCAAGTTCTATTGTCTGCTGTTTAAGATAACCCATGGAACTGCCCCCTGTTACCTAAACAACCGCCTAAACCGCTACCTCTCATCCAGATCAAGAAGAACTCAAAACCTATTCACCTTCCCACCTAATAATGGAACCCGTCTTAAGAAACTATACGACAGCCTTCTAGCGACACAGGCAGCAAAATTGACCCCACAATCACCAAACTAATAATCAATACAACAGACATCAAAGTATTTCGAAAAGAAATCAAACATTTCTATTCAGAAAACACGTCATTACCAACTAATATTCTCCCTTTATGCACAAGCTCTCCCTCTATAGAATAACACATTAATCAATTCTTAGAACCTTTCCTATCATACATACTCTGATTCCTATATAAACATTTTCCACACTATCCAATAAACTTCTTATGACATTATTAGGTAACTTCCAATCTGTAAACCGTATATACTGATATTCTCCACTATATTCTCTTATCACTTGATTCCCTGATATGTAATTTTCATAATTGAATCCTCTACCACACCATGTAATGTACATGAATCACTGTTATGTAATTTATCTAGATAATCTTTATTACGCAATTCTTTTGGTAATGTCCAAATCTCCTATAATTTGTATTCCGCCTTGAACAATATATAATGTATTCAAAATTAATTTTCCTATGAACTGTTTTCCTACCTTCTTCTACTCTATGTTTATAACCTAACTAATTTATTTTTCTCAAGTACTTTAGCAAGAATGTGAGCCTTTGGGACAGTCAGGGAACTCTAAGTACTCTCTCTTCATCTTAATTAATCTTACTTATTGCATTTCTTCTGTTTCTACTGTAAACCGCTTAGAACTTCACGGTACAGCGGTATATAAGAAATAAAATTATTATTATTATTTAAAGGAGGCCAGGTGGCACTGCTAGAGCCAGAATGAGAGGGCTGGGGTGTACTCAGGTAGGGTTACCAGATTACCCATTTGGAAATCCGGACCCCCTAGATCCACCCAATTCCACCCATTCCTGTCCCATCATGTCCCAATCCCGCCGCCAATCCTACCCTAACCCTGCCCACACTGCTTGCCGGGTTTTCAAAAGCCATCCGGATCTCCAGACGTTCTCAAAAGGAGAGCATTTCTGGGGAAACCTGGATGTCTCATAACCCTACAGGCAGGTATCTCTCAAAGCTACACAAAAAGCAAAACTGTGTTGCAGCTGGTGTAACTGCAGGCAGAAACACTTCTTTTACAGGATGTCTGAAGTTAATTTACATTCTGGGTTAAAGTTGAAAAACTCATGTCCAAGAAACATGGGGAGAGGACAATAATCTATAGTGCACCTTGGATTCATGTTAATTTTGAACCCAAGCATTTTCTGGTAGACGACAGATTCCACCTTTTCAACAGTGTCACACTTTAGTCCATCCAGAAGGTGTTGATCTTCTCCTGCTGCAGGTTTAGAAATATTAATGGAAGGAGGAGGAGCTACATCCTGCTGCACTGTTTAAAAGACAGTAACATTAACTTGCTTAGGAGAGCGTATGGTTAAATCTACAGCCTCAGCACGCTGAGGTTGTGGGTACAAACCCAGGCTGCTCCTTGTGACCCTGGGATAGTCTCTTAACCCCCCCCCCCCCATTGCCCCAGGTACATTAGATTGATTGTGAGCCCCACCAGGACATGCAGGAAAAAATGCTTGAGTACCTGAATAAATTCATGTAAACCAGGGGTGCCCACACTTTTTTGGCTTGCAAGCTACTTTTAAAATGACCAAGTCAAAATGATCTACCAACAATAACATTTTTTTAAAAACACAAAACACACTGTACACAGAGAAAATGTTACTTATCATTTGAATTCGGATTTTTTTTTCAGAGGTCAAGGCAGATGACTTTAAAATATGCAATGTCACCTCAAAAATAGACAAATATACCCCCTCTCCTTTTACTAAACTGCAATAGCGTTTTTTAGCACAGGGAGCTGCACTGAATGCCTTGCGCTGCTCTCGATGCTCATAGGCTCCCTACGCTAAAAACTGCTATTATGGTTTAGTAATAAGGGGGCCACAGTGCAAAATATAGGCAGCAGATATAAATTCTCAAAACGGACACATTTTGATCACTAAATTGAAAATAAAATCATTTTTCCTACCTTTTTTGTCTGGTGATTTCATGAGCCTCTGGTTGCACTTCCTTCTTCTGTAAAGCCAATATTTCTTTCTTTCTTTCTCTCTCTCCCTGCCTGCATACCTTTCTTTCTCTCTTCCCCTGCCCTTCTCTTTATTTCTGCCTTTCTTTCTCTGTCCCCCTGCCATCGTGCCAATTTCTCACTTCCCCGATTCTTTTCCTATCCCCACCCCCAAACCACCAACGCGATTTCTCCATGCTGCTTCCACGAGCCAGGCCTGGCGTTGCCTTTGCGATCTTTTTCTCCCTACTGCTTCTCCAAGCCAGGCCTGGTGTGTACAAGTGCCGGGCCCACAAGATTTCACCTCTGATGTCAATTCTAACGTTGGGGAGGATGTTCCAGGCCAGTCAGGCAGCGATTGGCTAGCCCAGAACTTCTTCTCCATCGTCAGAATTGACGTCAGAGGTGAAGTCTTGTGAGTCCGGCGCTTGTACACACCAGGCCTGGCTTGGAGAAGCAGCAGGGAGAAAAAGGTCACAAAGGCAATGCAATCGACTCGCGTTGCCTTTGCGATCTACTGGTCGATTACGATCGACCATTTGGGCACCCCTGATGTAAACCATTCAGAGCTCCCCTGGGTGAACAGTATAAAAAATTTAATAAATCTGAATTATTAGTTTCAATAAGGTTGACCAGATTACTGAAATTCTAAATCCAAAGTATTGCTGTTCTTTTTTTTTTTTCCTCTGTGTGATAAGTTATAGCCCAGTGGTCTCAAACTCAAACCCTTTGCGGGGCCACATTTTGGATTTGTAGGTACTTGGAGGGCCGCAGAAAAAAATAGTTAATGTCTTATTAAAGAAATGACAATTTTGCATGAGGTTAAACTCTTTATAGTTTATAAAACTTTCCTTTAACAGTTTTACCTTATGCAAAATTGTCATTTCTTTAATAAGACATTAACTATTTTTTCTGCAGCACTCACATTTAAAGTTTAATGTCTTTTCTTTCTCAAAACTGGCACATTTCTATTACTAAATTGAAAATAAAATCATTTTCCTACCTTTGTTTGGTAATTTCATCAGTCTCTGGTTGCACTTTATTATTCTGACTGTGCATCCAATATTTCTCTTCTTTCAGCCTCCCGTATGCTTCCTCTCCTCCAGACCTCATTCCCTCCCCCAACTTTTTCTTTCTTTCTCTGTCTGTCTTTCTCTGATTCCTTGTCCCATTTTTTGCTTTGTTTCTGGCTCCTTGAGCCCCCCCCCCCTTCTTTCTTTTTTCCTTCCTGCCCTCCCCCATGCCACCGCCGCCGGGGAATAGGCTGCTGCTGCTATCGCCACCATTGGGAACAGGCCGAGATCTCCACGGGGCCAACTCTCCCCGCCCGACGTCAATTCTAACGTCGGAAAGGACGTTCCGGGCAGCCAGGCAGCGATTGGCTAGCCAGAACGTCCTCTCGACGTCAGAATTGAGGTCGGGCGGCGAGAGAAGCAGGGAGATCAAAGACACGGTGCCGGCCTGTCCCCGATGGCAGCGGTGATAAGGGAAGGGAAGCAGACGATCCGCGAGCCGCACTCTAGGAAGAACAATGGACCGCCCCCCCTTGGTACGCCACTGGAGCAGCAGCTTGTCTGGCCGGCTCATTCCATTCAAAGTCGCGGGTGGCGGCTTCTTGCGAGATCCGCGCCTGCGTCTGAAGCCTCTCTGATGTTGTGATGTCAGAGAGGCTTCCGATGCAGGAGTGAATAGCGCAAGGAGCCGCCAACTCGCGGCTTTGAACGGAACGAACCGGCTAGACCCGCTGCTGCTCCAGTCCAGACCGCGGGCCGCAAAAAAAACTTGGAGAGCCACATGTGGCCCGCGTGTTTGAGAACGCTGTTATAGCCTATTTTTTACTGCCCCTCTGGCTGTCATTCTGCAGGGAGTCCCTACGCTGACGTCTTCTTCTCTGCCGGTCCGCCCACACAGGAAGAGATGAAAATGTCATAACGGGCGGGACCGGCAGAGAAGGAGAAGACGGAGTTGTAAGCCTATTTTTATTCCCGTCTGGTTGTCATTGTAAACTAAAGAGAGTCCCCGCGTTGACGTCTTCTTCTCTGCCGGTCCACCCACACGGGAAGAGAAGAGCGTGTCATAAGGGGCGGGACCGGCAGAGAAGGAGAAGACGGTGTTGTAGGGGACTCCAGTAAATGCATAGCAGCAGCTGTGGCAATCAAAAAAAGAGGAGGTCTGCTGTTAAGGTGGACCAGGGTCCTGGAGACTCCTGCAATTTTACCAGGATCTCAATACAAGTCTATGAGGATCCTGGAGATCCTGGTTTTACCCAGACCCGATTCTCTGGTCCTATCATACGAGACCTGACCCATTTACAGCAAGTTAAGCCATGTTTAAGCTAACGAAAAAAATCCAGAAAACACCACAAGATAATTTCCCTTTTAACAAATAGTAATACTGTACCATTAAATAAGCCTAACTTATTTTCGCGCCCTTTTTTGAAACTGGGCCTTAGCTCTGCTTTACGCATGCGTCACAGCACTAAACCCTTTAAATTTCGCCCTCGAGCTCAGTTCCGGTTTCCACGCTAGAGCCAGCAGAGGGTAAGTGTTTCGCTATGTTCCATTGGTTTTGACTTCGTTTTAAAATCTTCCCTTTACTGAATAGCATTTACGTTGCAATTTTCTGGACCTTTGTTGGAAACTTGTGCGGTTATCTAAGTACCACGGAAATTTAATTTATTCTGTAGTATGGTTCAAGAAGCCAGCGCGCCTACAATTCGGCGCAAGACAGAAGCGCAAGGGGGAAAAAGTAATTTGTAAAGAGCTCAGACGGTGGGTTTGTGGTAGCAACCCCCCTCTCCCCCCCCCCCCCCCCACACACACACTTTATTGATTAGTGTTCGCAAAACGGAACTTTTTCTGATTTTTTTCGGGAAAAGTTCCATTTTCTCTATAATGAGGGAGGTTTCACCCCCCCCCCCCCACACACACACACACACACCCACTCCCGCAACGGCAGCCACCCCAAACCCCCAGTCGGAGCTCTTTAAAAATTATTTTTCCCCCGCCGCTTTTGTCTTGCGTCGAATTGTCGGCGTGCGATTTAAATCGGCCCCCGATTCGGTGACCAACCCTCCTCCTTGTGCCTTCAGATCTCCTAAAGCAGGACGGCAGCGCTGCTTTTGCTGGCTGTCCACTGCCGCTGTGGCTCCTGCTTTAAAGGGCAATGGGGAGGGTCAGTCGGGAAGTGCTGCAGCGTCCTCTGGCTTTCCCCCTGGCCTCACGCTCTTAAGTAAATTACCAGTAGGTGGTCACATGACATACCAGTGATCTTTACTTTGGACACTTGCTTCTATTTTTTGCTTTAACGTTATTTTTTCACTGCATGCGGCTCACTAACTTCTAATTTGTTTCCCGCCAGTGCAGCGTCTTTGTTTTACATTACTGGACCTGACGGACCTAAACCCGTACGGCCTTAAAAATCTGAGGTCCGTGTCGGTCCGGTGTCCGTGCCGCTTGTAGTTTCTGTCGCTGACAGACCTCGATGAGATTTTAGCGCTGACGGATCCGTCTCAGCATAGGGAGGGAAAAGTGTTAGGATCCGTCAGCGCTAAAATCTCTTCGAGGTCTGTCAGAGCCAGAGACTCGTGCTGGAGTATGGAGACTTCTTTTCCATAACGCACGTCCAAAACCTATGTCCCCGCTCTCTTGGCTTCTGCTCTGTGCTCCAGCACTAATCTTTGCCTCTGACAGACCTCGAAGAGATTTTTAGCGCTGGCGGATCCTAACACTTTTCCCTCCCTATGCTGAGACGGATCCGTCAGCACTCAAATCTCAATCAAGGTCTGTCAGCGACAGAAACTACAAGCGCCACGGACACGGACCGACACGGACCTCAGATTTTTAAGGCCGTACGGGTTTAGATCCGCCAGGTCCGTGAGGTCCGCGTTTTACCCCTTCCCCTTTCACTGTCTTCTTTACACCTCGCCAGCATTGTGCCATATTATATGCTTCATGTATTTGTTTCATTCCTTTTTGATTACGTCTTCTCTCGTTCAGTTTCATTTATTCCCTGCCGTTTACATTCTCTGAAAACTGATTTTTGAGTCCTACCACTGCAAACTACCAGCAGCCACCTGCTTCTCGCTTTGCGTTTTTATTCACTTATAGCACTTCTTAGCCTTCAGTTTGCATGGTGTGTGGAGGTTTTTAATTCAGTCCCTTATGCTGGTGTTTTATTGCGTTGTCCACATTTTATCAGGTCATTTAATATAATTAATTTCACTTTTGTTGTTAATCCACGTTTTTTCCATTACCTTTTAATGTATCCAATCTATTTCTTAATTGGTCTCTTAATTGCTGGTAATTACTTTTGAACGGACCATTATTGCTTGCTTTTGTGCTCCCTCCTAGTCCTTGTTAAACTCATGTAGAACTTATTCATTAAATTTATGTCTTAAATTATGTTTTGAATAATGCCATGGACTGAGATTTTTTTCATTCATATGCTTTTTACTTTTACATATATATTCTTTAGTATGTTTTTATTCTGCCATGATATATATTTCTGTTTAAGCCCATTAGAGCAGCACCCTTTCCCTGCTTCCCCTGTCCAGCAGTAGCCCTTCTCCCTTCCTTGTACCTCCCTCTGTCCAGAAATAGCCCTTCCTTCCTTTTACCTCCCCCATCCAGCAGCACCTCTTCCCTGCTTCCCCTTTCCAGCAGCACCCTCTCCCTGCTCTCTGTGTCCAGCAGTAGCACTTCTCCCTTCCTTTTACCTCCCCCATCCAGCAGCACCTCTTCCCTGCTTCCCCTTTCCAGCAGCACCCTCTCCCTGCTCTCTGTGTCCAGCAGTAGCACTTCTCCCTTCCTTTTACCTCCCCCTCTCCAGCAGCACCCCTTCCCTGCTCCCCTGTCCAGCAGTAGCCCCCTTCCCTTCCTTTTACCTCCCCCTGTCCAGCAGCACCCTTTCCATGCCCCCTGTCCAGCAGTAGCCTTCCCTTCCTTTTACCTCCCCTGCCCAGAAGTAGCCCTTCTTCCTTCCTTTTACCTCCCCCTGTCTAGCAGCACCCCCTCTCTGCTCTCCCTGTCCAGCAGCACGCTCTCCCTGCCAAGCAGTAGCCCTTCTCCCTTCCTTTTACCACCCTCTTTGCAGCAGCACTCATTCCCTGGTTCCCCTGTCCAGCAGTAGCCCTTCTCTCTTCCTTTTGCCTCCCCTTTTCCAGCAGCACCCCTTCCCTGCTCCCCCTGTCCAGTTTCATCAGGCAGTCTGTGGGCTTTTGCTAGGACGTCCCGTCTCACATTATCAAAGTGGGCCGGCCTAGCAAAGGTCCCATGGCTGCTTGATGAAACAGATGCTGCTGCCGCTGCTGGTCCAGCTTAAGCAGAAGGCAAGAAGTCAGCGGCATCAGACATCGGAGCAGAAGATCAGCTGAGGCAGGCACAGGTGATTGGCAGCAGGGGAATTATTGTACTGTTCATGTGGAGCATGGACGCACAGATTTTAAAGTGTGCATGCGTGCTAAGGGTTTTATTATAGCGGATGATTAATATCTACGTTTTGATTTTGGTTTCTTTATCACTCTTGTATTCACCTGTAATAACTGAGCTCGATGGATCTCGGGTCTGACCCAGTGGAGGCATTGCTTATGTTTATAAGCTTTTATTGTGCGTTTAATTATGCCATGCTTCTATTCATGTTATGCTTTAAATGCCATGTGTTTTTTTCCTTTTGTTTGATTTTATACATACTTTCTTTGAACATTCTTCAAATTACACTGTTTTTATTCACAATATGTTTTCATTCACGTCATGTTCTGATTATTTGATGCTTTATATCACAGGTGTCAAACTCAAGGGCTGAATCTGGCCCACCTGGCCGTTTTATGAGGCCCACAGAGTGATGCGGCATTTTCATTACCACCCCTGGTGTTATCTTCTGGCTGCTCCCTCCTCCTCACTGCTGCAGTGCACAAAGCCACGGGCGGCGGCTCCTACGCCTGAACCGGAAGCCTTCTCTCTGACGTCGCATCAGAAGAAAGGCTTCTGGATGAGATGTGGGACATGCAAGGAGCCGCTGCCCGTGGCTTTGTGCACACTGCGGTAGTGAGGTGGAGGGAGCCGGCAAGAAGATAATGTAAGGTTTGTTAGTGGCCCCCACAATGTATGGTTGGTGGGGGTCACTTGAAAGGTGCCCTTCAGTGTTCTCCCCAGAAATTTTTTCCAGCCGGGTGGCATGAAAAAGTAGCCGGGTGGGGCGGGACAGGGAAATTTGGTGGTGGGGAAAATTAAGGGCTCCTTTTACTAAGCTGCAATAACGATTTTAGCGCGTGCAGAATTGCCACGCTACATGGCTAGAACTAACCGTCTAGTATGTGCGGCAATTCTACGCAAGCTAAGCGCGCGGTAAAACCGCTATCGCAGCTTAGTAAAAGGAGCCCTAAATGTGTACTATTTATATTAGTTAATTATTATTAGTTATTTTCCAATGCTTTCTTAAGGTTTGACACTTGTTCCATAATATATATATTAAATTTAAGAAGTATCCAATTCTAGAATAATTAGATATTTGCCCTCTTTCAAATGGTACAGAGCAGCGTCTCTCAAACTTTTTTAACTCCGGCACACTAAATGGAGCAAATGTTTTTTGTGGCACACTAAATGCAGCAAATGTTTTTTCATGGCTGGAAAAAATTTCTGGGGAGAACACCGATGCCCTTACTTTCAAGGTCCAATCACATCAAAGAATGATGCTTATCTGGGCAATTGTATAATAAAAAGAATGGATAAGATAACATGAGAAGTGAAATTTTCATGAATCAGAGGGATACATACCCTGTAGGTCCTAAAAGCAGGCTTGTGGATTAGATATAAACTATGAAGGCAGTGGCATAACTAGCATATGTGACATCTGAGGCACATCATTTTATGACACCCCCCCCCCCCATCTGTATGAAAAATATGATTTTTAGTAACAATCCACACATCACACAAGAGTGTGCCTAGGAAAAGGCAGCATCTTACATATTGCAGTGAGCAGTACATCAATATACCCATTGTAAAACTAAACAAACCAGACTAGTACAGATCAATCCTACACAGTCAATCCTAACTGAAAACCATAGAAACATAGAAAGATGACGGCAGAAAAGGGCTATAGCCCATCAAGTCTGCCCACTCTACTGACCCACCCCATTAAGTCTAAATGCCAATGTCCTAGTTCCCTATCTCGATCCCACGTGGATGTCCCATTTATTCTTAAAGTCAATCACGCCGGTGGCCTTGATCACCTGCACTGGAAGCTTGTTCCAGTGATCCACCACTCTTTCTGTGAAGAAATACTTCCTGGTATCACCATGTTTTTCGAACACACCTTCGCCTAGTATGGAATATGTAATCACAAACTAACCCCTCTCCCTTTTACAAAACTGTAATGTGGTTTTTAGCTATGGTGGTAACAGTTCAGACTCTCATAGAATTCTGAGCAATTACCACCATGGCCAGTGCTAAAAAAACACTCTACAGTTTTGTAAAAGGGGGGATAAAATAGAAAAATGTAGACAAAGGTTAAATTGAACTACCAAGAAGCTGGACTCTGTATACAATGCAACACCACAGAAACAGCGATGCATCTCCCCTAAAGCAAAAAAATAAATAAATATAATTTTTTTCTACATTGTCTTCTCTGGTTTCTGCTTTCCTCATAGTCTTGACACTCTCTTCCTTTCATCCACTGTCTACCCTCTCTCTGCCCCTTCTATATGGCATCTTCTCTCCTTGTATTCCCCTTCCATCTCTCCCTACACCCCTATTATTCTGGCATCCATCTTCTTCCCTTCCCTCCTTCAATGGTCTGGCATCTCTCTCCTCTTCTTCCCTTCCCTCTCCCACACCCCCATGGTCTGGCATTTCACTCTCTCCTCTCCCTTCCCCCCACTTCCATCAGCATCTGCCCCCTTTCTTTCCCTCCAACCCAATTCCATCCAGTATCCTCCCCCTTATGTCTCTCTCTCCTTTCCCTGCATACCAATTCCATCAGCATCTGCCCCCTTTCTCTCCCTCCACCACCCTTCCTTACTACCCTGACCTCCTTTTTCTCCCTCCACCACCCTTCTATACTCCTCTCTCCCTCCAAACCAGCAAGGTCCCATGATGACTGCTTTTGTTGCCTCTGCCTCTGGAAGATGTAAGTGACGTTGGAGGGGGTGGGCCGGCAGACACAGGGAATTGCAGCAAGGTTTCGCAATTCCGGAGGCAGAGGCGGCAAATGCAGTCATCGTGGGACCTTCCTACACTTCAGTGCGGCTGCTGACTCTGCTTCAGAATAAGTACGGCAGCCTTGCTGAGGTGCAGGTGCCACTTAGAGCAGCTTGGAAGGTTCTGGATCCAGCCGGCTGTGTATCCCCCCTAGGGCTAGCACCCGGGGCAGTCTGCCACTGTATGAGGGGACAAAAAATAATAGAAAGAATGGATAACTTGACCAATTTAGACATGTCATACAATTATAACCACAAAAATACGTCATAAAATGTAATTCTAAACTCAAGACTCCAGACGAAGAGCATACTATAGAAAGGAAACCAGAAAAGACCAAACCCATAGTACTAAGATCCAAATGCTGAAATCAGACATATCCATTACGAAGAGACGTGTGAATCACTGCTAATTATAACGAGTGAGTCTTTAAAATATGAGACGGTAACGGATAGCCAGACCTGGTGAACAGAAGTGACAAATACTGGAGCCAAAACCAGAGCACCATGATGAAACTTGAATATGGATACCTTGCATTTCTTGGCGTTGAAGCCCAGCTGTCAGGTAGATAAGAACATAAGAACATAACATAAGAAATGCCATCTCCGGATCAGACCTTCGGTCCATCAAGTCCGGCCATCCGCACACGCGGAGGCCCTGCCAGGTGTACACCTGTCGTAATTTATAGTCCACCATATCCTTACATGCCTCTCTTAAGGAGATATGCATCTAGTTTGCTCTTGAAGCCTAGGACGGTCGATTCCGCAATAATCTCATCTGGGAGGGCATTCCAGGTGTCAACCACTCTCTGAGTGAAGCAGAACTTCCTGACATTAGTCCTGAACCTGTCCCCCCTTAGCTTCATTACATGTCCTCTAGTCCGTGTCAAATTGGACAATGTAAATAATCTTCTCTGCTCTATTTTGTCGATTCCTTTCAGTATTTTGAAGGTCTCGATCATATCCCCACGCAGTCTCCTTTTCTCAAGGGAGAATAATCCTAGTGTTATAAGTCTGTCCTCGTATTCCAGTTTCTCCATACCCTTCACCAGTTTTGTTGCTCGTCTCTGCACCCTCTCCAGCAGTTTTATATCCTTCTTTAGGTAGGGAGACCAATGTTGGACGCAGTATTCCAAGTGTGGTCCAAGATGACCAACGTTCCAACAAAAACAGATCCTGCGTCATACTATCGTGTAAATCGGAGCCGCTTACTATGTTACATAGTTTGGCGGCGTCGGCGAATAGTGTTATTTTACCTTGAAGCACCTGAGTCAGGTCCCCTATGAATAAGTTGAAAAGGAGCGGTACTCCACTTGTCACTTCTGACGTTTTAGAGAGGGTACCGTTAACCACCACCCTCTGAAGTCTACCACTAGCTATTTTTTGGGCTTGCGAGCTACTTTTAAAATGACCAAGTCAAAATGATCTACTAACAATAAATTTTTTTTAAAAAAAACCACAAAGCACACTGTACGCAGAGAAAATGTTAATCATTCCTATTCCGGGGTTTTCTCAAAGAGGTCAAAGCAGATGACTCTCTGCACTGTCACCTCACTAACAATCATACAAAAATATACAAATATACCCCCTCCCTTTTTACTAAACCACGACAGCAGTTTGTGTTGGCCTTTGCAGGACCCAGAATGGATTGACAAGGGTGCAAACGTGATGGTGGCAGTCAGGTGTTGGCCTTGGCAGGACCCAGAAGCAGAGTCCCCCCCAGCAGAATGTCAGTCAGGTGCTGTCTCTGAAGCCATGAGATATAGAAAAAGACGAGGACCCAGAATGGGTTGACAGGGGTGCAAACCTGATGGTGGCAGTCATGTGTTGGCCTCTGCAGGACCCAGAATGGGTTAACAAGGGTGCAAACATGATGGTGGCAGTCAGGTGTTGGCCTTTGCAGGACCCAGAAGCAGAGTCCCCCCCAGCAGGAATGTCAGTCACAGATGTTGGTTAACTTCCCTGCCAATATCTTTCTCACTCTCTCCCACTACTGTTGATTAACTGCCCGGCCAACTTTAGCTCTCAGACCCACAGATGTTGGTTAAATGCGCTGCCAATATCTTTCTCACTCTCACCCACTACTGTTGGTTAACTGCCCTGCCAACTTTAGCTCTCACTCCCACAGATGTTGGTTAACTGCCCTGCCAATATCTTTCTCACTCTCTCCTACTACTGTTGGTTAACTGCCCTGCCAACTTTAGCTCTCAGACCCACAAATGTTGGTTAACTGCCCTGCCAACTTTAGCTCTCACTCCCACAGATGTTGGTTGACTGCCCTGCCAATATCTTTCTCACTCTCTCCCACTACTGTTGGTTAACTGCCCTGCCAATATCTTTCTCACTCTCTCCCACAAATGTTGGTTAACTGCCCTGCCAACTTTAGCTCTCAGACCCACAAATGTTGGTTAACTGCCCTGCCAACTTTAGCTCTCACTCCCACAGATGTTGGTTGACTGCCCTGCCAATATCTTTCTCACTCTCTCCCACTACTGTTGGATTAACTGCCCTACCAACTTTAGCTCTCTGACCCACAGATGTTGGTTAACTGCCCTGTCAATATCTTTCTCACTCTCTCCCACTACTGTTGGATTAACTGCCCTGCCAACTTTAGCTCTCAGACCCACAGATATTGGTTAACTGCCCTGCCAACATTAGCTCTCACTCCCACAGATGCTGGTTAACTCTCCTACCAATATCTTTCTCACTCTCTCCCACTACTGTTGGATTAACTGCCCTGCCAACTTTAGCTCTCAGACCCACAGATGTTGGTTAACTGCCCTGCCAATATCTTTCTCACTCTCTCCCAATACTGTTGGTTAACTGCCCTGCCAATATCTTTCTCACTCTCTCCCACTACTGTTGGATTAACTGCCCTGCCAACTTTAGCTCTCAGACCCACAGATGTTGGTTAACTGCCCTGCCAATATCTTTCTCACTCTCTCCCACTACTGTTGGTTAACTGCCCTGCCAATATCTTTCTCACTCTCTCCCACTACTGTTGGTTAACTGCCCTGCCAACTTTAGCTCTCACTCCCACAGATGTTGGTTAACTGCCCTGCCAATATCTTTCTCACTCTCTCCCACTACTGTTGGTTAACTGCCCTGCCAATATATTTCTCACCCTCTCCCACTACTGTTGGTTAACTGCCCTGCCAATATCTTTCTCACTCTCTCCCACTACTGTTGGTTAACTGCCCTGCCAATATCTTTCTCACTCTCTCCCACTACTGTTGGTTAACTGCCCTGCCAACTTTAGCTCTCAGACCCACAGATATTGGTTAACTGCCCTGCCAACATTAGCTCTCACTCCCACAGATGCTGGTTAACTCTCCTACCAATATCTTTCTCACTCTCTCCCACTACTGTTGGATTAACTGCCCTGCCAACTTTAGCTCTCAGACCCACAGATGTTGGTTAACTGCCCTGCCAATATCTTTCTCACTCTCTCCCAATACTGTTGGTTAACTGCCCTGCCAATATCTTTCTCACTCTCTCCCACTACTGTTGGATTAACTGCCCTGCCAACTTTAGCTCTCAGACCCACAGATGTTGGTTAACTGCCCTGCCAATATCTTTCTCACTCTCTCCCACTACTGTTGGTTAACTGCCCTGCCAATATCTTTCTCACTCTCTCCCACTACTGTTGGTTAACTGCCCTGCCAACTTTAGCTCTCACTCCCACAGATGTTGGTTAACTGCCCTGCCAATATCTTTCTCACTCTCTCCCACTACTGTTGGTTAACTGCCCTGCCAATATCTTTCTCACCCTCTCCCACTACTGTTGGTTAACTGCCCTGCCAATATCTTTCTCACTCTCTCCCACTACTGTTGGTTAACTGCCCTGCCAATATCTTTCTCACTCTCTCCCACTACTGTTGGTTAACTGCCCTGCCAATATCTTTCTCACTCTCTCCCACTACTGTTGGTTAACTGCCCTGCCAATATCTTTCTCACTCTCTCCCACTACTGTTGGTTAACTGCCCTGCCAACTTTAGCTCTCAGACCCACAGATGTTGGTTAACTGCCCTGCCAACTTTAGCTCTCACTCCCACAGATGATGGTTAACTGCCCTGCCAATATCTTTCTCATTCTCCCACTACTGTTGGTTAACTGCCCTGCCAATATCTTTCTCACTCTCTCCCACTACTGTTGGTTAACTGCCCTGCCAATATCTTTCTCACTCTCTCCCACTACTGTTGATTAACTGCCCTGCCAACTTTAGCTCTCAGACCCACAGATGTTGGTTAACTGCCCTGCCAATATCTTTCTCACTCTCTCCCACTACTGTTGGTTAACTGCCCTGCCAATATCTTTCTCACTCTCTCCCACTACTGTTGGTTAACTGCCCTGCCAATATCTTTCTCACTCTCTCCCACTACTGTTGGTTAAGTGCCCTGTCAATATGTTTCTCACTCTCTCCCACTACTGTTGGTTAGCTGCCCTGCCAACTTTAGCTCTCAGACCCACAGATGTTGGTTAACTGCCCTGCCAATATCTTTCTCACTCTCTCCCACTACTGTTGGTTAACTGCCCTGCCAATATCTTTCTCACTCTCTCCCACTACTGTTGGTTAACTGCCCTGCCAATATCTTTCTCACTCTCTCCCCCTACTGTTGGTTAACTGACCTGCCAATATCTTTCTCACTCTCTCCCACTACTGTTGGTTAACTGCCCTGCCAATATCTTTCTCACTCTCTCCCACTACTGTTGGTTAACTGCCCTGCCAACTTTAGCTCTCAGACCCACAGATGTTGGTTAACTGCCCTGCCAATATCTTTCTCACTCTCTCCCACTACTGTTGGTTAACTGACTTGCCAATATCTTTCTCACTCTCTCCCACTACTGTTGGTTAACTGCCCTGCCAACTTTAGCTCTCAGACCCACAGATGTTGGTTAACTGCCCTGCCAATATCTTTCTCACTCTCTCCCACTACTGTTGATTAACTGCCCTGCCAACTTTAGCTCTCAGACCCACAGATGTTGGCTAACTGACCTGCCAATATCTTTCTCACTCTCTCCCACTACTGTTGGTTAACTGCCCTGCCAATATCTTTCTCACTCTCTCCCACTACTGTTGATTAACTGCCCTGCCAACTTTAGCTCTCAGAACCACAGATGTTGGTTAACTGCCCTGCCAATATCTTTCTCACTCTCTCCCACTACTGTTGATTAACTGCCCTGCCAACTTTAGCTCTCAGAACCACAGATGTTGGTTAACTGCCCTGCCAATATCTTTCTCACTCTCTCCCACTACTGTTGATTAACTGCCCTGCCAACTTTAGCTCTCACTCCCACAGATGTTGGTTAACTGCCCTGCCAATATCTTTCTCACTCTCTCCCACTACTGTTGATTAACTGCCCTGCCAATATCTTTCTCACTCTCTCCCACTACTGTTGGTTAACTGCCCTGCCAACTTTAGCTCTCAGACCCACAGATGTTGGTTAACTGCCCTGCCAATATCTTTCTCACTCTCTCCCACTATTGTTGGTTAACTGCCCTGCCAATATCTTTCTCACTCTCTCCCACTACTGTTGGTTAACTGCCCTGCCAACTTTAGCTCTCAGACCCACAAATGTTGGTTAACTGCCCTGCCGACTTTAGCTCTCACTCCCACAGATGTTGGTTGACTGCCCTGCCAATATCTTTCTCACTCTCTCCCACTACTGTTGGATTAACTGCCCTACCGACTTTAGCTCTCTGACCCACAGATGTTGGTTAACTGCCCTGTCAATATCTTTCTCACTCTCTCCCACTACTGTTGGATTAACTGCCCTGCCAACTTTAGCTCTCAGACCCACAGATATTGGTTAACTGCCCTGCCAACAATAGCTCTCACTCCCACAGATGCTGGTTAACTCTCCTACCAATATCTTTCTCACTCTCTCCCACTACTGTTGGATTAACTGCCCTGCCAACTTTAGCTCTCAGACCCACAGATGTTGGTTAACTGCCCTGCCAATATCTTTCTCACTCTCTCCCACTACTGTTGGTTAACTGCCCTGCCAATATCTTTCTCACTCTCTCCCACTACTGTTGATTAACTGCCCTGCCAACTTTAGCTCTCACTCCCACAGATGTTGGTTAACTGCCCTGCCAATATCTTTCTCACTCTCTCCCACTACTGTTGGTTAACTGCCCTGCCAATATCTTTCTCACTCTCTCCCACTATTGTTGGTTAACTGCCCTGCCAATATCTTTCTCACTCTCTCCCACTATTGTTGGTTAACTGCCCTGCCAATATCTTTCTCACTCTCTCCCACTACTGTTGGTTAACTGCCCTGCCAACTTTAGCTCTCAGACCCACAGATGTTGGTTAACTGCCCTGCCAACTTTAGCTCTCAGACCCACAGATGTTGGTTAACTGCCCTGACAATATCTTTCTCACTCTCTCCCACTACTGTTGGTTAACTGCCCTGCCAACTTTAGCTCTCAGACCCACAGATGTTGGTTAACTGCCCTGACAATATCTTTCTCACTCTCTCCCACTACTGTTGGTTAACTGCCCTGCCAATATCTTTCTCACTCTCTCCCACTACTGTTGGTTAACTGCCCTGCCAATATCTTTCTCACTCTCTCCCACTACTGTTGGTTAACTGCCCTGCCAATATCTTTCTTACTCTCTCCCACTACTGTTGGTTAACTGCCCTGCCAATATCTTTCTCACTCTCTCCCACTACTGTTGGTTAACTGCACTGCCAACTTTAGCTCTCACTCCCACAGATGTTGGTTAACTGCCCTGCCAATATCTTTCTCACTCTCTCCCACTACTGTTGGTTAACTGACCTGCCAACTTTAGCTCTCTCCCACTGCCCTGCCAATATCTTTCTCACTCCCACAGATGTTGGTTAACTGCCCTGCCAATATCTTTCTCACTCTCTCCCACTACTGTTGGTTAACTGCCCTGCCAATATCTTTCTCACTCTCTCCCACTACTGTTGGTTAACTGCCCTGCCAATATCTTTCTCACTCTCTCCCACTACTGTTGGTTAACTGCCCTGCCAATATCTTTCTCACTCTCTCCCACTACTGTTGGTTAACTGCCCTGCCAACTTTAGCTCTCAGACCCACAGATGTTGGTTAACTGCCCTGCCAATATCTTTCTCACTCTCTCCCACTACTGTTGATTAACTGCCCTGCCAACTTTAGCTCTCAGACCCACAGATGTTGGTTAACTGACCTGCCAATATCTTTCTCACTCTCTCCCACTACTGTTGGTTAACTGCCCTGCCAATATCTTTCTCACTCTCTCCCACTACTGTTGATTAACTGCCCTGCCAACTTTAGCTCTCAGAACCACAGATGTTGGTTAACTGCCCTGCCAATATCTTTCTCACTCTCTCCCACTACTGTTGATTAACTGCCCTGCCAACTTTAGCTCTCAGACCCACAGATGTTGGTTAACTTCCCTGCCAATATCTTTCTCATTCTCCCACTACTGTAGAATTAACTGCCCTGCCAACTTTAGCTCTCACTCCCACAGATGTTGGTTAACTGCCCTGCCAATATCTTTCTCACTCTCTCCCACTACTGTTGATTAACTGCCCTGCCAATATCTTTCTCACTCTCTCCCACTACTGTTGGTTAACTGCCCTGCCAACTTTAGCTCTCAGACCCACAGATGTTGGTTAACTGCCCTGCCAATATCTTTCTCACTCTCTCCCACTATTGTTGGTTAACTGCCCTGCCAATATCTTTCTCACTCTCTCCCACTACTGTTGGTTAACTGCCCTGCCAATATCTTTCTAACTCTCTCCCACTACTGTTGATTAACTGCCCTGCCAACTTTAGCTCTCAGACCCACAGATGTTGGTTAACTGCCCTGCCAATATCTTTCTCACTCTCTCCCACTACTGTTGGTTAACTGCCCTGCCAATATCTTTCTCACTCTCTCCCACTACTGTTGGTTAACTGCCCTGCCAATATCTTTCTCACTCTCTCCCACTACTGTTGGTTAAGTGCCCTGTCAATATCTTTCTCACTCTCTCCCACTACTGTTGGTTAGCTGCCCTGCCAACTTTAGCTCTCAGACCCACAGATGTTGGTTAACTGCCCTGCCAATATCTTTCTCACTCTCTCCCACTACTGTTGGTTAACTGCCCTGCCAATATCTTTCTCACTCTCTCCCACTACTGTTGGTTAACTGCCCTGCCAATATCTTTCTCACTCTCTCCCCCTACTGTTGGTTAACTGACCTGCCAATATCATTCTCACTCTCTCCCACTACTGTTGGTTAACTGCCCTGCCAATATCTTTCTCACTCTCTCCCACTACTGTTGGTTAACTGCCCTGCCAACTTTAGCTCTCAGACCCACAGATGTTGGTTAACTGCCCTGCCAATATCTTTCTCACTCTCTCCCACTACTGTTGGTTAACTGACTTGCCAATATCTTTCTCACTCTCTCCCACTACTGTTGGTTAACTGCCCTGCCAACTTTAGCTCTCAGACCCACAGATGTTGGTTAACTGCCCTGCCAATATCTTTCTCACTCTCTCCCACTACTGTTGATTAACTGCCCTGCCAACTTTAGCTCTCAGACCCACAGATGTTGGTTAACTGACCTGCCAATATCTTTCTCACTCTCTCCCACTACTGTTGGTTAACTGCCCTGCCAATATCTTTCTCACTCTCTCCCACTACTGTTGATTAACTGCCCTGCCAACTTTAGCTCTCAGAACCACAGATGTTGGTTAACTGCCCTGCCAATATCTTTCTCACTCTCTCCCACTACTGTTGATTAACTGCCCTGCCAACTTTAGCTCTCAGACCCACAGATGTTGGTTAACTGCCCTGCCAATATCTTTCTCATTCTCCCACTACTGTAGAATTAACTGCCCTGCCAACTTTAGCTCTCACTCCCACAGATGTTGGTTAACTGCCCTGCCAATATCTTTCTCACTCTCTCCCACTACTGTTGATTAACTGCCCTGCCAATATCTTTCTCACTCTCTCCCACTACTGTTGGTTAACTGCCCTGCCAACTTTAGCTCTCAGACCCACAGATGTTGGTTAACTGCCCTGCCAATATCTTTCTCACTCTCTCCCACTATTGTTGGTTAACTGCCCTGCCAATATCTTTCTCACTCTCTCCCACTACTGTTGGTTAACTGCCCTGCCAACTTTAGCTCTCAGACCCACAAATGTTGGTTAACTGCCCTGCCGACTTTAGCTCTCACTCCCACAGATGTTGGTTGACTGCCCTGCCAATATCTTTCTCACTCTCTCCCACTACTGTTGGATTAACTGCCCTACCGACTTTAGCTCTCTGACCCACAGATGTTGGTTAACTGCCCTGTCAATATCTTTCTCACTCTCTCCCACTACTGTTGGATTAACTGCCCTGCCAACTTTAGCTCTCAGACCCACAGATATTGGTTAACTGCCCTGCCAACAATAGCGCTCACTCCCACAGATGCTGGTTAACTCTCCTACCAATATCTTTCTCACTCTCTCCCACTACTGTTGGATTAACTGCCCTGCCAACTTTAGCTCTCAGACCCACAGATGTTGGTTAACTGCCCTGCCAATATCTTTCTCACTCTCTCCCACTACTGTTGGTTAACTGCCCTGCCAATATCTTTCTCACTCTCTCCCACTACTGTTGATTAACTGCCCTGCCAACTTTAGCTCTCACTCCCACAGATGTTGGTTAACTGCCCTGCCAATATCTTTCTCACTCTCTCCCACTACTGTTGGTTAACTGTCCTGCCAATATCTTTCTCACTCTCTCCCACTATTGTTGGTTAACTGCCCTGCCAATATCTTTCTCACTCTCTCCCACTATTGTTGGTTAACTGCCCTGCCAATATCTTTCTCACTCTCTCCCACTACTGTTGGTTAACTGCCCTGCCAACTTTAGCTCTCAGACCCACAGATGTTGGTTAACTGCCCTGCCAACTTTAGCTCTCAGACCCACAGATGTTGGTTAACTGCCCTGACAATATCTTTCTCACTCTCTCCCACTACTGTTGGTTAACTGCCCTGCCAATATCTTTCTCACTCTCTCCCACTACTGTTGGTTAACTGCCCTGCCAATATCTTTCTCACTCTCTCCCACTACTGTTGGTTAACTGCCCTGCCAATATCTTTCTTACTCTCTCCCACTACTGTTGGTTAACTGCCCTGCCAATATCTTTCTTACTCTCTCCCACTACTGTTGGTTAACTGCCCTGCCAATATCTTTCTCACTCTCTCCCACTACTGTTGGTTAACTGCACTGCCAACTTTAGCTCTCACTCCCACAGATGTTGGTTAACTGCCCTGCCAATATCTTTCTCACTCTCTCCCACTACTGTTGGTTAACTGACCTGCCAACTTTAGCTCTCTCCCACTGCCCTGCCAATATCTTTCTCACTCCCACAGATGTTGGTTAACTGCCCTGCCAATATCTTTCTCACTCTCTCCCACTACTGTTGGTTAACTGCCCTGCCAATATCTTTCTCACTCTCTCCCACTACTGTTGGTTAACTGCCCTGCCAATATCTTTCTCACTCTCTCCCACTACTGTTGGTTAACTGCCCTGCCAATATCTTTCTCACTCTCTCCCACTACTGTTGGTTAACTGCCCTGCCAATATCTTTCTCACTCTCTCCCACTACTGTTGGTTAACTGCCCTGCCAATATCTTTCTCACTCTCTCCCACTACTGTTGGTTAACTGACTTGCCAATATCTTTCTCACTCTCTCCCACTACTGTTGGTTAACTGCCCTGCCAACTTTAGCTCTCAGACCCACAGATGTTGGTTAACTGCCCTGCCAATATCTTTCTCACTCTCTCCCACTACTGTTGATTAACTGCCCTGCGAACTTTAGCTCTCAGACCCACAGATGTTGGTTAACTGACCTGCCAATATCTTTCTCACTCTCTCCCACTACTGTTGGTTAACTGACCTGCCAATATCTTTCTCACTCTCTCCCACTACTGTTGGTTAACTGCCCTGCCAATATCTTTCTCACTCTCTCCCACTACTGTTGGTTAACTGACCTGCCAATATCTTTCTCACTCTCTCCCACTACTGTTGGTTAACTGCCCTGCCAATATCTTTCTCACTCTCTCCCACTACTGTTGATTAACTGCCCTGCCAACTTTAGCTCTCAGAACCACAGATGTTGGTTAACTGCCCTGCCAATATCTTTCTCATTCTCCCACTACTGTAGAATTAACTGCCCTGCCAACTTTAGCTCTCACTCCCACAGATGTTGGTTAACTGCCCTGCCAATATCTTTCTCACTCTCTCCCACTACTGTTGATTAACTGCCCTGCCAATATCTTTCTCACTCTCTCCCACTACTGTTGGTTAACTGCCCTGCCAACTTTAGCTCTCAGACCCACAGATGTTGGTTAACTGCCCTGCCAATATCTTTCTCACTCTCTCCCACTATTGTTGGTTAACTGCCCTGCCAATATCTTTCTCACTCTCTCCCACTACTGTTGGTTAACTGCCCTGCCAACTTTAGCTCTCAGACCCACTACTGTTGGATTAACTGCCCTACCGACTTTAGCTCTCTGACCCACAGATGTTGGTTAACTGCCCTGTCAATATCTTTCTCACTCTCTCCCACTACTGTTGGATTAACTGCCCTGCCAACTTTAGCTCTCAGACCCACAGATATTGGTTAACTGCCCTGCCAACATTAGCTCTCACTCCCACAGATGCTGGTTAACTCTCCTACCAATATCTTTCTCACTCTCTCCCACTACTGTTGGATTAACTGCCCTGCCAACTTTAGCTCTCAGACCCACAGATGTTGGTTAACTGCCCTGCCAATATCTTTCTCACTCTCTCCCACTACTGTTGGTTAACTGCCCTGCCAATATCTTTCTCACTCTCTCCCACTACTGTTGGATTAACTGCCCTGCCAACTTTAGCTCTCAGACCCACAGATGTTGGTTAACTGCCCTGCCAATATCTTTCTCACTCTCTCCCACTACTGTTGGTTAACTGCCCTGCCAATATCTTTCTCACTCTCTCCCACTACTGTTGGTTAACTGCCCTGCCAACTTTAGCTCTCACTCCCACAGATGTTGGTTAACTGCCCTGCCAATATCTTTCTCACTCTCTCCCACTACTGTTGGTTAACTGCCCTGCCAATATATTTCTCACCCTCTCCCACTACTGTTGGTTAACTGCCCTGCCAATATCTTTCTCACTCTCTCCCACTACTGTTGGTTAACTGCCCTGCCAATATCTTTCTCACTCTCTCCCACTACTGTTGGTTAACTGCCCTGCCAATATCTTTCTCACTCTCTCCCACTACTGTTGGTTAACTGCCCTGCCAATATCTTTCTCACTCTCTCCCACTACTGTTGGTTAACTGCCCTGCCAATATCTTTCTCACTCTCTCCCACTACTGTTGGTTAACTGCCCTGCCAACTTTAGCTCTCAGACCCACAGATGTTGGTTAACTGCCCTGCCAACTTTAGCTCTCACTCCCACAGATGTTGGTTAACTGCCCTGCCAATATCTTTCTCATTCTCCCACTACTGTTGGTTAACTGCCCTGCCAATATCTTTCTCACTCTCTCCCACTACTGTTGGTTAACTGCCCTGCCAATATCTTTCTCACTCTCTCCCACTACTGTTGATTAACTGCCCTGCCAACTTTAGCTCTCAGACCCACAGATGTTGGTTAACTGCCCTGCCAATATCTTTCTCACTCTCTCCCACTACTGTTGGTTAACTGCCCTGCCAATATCTTTCTCACTCTCTCCCACTACTGTTGGTTAACTGCCCTGCCAATATCTTTCTCACTCTCTCCCACT